>NC_142145.1:17633409-17936439 GCF_024610735.1 Ursus americanus | reverse complement strand
AACAAGACTGAGAGATTTCAGAGATTTATATTTTGATTTAATATGACATAATCTTTGATTTTGTGTTTAAGCAATAAATCTTTAGAAATGTGGCATTTACTTAATTTCCTCCCCCTTGCGATTATTTTACTGAAAGCCATGTTTAATTAAAAAATTAACTTTGTAGTATTTTTCTAGTAATCTCCCTCCCTTTTTTAAAGTTTTATCTTGAAAACCCAACAACAACATGATATTGCAGAGGGATGGTGTCATTTGGCGTTCATCAGCGACCATTGAATTTAGCACTGCTCATTTTTTTGTTGGAGCAATTCTGAGCAAACTAGTGGTACTAACATGGTGTGTCCTCCTCGGCAAATTGAAGTCATTAGGCCTTGGAACTGTCTACTGGTAGATCTAGTTCTGGGTCATTCAGGTGGTGGACTTTGGTAAACCTGAAGCTGCAAGATTGAATTTCACATAGAAATGTTTAAGTTAATACACCTTCAGGGAAAAAAAAAAGTTCTTGAATATTTATAGCTTTTGATTGTTAAAATATTTCAATGGCTACTGTGAATGCAGTTATTGAAGTACTTATTTAAAAGATTGATTAGAAGCTTCAATTCCTAAAGTAACTTTCAAGTGGTGAAATTTCTGTGTTTTGTGATTTAGTAAAACTATTGATAACCATATGGAAAATATTGAGATACCCTACTATCCATTACCAAATTAGAAATAATGTAGTAGGGGTACCTGGGTGGCTCAGTTCATTAAGCAACTGCCTTCGGCTCAGGTCATGATCCCAGGATCCTGGGATCAAGTCCCGCAGCATCAGGCTCCCTGCTCAGTGGGGAGCCTGCTTCTCCCTCCGCCACTCCCCCTGCTTGTGCTCTCCTGCTCTCCCTCTGTCAAATACATAAATAAAATCTTTAAAAAAAAAATGTAGTAGACAATAAAATGTATCTTCAAGGGTGGGAAAATAGTGTATAAGGAACAGATGTGTGTATCAGTTGGCAAGTTCCCAGGTGACTTATAGAATGGAAGCCTCTGCCGCCCCCCCCCCCCCAATCTAGTGCAGCCATCTGCTTCAGTTAGGTTCTTTCAGTGTGATAATTATCAGATCTCATATCTAATTCCTCCATAGACAGAGATACTATCCACCTTGGGGCAGTGTATTTCAGATCTCCTACAGAGACCCAGAGCACTTGTCATCATCCCTCCTTCCAGCCCCCAAATTATAACCGAACTAATATTAAAAAGAAGTAAACTTTTAAAACAGTCGTGCACTTTTTAGGGTTTGTTTTTTTTTTTAATTCTGTGCAGCATAATTATGTCTAGATCACCCAAAGTAACTGAAGCAAAAATGTTGAAAGTAATCAAGTAAAAATGTAACTTATCGAAGCATCGTTCTTCTGTTTTTCCCAGATCTTAGGAAAGTTTGTAATCATGTACATATATACATATAAAGAAATAGAGCACACATGAACATTTGTTCATTAATTTTTGTCTCAGCCTAATTGTGGTGAACATATTATATTTTTTTTCATGTATTGCATTTGAATCCAGTAAGTAAATTAAAAAGTTTTAGAGTTTTGGTCCATCTTTCTTTTAGTTTTTAAAACTAAACTTTGTGATTCCATTTGTTCTAGCTGGAGTCTCAGCAGAAGCCATGCAGACGATCAGCACTGCTCCTGATGCCTTGGGGCCAGAAGCCAAGGTCCAGGAGGAAGAGCACGACCTTGCAGATGATGACATCACAACCGGTAAGCAGGGACATCGTTAACATAATCTGGATGAACTTTGTCCAAAATTGGAAAATGCTTTTACATCATTTCTAAGGGGATTAAATATGTTGATGGGAAAGATGGAAACATGTATTGATGGAGTGTTTAGTTTTATGGGACTCTTCAGTGTCCTTTTTGATCTTGAAGTAGTAAGAAGCAGAACTGTTTATTTAGTCTAGGTTTGCTCATTGTTGCTGTAACAATGAACCTGCTAGCTGTGCATTTGATTTCCTGGAGACCTTCTGATTCAGAGGCTAGGATCATTACGAAAGCCTTGAAATGTGTAGAGGAATACACCTATTATGTTATGAAAGGTTTTGCAATTATAGGGTAAACTGCAAAATACTGAAGTCCTAATAGCAATATATGCAATATAGGCTGTGTAAGGAAACTTACAGATATTCTCTGTACCTATAGCATACGAGTGGGTGCGGCTTTTGAAGTTATTTACGTTGTGTAGATATTGACCATTCTAACCTGTATTATTTATTACGTAAATAAAAGCATAAAGTAAAATTTAGGAAAGCCATATACCACATATGTTCCATATTCTGTATGTTTTGTGTTCATGTATGTTCAGCCTATCTTTTTGTAGACTTAAATCAGTTTTCAGTTACTGGATCTCCAAATGCATTCAGCTCAATTTCTCTTAATGTACAGAGGATTAAAAACAACCCACTATAAATATTTTTGTTGGTATTAGGAATGACAAGCTTTTTTGAATGGATGGTTACTATATAAAATCTGACCATATAAACCTATAATTATTGTGAAGCAACAAATAGTGACTTAATAGTAATCAATAATTTGAAAAGAAGCATGCCACATCAGCACAATTTTCATCAAAAACTAAAGGAATAAAAAAAACTAAAGGGAGGTTTTTTTCTTCTAAAGCTCTGCGTGGCAGGTTCTTTACTGTTTTTCACTGGAAGGAAGTTGAGGGAGCCTAATGATCTCCCTTGAAAATTTACAAAGCATGTAATCAAAAACCTAGAGCCTTGTGCTACTGCTGCAAATAAGTTGTTGACTAAAGTGGGGAGCATCTGGTTTCCAGTAAAAACGGTGGTGCCTAGTACTTGCTACTTTTTAATCCTTTTAAGGTGTCAGTTCATTGATTTAAAAAAACTCAACTTAAATATAAAGATAAGTGATTCCAGAAATTTCCAACTTTTCTGGAAGTCGCTTAGCACTTCACAATTATGAAATTGTTTCAGTAGCTACTAAAGGAAATTCTTTCACTTGCAGATCTTTTTTAACTAGTTCTTTATTCCATTTTCATTGCTTTTTTATATGCTATAGATATGTTTTTTCCCTGTTAATTTTAAAGGCCCTTTAGCCTATAAAAAGTAGTGGTTTAATTCAGAGAGGAAAAGAAGTTGCCTTTTAACAGTAGAATAACTCAATTTGCATTCCGGGATAAAAGCTAAATTTCTGAGCACTCAAGTAAGCATTATTAAATCAGTACATTGAAATTTTGAATTATGCACTACCAAAGTCATGAGACTGCAAATAGCACATGACTGTGCTTTTATTTTATTGTTAAAAAAGTCAAGAAGCTTAAAAATGAAAATCTAGTTTGGAGAGTCAATTAATTCTACGTAAACTATATTTTAATCTGTACAAAGTTAAACATATGTGATGAATGGCTTTGATCAGTTGATTTATTCATTTCATGGCATGGGTACTAGAGGCAAGAATGTTCAAAGAATTTAAATAACTAAAAAAGGCTTCCTTAACGTGTTGTCAAAGCAACTAGCATGCTGCAGTCTGTAGATCGTTTAGGTTACCTTTGAATTGTGTGACTTGATTAAGATGTGGTATAGATTTTTGTGAGGGTTTAGAAGAAAACCATATTTCTTTTTATTGACTAGAATTCTATATAAATTACATTATGAAAAATATGGTAGCTGCATTGAGAGAAACCTGTTTCAGGCACAATAATCTTATTTTGGGATAACCACCATTGTAGAGCACAAGTACTACAGAAGGGAAATCTGGCCAGTTTAGCCATTCACTTTGAAAAATCTGGGGTTTTGTTGGTTACTTAAAAGGAATTGCTCCATTAATATCTTCTCATAAAGTAAACATGGCAGACATATTTACCTGTATTTTGAATGAATTCTTATTTGGAAGTTAGGCTAATATGTACAGTTATATTAATTTTGTATTTATAGCAATCTGGGACTTAATTCTTTAATTACCTTTATTAAACAACTGACCAAGATACCAATTAAATATGAAGTATTATTTAGTGCTTTAGACGGAATAATTATTTTTGAAATTTTTCTTTGTGGTGAGAAAGCATGAGGTATGAATGTTGTCTTATGACACTGATCTGAGCCTAGCAGGCTTTGTTAGTGTTTGCCTTATAAGAGGAGAGAAGCATGGATAAAGCTATATAAGTGTTAGCTATGATCAATTGGAACTAATTAAATTTATTTGAAATGAAGAGTCTTAACTGGAAGAGAACAGCTGGAAAAACTGGGAAGAAAAAATTGAGTCTTGATTGAGACAATTTAAACCTTCACCCTGTCATTTAAAAAATATGTGGCAGCTTCTTTCTATATCTTTCTTTTTAAAGCTAATATCTATTGATTGGCTTTACAAAGTAATGCCAGTGTGCCTTGGTCAACACACATACTCCGTTTTATTCAGCATTCTGTCTTAAGGTTTATCAGATTTTTTCCTTTAACCAAATGTTTTCAATTACACATCAAAGCTATATGAGCCATTTTCACAGATTAATATTGTTTTTATGTAGAAAAAATATTAAAACCTACTTCATGTAATTTTTTTATATTACAGTACAGTATGCATAGGAAATATACTTTTTCATTGGAATTGTTTCAGGTTTTGTAATACTCTGTGTATTAAAATCTGTTTTAACAACAATAATGGTATTTTCTTTACAGTAAAAAGAATGGCATTGATTGTTTCTAGAGTATAATTTCAGTGTCACATGAATATTACTGTATACATGTGTTTGCTTTCGTATAGTATACTTTTGTTTTTAGTATTATAACTTCAATGTTTATTTAGATATATGGTCATTATTTATAAAGAATATGTTCTTGTTTTCCTTACAATATTAAATCGATCATAATTATATTTATAGAGTAAATCTCACTAAAATCTGACTTATATAGGAAAAATTTTACATAAGTTATAATATTTTTTTAAGGTAGACCTTTTAGGTCACTTAGTTATCTTTATATAGTTTTTATCATGGTAAAGGATGGCATTCTGAGTGACGATGAAGCTATATGTTCCCTAAATGTTGCATTTTAAAACAGCCTACCCCTAATTGCAGTTAAAAAGAATTTTGGAAAGATTCCATTCACAAACCTGCATGGATCTCTTTAAGAAAGTCACTAAATTCTTATGAGGGTCATACTGCAATATCCCGCCCTTTGTTCAATGCAGCATGGACACACTGACCATATAACAGTGATAAAGGGTCAAAAGTCACTGACATTGTCAAAAAGAGACTGCTTGGTAGTAGATCAGCAGGACAGTTGACAGATTCAGCTGCCTGCAACAAAAGCTGCAATGATATGTGGATTCACATGGGTGTGTTGACTCTATTTGTTATATTTCTTGTAAATTTTAAATGTAATCTGTAAAAAAAAAAAACAAAACGAGAAATGCTGTGGAAAAAAGAAAAAATAGAGAAGGGTAAGAGAAATTGAAAGTAGCATTCATTGACAGTTTACTATGTACCAAGCACTTTACACTTGACTCTAACAACATTTCTTTGAAGTGGATACTGATATTTTTCCAGATATGTAGGTGAGTAAACAAACCCAGAGAGGTCACTTTTACAGGGTTATATACTTAAGAAGTGGTAGATCTGGGACTTAAAATGACCTGCCTGACTCCAAAGCTTATGTGTGGTCTTAAATACAACCCCACACTGCCTAATGTTCTTAAACTCACTGAACTTCAACATCTTTTTCTTTTCAAATGTCAGGTGATGTCACAGTCCACCTTTTTTGCTTTTGATATCAGACATAAGCCTGGTAATTGCTGGATATCTTTTTATTTAAAATATAAACTTGTTATTCTAAATTTAGACCGAGATTATCTCCTTTAGAAAAAATCATCTTATATTCTTTAATTGTTCTTTTTAAATTTGTTCTTTAGATTCTTTAGGACTACTGTGATGTGAGACTGTAAACATAGGTAGTGTTTATTACTAAACACTTATTGCATACATGTAAGATGAAATATTTATTGTTCTAACTTTTTGAAGTCGTCAGTATAAAACCAACATGTTAACATGTATTCATACACTAAAGTCAGCATCTCTAGTATATTAAGATAGAGCTGAAAAGGACATCTAGTCTGAGACTAAATATTGGTTTGTGCGTTTTACTATTTACTAAGGGCCCTATTCATAAAATGTCTTTACATTTGTTTTGACTGAAAAATAGGAAATTCATCCTGTTAAAATACAGGTAAATTCCAAAGAATTTGGGGGCATAATGTATTCAGAAATCAGAAGTACTTTCCAACATAGAGCTAGAGGCCTTATAATTATTAAACTAGAATAAACTTCTTCACTGCTGCCCTTTCCTTTGTTTCTCATTCTTTAACTTACAATTTACGGCCTAAAAAACATTACTACATCTATGTGAATTTTTTTTTTTAAGATTTTATTTATTTATTTGACAGAGAGAGGCAGCGAGAGAGGGAACACAAGCAGGGGGAGTGGGAGAGGGAGAAGCAGGCTTCCCGCTGAGCAGGGAGCCCGATACAGGGCTTGATCCCAAAATGCTGGGATCATGACCTGAGCCGAAGGCGGATGCTTAACGACTGAGCCACCCAGGCACCCCTATGTGAATTTTTTTTAACGATTTTATTTATTTATTTGAGAGAGAGAGGGAGAGCACAAAGAGACAGTGAGAGGGAGAAGCAGACTCCCCTCTGAGCAGAGAGGCCGATGTGGGACTCGATCCCAGGGCCCTGAGATCATGACCTGAACCAAAGCCAGACACTTAACTGACTGAGCCACCCAGGCACCCACATCTATGTGAATTTTAAGTCATTTATTCTAAATTATTATCCCTGCCCTTGCTTTTGACTTCAGAATGTTAGTGCTACAAAATCAGTTTACTGTATTAAGGTCTTAGGATGATTATAAATTACTAACTCTATGGTTTATTTACCATGCAGTTTTCATGAAAACAGATATCAAGAAAAACGAAAGTGTGGATTTCTGAATGAAATATGCAACTCCAAATAATTTACATTTCTAAACTTTTAATCAGGAGGAAGAAGATGTGAATTAAAACTTTAGTTTGGTGTTTAACATTCGGCTTTACTTGCATGTTGATAGGGTATTAAGTAGAATCCCTAAATGCAGTGCTTGAGAGTTTCTGATAGGAATATTAAAATATCGCCAAAAGTGTAGCTTTTAGTCCTTCATTTTCTTTTCTCATACTTGCCCTCTTGTAAGTATGGCTTTCCCTTTTCTTTGTTTTTAACTACCACTTACATTAATAACTATCAAATCTGTATCTCCAATCTAGGCTTTTCTTCTGAGTATCAGTTTAATATGTCTTTCGTCCTGAATGTCCTGTAGATACCTACTAAATATTAATTTATAATTGTCCGAAGACCTTATTATACTAAACTCGTATTTTGTAGTAGCTACATACCTTTTGTGCTTAGAAGGGGTAGATACTATACTTGGTATGGTCCCAAATGAGCCCTACTTTTTACTAAACTAAAACTCATCTCCTTTTATATTTATATCTCATTTTATGTTTATATCTCATTTTATATTTATACCTCATTTAAAGATATCACTAAGGGTACCATTAACCACCCACCATCCCAAACTAGAAATCAAGGGATAATCCTGGCTTTCCCGCTTTCCGATAATATCCACATGTAGTTAGTGCCAGTTCTTGTAAAATGCACCTCTTAAATATCTCCTGATGATTTTCCTTTTCTCCATTTCCACAAAGAATGCATAGGTCTGGACTTCCATTTTTTCTATATTGGATTATTATTATTATTGTATTCTCCTGCAACCATCTCCTTATCTTCATTCCCTTGCCCTCCTTTTTAGTTCATGCCTTTGATTGCTCAGAGTGCCAGAAGCCAGCTCATCAAGCTTCACCCTCATTAAGGGTTGTTTAGTGGCTTCCCGTTGTTTATAGCACAAAATCCAAGCACCTTAGTGGAGGTGTCTCGGGCCCTACAAAGATCGACTCCTATCTTGAGCTTCCCTGGCTGCTATGGCAACACTGAACTTTGTTTCCCCAGAGTACCCTGCTGCTTCATGACTTAGACTTTGCATGCACCTCTTCATCTGACTGGTGTGCTGCCCTCAATGTCTCACACACGTGGTAAAGCTCTGAGGGTCCCCTCTAAACCCAGCCTGAGTTTCACCATCTTCCCGAATCCCTTCTGGAAGATGTCCCAGTTTGTTGTATACACTTCTGCTCTTGCACTTTGCAGCATCTTTAAGTGACCATTTCACTTGCCCTCTGTGAGCTATGTGTGGGCATGTGACTTGTACTTTGTATTTCTAGCAATAGAATAGTACCCTGGCATATAGCATCTTCTTAATAAATGTTTATTGAATGAATGATGAATTCATAAGATAACTCCTATTTCAAAAAGAATTCCTTACATACCAGCAATTTACTTATGTATATTTACTATGTCTTTCCTATTATATATTATGTATGTATTTCCTTAACCTCCCTCTTCCTTTTTTAGTGGGTGTTTAATGAGTCAGAAAGCATTTGTAACACATTAGTGAGGGAGTATAGGCTCCTTTTTGATAAACTGTCTACTGATACTGTGAAAATGAGACTTGGAACCGATCTAAGAACATAATTATCTCCATTCAATCAGTAGCTGTTGATTGCCATTTAAAAGTTGATCTTTTTTTCTTGGAAAACATGTCTTCAAAATTAAGAAAAGGATATGATCTATTGGATTTAAATGAGAAAAGATACAAAAAATGCCTGGGAAAATGTGTTTTGTAACTTACATCTTAATGAGGGAGTGGGAGGTGGGATGTACTATTGTGGGAAGCACAGGCTGAGAAGCGGACTCTGAAAACTCTGGAGAGCCCGCTTCATGGTCTGCACTGACCCAGGTTGGAGATGTGCTTATGGGTGGTGGCGCTGGGTTCTTACAGGTTTTGGTTGCTCTCTCTGTCTCTTTAGTCATGCTTTTCTTCCCTTTATGCTTATCTTTCCCTTTGCCCTGAGAGCTGTGCTGCCTCATGTCTAGCCTTGGCTCTGTCAATGAAAACCAAAATCTCTTGTGGATTTCCTGGAGCGAGGGATATCAGTGTAACCGTTGTCCAGGAGTTCCCTCTGGGACTTGATGGCCCACTGCAGGAGAAACAAGGTGGCTTGTGTACAAAGTGGTGAGATGCTCGTAGGAAGGAGAGAAATGCAGAATTTTCCAGGGGGCCTGACATTTGGACATATGCCACAGAAGTAGAGTGTGGAATCGTGTTGTACGGGATGGCGTATGTGGTGTTTTGTGGCATTCCTCTGGGAGTCTGCAGTTAGTGATTTAGCACGAAGAAAACTGGCTTTTTCTCATCCATTGGAATTTTAATGTGTTCAAGCTTATGTTTGAAGGCTTGGCTTGGGGTGACTTGTCTAAGAACAAGTGCAAAACAAAAAGAGGCAAGAAAAAGAACAAAAGATGGCTAATAAGTACCATTTGAATGTTTACTTCCTCTTTAAAATTTTCTTTAGACTTTTTAAAATGGGAAATATACAGGGGTGCCTGGGTGGCTCAGTCGGTTGAGTGTCTGATTCTTGGTTGAGCGTCTGATTCTTGGTTGAGCACCTGACTTTTGGTTTCTGCTGGGGTCATGATTTCAGGGTCCTGGGATCTGTGCTTAACGTGGACTCTGCTGGAGATTATCTCCCTCTCCCTCCTTCCCCCTCTGACACGCCCCACTGCTCTTGTGCATGCTCTCTCTCTCAAATAAATCTTAAAAAAAAAAAAAAGAAAAGAAAATCTACGTAATATTGATGTATTTTGGCCAAAAAAGTGATCGTGTATTTAAATCAATTAAGAATGTTTTGTATACTTGAGGTTTGTTAAGAAAGTAGATATTAAAAATTTTCATGACATAAATAAATCATAGGAAAGTATCAGAGGTGCCCTAACATAAATGACTTTAATCAGCTGTCACATTGGCACTGAATCTTTCATAATGATATTTTCCAAAAATAGCACTTTTATTGTGTGTGTGCGTGTACGCTCACGGTACATCCTCTTTGCATATGATATTTTTGTAAGGAGTTGGTCAAATAAACAGTAATTGACATCATCTGAGCAAACTCATCTAAAAGAATACACTTTAAAAATCAGGGACTAGGGCGCTGGCTGGCTCAATCAGTAGAGCCTGCGACTCTTGATCTCGGGGTTGTGAGTTTGAGACCCATGTTGGGTGTAGAGATTACTCAAAAATAAAATCTTTAAAAAAAAAATCAGGGACTTAAAGTAATAACTATCACAACTTTAGCATTTAGTGAGTACCTGATATGTGTCAGGCTGTGCTCTGGGCTCTTTTTAATCCTCACAACTAATTGTAATAAATCCTCGTTATCAATTCCATTTTATAAGACAAGAAAGTAAGTCACAGAATAGTTAAGTAACTTTCCACATAAAGCCCATAGGAAATGGCAGAGTTAGGATTTGAATCCAGCCTGTTTGCCTCTAGATCTTATGCTCTTAAATAGAAGTAATTCATTCAAAGCCAAGTCATTTAAAAAAAAATAAATCTTATACGAAAAAAAGAAACAAATGTATTTATTGTGGCACATCATTTTCTCTTTATGAAATATAGATACTTCTATTTTAATTTTTGATATAGTTTGATATTTTATGTCGTGCAAGGAAATATTTAATATGTGAAGAAAAGACTTCCTATTTTCTTAAAAAATAAACATAGGGGGTACCTGGGTGGCTCAGTCAACTAAGCATCTGCTTTGGCTTAGGTCATGATATCAGGGTCCTGGGATTGGCGCTGCACTCAGCAGAGTCTGCTTCTCCCTCTGCCCCCTCCCCCCATGCTCTCTCTGTCTCTCTCAAATAAATAAATAAAATCTTAGAAAAAAATAAACATAGGTAATTAATATAGGAAGACAATTTTATATATTTTCTGGATAAGTAAGAATTATTTTACATTCATATAAAACCACACATTTAATATACCAGCACACGTATTTCAGATTTAATATTATATATTCTTTTTGATAAATTTAGACCAGAAAAAAGCAGAAATAAATTGGATAAGAGTGTAGGAACTGTTTTTGTTTTTGTTTTTAAAGCCTTCCGTGTGAGTGAATAACCTTCAGTCTGAACTTCTAGTTTGGCCTTTTGTGAGCTGTGTAATAATACCTCTCGGATAAGAATGAATTGCATTAGATTGTGGCACACTATTATATATCTGTATATTACATGAATTGCCCTTATAATTGATATCAAACCCATATGACCAAAAGTTGTAATTCACAAAAGTAATGACAACAGTGTCTCATAATTCACAGACTTTATGTCATACCTGTGAATGATTACTTTTACTGTGCAAACCACATTAAAGGGGAAAAACAGGTTTTAAAACAGATGTGGGGTTTGGAAGAGTTCTTCTTGCCGATATTCTATAATAATTTTTACTACACAAAAGGATAATTGAATTGATAAGCATCCTTGAGTTTCCCCGTGATTTCTTGGATTAAAATTGTGAAGCATGAAGGCTTTTACTCTTACTTTGAAATTTTTAATCACAAACATAAGTATTTGAGGTGAAGACAGTCATGAACCTGTATGTATTTGTCCTCACATAATATGTAGAAAGAGAAGCCCTCACTCATAGGTAGGATAAAAATCAAGAGAGAATATTTCATCTTTAAAAAAAAAACAATAACAACAACTATGTATCTTAAATATAGGTGAGTGAATTAAATGGAGTAAACCTAATTTAAAAGGATTCCGGGAAACTGAACCAGCTACTCCCTTTGCCCTTTGTATACATTTTTTTTTCAGTGTCGCTGATACCACCTACAAGAAGTATAAGGAATATTCAGCTTTACTCCACAAACACATGAATATGCACCTTGTATTTTTCTGTCACATTCTAGGGAAGATTTGGTAAAGCAAGCAGCGAATTGAGAAGCTGGTGATCTAACTTGAGAGAGAGGCTGTATATTCACGCACAACACACATGTACCTAAGATAGACGTTAGGGAGAATTCCAGGCACCAGGGATGAGTTAAGGGTAGGATTTACGGATAAGGTAAATCATGGCAGTCATGGCAGCGGTGGACTGTTAGTTTAGCGACTTGGAAATGAAGACTCTGGGGGAGGCTGAGAATAGTCTGGCTGGTATTTTTGAGCACCTGCTAGGTATTTAGCACTTACTAGACACGGGGAGGGTAGAGTGAAGTTCATGCTCCAGAGGGCAAGACTGAGGACTGGCTATGTTTATTTTTTGTTTTAACGTTTTTCCCTGAAGAACACTCTTAACATGAAGGTTTAATAAATCCACGTTACCGTGATGTAAAACTTACCATTTCATGTGTATCTACGAGTGAATTTATAGATTTCATGCAACCAGAAAAACAAAATGGAACAGAGTCAAATCAGCTAGATGACAAGCTGGTCTGCAATGGTAGGTACATATTTAGAATATTTTAGAATAAATACGCTTGCGACACAGGCTCTAGTATCTCATTGTCTGTGTCCAGATCTCAGCTTCCCTGCTTATTCACTGTGTGGCTTGTGCAAGGGACTGGGAAGCCTCGGTTTTTTCACCTGAAATATTAGGATAGTAAGATTGTTGGGAAGTTTTAAATGAGATAATGCTTCTAACCTTAGTAGAGGAACTGGCCTGACCCATGACAAGTGCTTGAGAAGTATTGTGTGCCCCCCTCCCCTCATTGCCACCACCATCACTCTAAGTGATTTGCTTTAGTAAATAGAATAAACAATCCATAACTAACTTAAATTATCACTTATTAATCAGTTCTTTTAGATGACTTAATGATTATTCTATGTGTTTGATCACTCCCAGGGATATAAGTTTACTAGACAAATTTACACTTTATATATAGAGAAGAAACAACATCCAAGCTTCCATGCAAGTTTTCAGAAATTTCTGTAAGCTGTCTCAGGAAATATTGACGAATTATTATAATTTCTTAAGTGCTTGTATATTTGGCTTATTATTTTTTTATCACATGTATTGTCTGAATTCAGTTTTACCAAGAAGAATTAATTGTTTGATGAAATAGAAAGGACAGCCTTAAAAGAAAATACTACTTTATACTTATAGTAACTGAGGGAGAGTTAATTTGCATATTACACCTATGTTTGGCTAGTGGTGATCAGTGTTTAATGGGAAGGAGATAATGATATAAAAAAAACTGTCTGGAGACTTTGATACAGGCATTCAGTTGAGAGTCACTGCTAGATTAGGAAAGCATATTTAAAAGATAAAATCTAAAGGATAAAAGAAAATTTCCATTGTACTCTTATTAAGAGTCTTCCCAAGGAAGAAGAAGGAGAATTTTTTTTTTTTTAAATTTACTTGAGGGAAAGAGTGCACAGATTGGGGGGAGAGGGAGCAGCAAACTCCCTGCTGAACAGGGAGCCTGAAAAGGCCTCCAACCCAGGACCCTGAGATCATGACCTGAGCTGAAGGCAGATGCCTAACCGGCTGAGCCACCCAGGTGCCCCAAGAAGGAGAAAATTTTAGTTCAGCTCTCAGACTTGCAAGGATGCTTACTTTTTAAGAGTATGTTCAAAAGTAGAATAAGGTATACTACACGAAAATAAAAATTCAGTGTGAGAGTATGATAAAGACTTTCAGAAATGCAAGATCTCAAAAATATGTACCTCCCCTTCTCTTTTATCAGGAACTAGAGGAAGAGGTGTGTTCCATTAAAATAAGGGAGTAAACTAAAAGAGAGGCATCCTGGGATCCAGTGATCCAGATAACATACCTCATAAAGTTTGGCCCCCTGATGGATGCTATCCCACTGTCCCACGAGTTGGTACCTCTTAGGAATGTAACCTCAACACCTAGCCACCCTGAGGATTACATGGAGAAGAGAATTCTGGGAGTTCAGCATTTGTGTTTCAAGGTCTGATAACCCCTCCTTACAAGAAGAGTCTCAATGAGTGACTGGATTACGTTCACTAAGGTTTCTTCGAATGCATCAGTCTGTGTTCCAGATATTTTGCAAGATCTAACTGTTTCACTTCCCAGGCTGGGCTTGTTTCTGCTACCTAGCGTACTTCCCTATATTCCAGATTTATACAGTTAGATCAATTATTGAAAAATACAGAAAACCACCACCAACTAAAGGTAATTATTAACTACAGGGCAGGGAAAAAAGCTACCATGATTGACAGATCACATGGTTGAGCTGTGAATAGCAAGCACATCATAATGAAAATATAAATGTTGATTATATCCTAGTTTAATAAGAACTGTGGTATAATAATCAGAGAAAGAAAGCAGAGAAAGAAAGCAGACCGCGTGCACAAATGTGTGTGAGTGAATATGGATGTGTGTGTGATGTGTGCAAGTAAGTTGTGCATGTGTGAGGGAGAACCCAATTTTCATCGACCATAGTGGGGAACTTTAAGCTTAAAGATAAGCCTAAAACTGAAAAAAAATTAGAAAGTAGCGATGTAGGATTTTCTAAGCCAAAAGTGGTTGTTTTTGCAGAATAGAAAATGGGGATAGGGTTGAGGGACTGCCGCTTTCCTACTAACTTGTAGAACTTTTTGACTCTTTATAGAATGTATAATTTCATAAAATAAAAACTAAATTTAAAAATATTCAATTTCCAAAAAGTAGAACAAGGAAGCATATGACAAAAGGTGATAGTGAAGGGGTGGGGAGACTTGACCAGGTATTTTGAGTGTTTCAGACCAGTATGTGAGTTCGGGGATGCCCCCCAAAACACCCAAGGATTGTTAGATATCCTGTCTGAAATGGTGGGGAAGCAAAAGGGCTGGGAAGGGGTGACAGCTTGAATGTTATGACTGTAGGATACAAAGATGAAAGACTGGATTTTCCTGTCAGCCCCCAGGGGTCTGTTGTGGGACTTTAGTATCTGCCTTTGCTCTGTGGTTAATCAGCCCACTGCTAGGATGACGTAAAGTGATGTCACCAGGTTGGAATGAGATGGAAACAAGCCTAGGGTGTGTTTCTGCCCACCCTCCTTCACATCCTTTTTCCTAACTGTTCTAAAGGAGAAGACAAAGGAGAGAGAGTTCCAACAGGGGGTGAGTGGGTATAGGATGGAAAGAGTGGGAGAGACATTAAAGACGTTCAATTGATTGGAGTACCTGAGTGAAGGAAACCTAGATATCTTGCTGGTTTCTCCTCATGATCTAATCACTTGCATCCAAGGGTTATGAAATCTGGCTGCAGTGATGACAGAATCACTCTTGGTTAAGTTTGAAAAAGAAAATGTGATGAATGAAAATAACAATCTGTAGACAGACCAAAGTCTTTATTTTTAAAAATGAAGATAGATCAAAATCTAAGAAACTCTGAACAGGTTAGTGTACTGTTCAGATATACCAAAAATCTGCAGTCGATTTTAAATACTATTTGGGAGCACTTAGAAGGAAAAGTGAGAATCAGTACAGGTGCCCTGAGCCTTCCCACACACTTGAATTTTATCCCAGTGTTTTGGTTGTATTAATTTTGTTACTATCCATCACCTAAAATAATTTTGATGTTTTGGAGTAAGAGGTATACAATTCATCATACAATGACATTTATACTCTTCTGTGGGTTTTCACGGCATACAACACACAATGAAATGAGTCATTTTCCTGTTCAAAGGGAGCTATTTCTCATGATAAGTTTGGGGTTTTTCGAATTTGGCTTGACATTACTTGTCATTACTTGCACAAGTATCTTTGCTATTAATGCTTTACTCATTATTTTCTCATAAAATGAGAAATGAATTTATTGACTGACTTAGGGGTGGGGAAGAGAACTTCTGAAAAATAAAGAATAGTCTATAAAGAGGATTCTAGGCTGACAGCCCAAGATCCAGCAGCACAGTGAACACCCACGTCAGCAGTAGTAATCACTGCTACCGTGCTACATCCAGATCGTCACCGCTGGCTGGAGGACTCTGCATCTTTGGTACTTGCGATTCTAAGATGTATGTCTGACTTGCTCTTATGTATTCATGCGGAAGTCTTTGCACATTCCAGTAAACACATGATCTTTCAAAGGGCCTGGCTTGATGTTGAAGCAGACTTTTTACTATTAAATGTGCAGAAAGTGGCATTTACTCTTTGCCACACAGTGGTATATCTGGCAGATGTCTGCACCTACAGAAGCACGGTCTTCAGTATAGCCAGACAGGCCTGGCAGGGTCCCCGTGAGGGGTTTATGATGCACCAGGTGAGCATCTTTGAACTTCAGTTCAACACAGGCAGAAAGCGTGGGCAGGGAAATTTTCCACGCTGGAGTCAGGGCTTGGGAGGGAGAGAGCCAGAGGTGGTGTAGCGTTTTGGAGGAAGTATCAGTGGTTCAGTATGAATGCATATAGAGGGGAGCAGGGCCAGGAGTGACCAAAGACTAAAGGGACTTCCTAAAGGATTGACTGAACAGGGAGGCTAGATGATGAAAGGCTTTGTATGTCATGCTGAGCTGCTTTATCCTTGTTCAGGGGACAATTAGGAAGCATTGAAGAGTTTTAAGCCAGGTAAAAGTGTAATCTGTTTTTCCATTAGTCAAAGCACTCTGGCTATAGGTGCTGAATATATTGGAGGTCAGTGCTGGGGCAAGTGGGAGTATCCGCTTAACGAGGGCAGGGAGACCAGTTAGGTGGAGAATGTTGCAATGGTCCAGGAGCCCGCTGATGAGGGCCTGAGCCAAGGCAACACAGAAGCAGCCTAAATGCATACATGGAATAATGGAGAGCTAAATTGAATACTCTAAGCTGCTTTTCTTAGAATGGTATTTACATTTATTTAAGACATTCTGGTTATTTAAAGTCCTCTAGGTTTATAATTAAAATCAGTTAATTGTTACCTAATATTAAAACATTCCAATAAAAAGAATGCTTACATTTACAAATGTCAGCTGAAGTAAAGTGATTCATGTTGTTGTGCAAGTGCTTTATTATGAATTTAGTGCAGAGATATTAGTGTCCTCCATGTGCCATATAAAAATTCCTCCCCCCCATTTTTGCTACATTCTCATAGGGTTGGAAAGACCCAATTCATAATCTGGTAGCTAGATTCTAGACCAGTTTTTACCCAGTGCAAGGAATTCCTCATACTACATCACTGATCATAAATGTTATCCAGCCTCTGCTTGTACACCGTATTGCTTTTCTAGTACTACATGATAAATGACCACAAATACTGTGGTTTAAAATAATCTCACAGTTTCCAAGGGTCAGGGAGTTCAGGCACGGTTTAGCTATATCTGCCACTCTGGGTCTCACAAAGCTGCAGTCAAGGTGTTGACCTGGGCTGGGTCTCATTTGAGGTTTGGGATCCTCTTCCAATCCCACTGCTTATTGGTAGAATTCAGTTACTTGCAGGAGTAGGGCTGAGGTGTTCAGTTCCTAGAGGCTGTCCCCGGTTCCCTGCCCAGTGGCCCTTTCCATGGCCATTTCCCAACACAGCAGCTTGCTGCTTCAGAGTCACCTGGTGAATTTGTCTGTGCGTGCTTATTGTAACCTAATTATGAGAGTGCCATACAACGTAACCAAATTAATGAGAGTGACATCCCATCACTTTGCTGTATTCTGTTGGTTAAAAGCAAGTCCCAGATCCCACCCACACTCGAGGGGAGGATGATAAAAGGTTGTAAGTAAGTCATGGAAGGAGTGGGAGGGCTCACCTTTGGATGCTCCCATTGCACATACACTTTGCAGTTGTGGGACTCACTGCTTACACTATCATTTCTTCTATATTTTGCTTGTTTTGTTTGTGTGTGTATGTATATGTGGGAAAGAATTTCTCCTCCCATGTCCTCTCTTTGTCCTTCAGCAACTTCTCATATGATATAATTTCTAGACCGTTCCCTCTTCCAGTTGTCTTTACTTACTCTGGTGTATCAGTGATATTCCTTAGACTTTGGCACTTAGAACTGACCACACTACCACTCGCAGA
This sequence comes from Ursus americanus, assembly GCF_024610735.1. Lineage (NCBI taxonomy): Eukaryota > Metazoa > Chordata > Mammalia > Carnivora > Ursidae > Ursus > Ursus americanus. Next base: position 17,918,527 of record NC_142145.1, on the reverse strand, counting down.
CCAGTATAAGTATTATGGGACTGTTGCTTTCTTTTATCTGGGTACTGTAATTCTGAAATTAAGTTGGTTTTCTTTAGAAAGTGTCCACATTTTTTTACTTCTGCTAAATATGAAATCACCTGAACTCCATTTTTACATAAAGTGCTGTTAATTCAAGTCTTCCCAATGTAAAAACAGGAATTGGTATTTATCCTTTTTGATTTGTTTCTTGTTGGCTTCAGCCATCATCCAGACTCAGAATCTTTGCTGTCTAGTGGATTAGTTATTCCCCGAGCTTTATATCCTCCATGAATGTGCTGAACAAGCATCTGTGTTGTCATAATGCTGACTAGTTAATTGTGGACCAGTGGACCAGGCCTCAGTGCGACTACTGAAGCACATGGCTAGGAGCTAGCCCACTGAGTTACCAACCCTGGTGACACCTACATTACTGTATAGCTTCAGTTTTTTAACTCAATACATGCCAGCCCACCTAACTCAAATTTCTCCATCATGTTCTTTTTTTTTCTTAAGATTTTTATTTTATTTATTTGAGAGAGAGTGAGGCAGAGAGTATGAGTGGAGAGGTAGGGGTGGGGAGGGGCAGAGGCAAAAGCAGATTCCCCACTGAGCAGGGAGCCTAATGTGGGGCTCAGTCCCAGGACCCTGAGATCATGACTTGGGCCAAAGGCAGACACTTAACCAACTGAACCACCCAGGCACCATCTCCATCTTATTGTTGTTGTTCTTCTTCTTTTTTTAAAGATTTTATTTTATTTTATTTTATTGACAGAGAGAGAGGGAGCATGCGCACAAGCAGGGGAGTGGTAGGCAGAGGGAGAAACAGGCTCCCCACTGAGCAGGGAGCCCAATGTGGGGCTCCATGTGGGGCTCCATCCCAGGACCCTGGGATCATGACCTGAGCCAAAGGTAGACACTTAACCAACTGAGCCACCCAGGCATCCCAATTCCATCTTGTTCTTAAGAATACTCCAAGAGCTGTCTTCATGTGCCCTGCTGATGTCAGAATATTTGCATTTATGGACAGAGTAGGTTTTAAGTAATGAGTTTTAAATTTGTGGTATGAGTCTAACTTATAAGCATTTAAAGTGGTTTTAAATCATTCTTGAAATGCATTGAGTTGCAGTGATATTGGAGTTACATAATTTTTTAATTAGCCATCCTCCAGATCTTCAAGAGTCACCTCAGGCATTATTGATTGGATGATTGTCATGTAATAGAGCACATATAACAGTCTTCCCGTGGATACCAAGAAGTTTTATATATATCTCAACAATATGTACGAAGTTGTATTTCTGACTTCGCATATGTTGTGATTTTCATAACAAATATTTATTGATGAGGTATTTATAAGAATGTGTAAATGCTTGATGTGCTCAATTTAAAACTTAGGTCTTATGTTACTATGTTTTTAAAGTTAGCAAAAAGGCATAGTAAATCAGGTAGGCATAAGATTATTCATGTACTGTATTAAAATACCACTTTAAGAAAACTTGGATTGGCATAGGACGAAAAGAATCCAGACCCTTTGGTGTTAATATTTTGTTTCTTTTTGATATTTAAATATTTCTAGTTGACTACATCTGATTCATGGAATATGTAAAGGAGCTTATATATTTATAAACATACCATATACTTGCTGAGAATATTTTCTTTAAATATGAGGTGTATTTTTAAAGCTTTGTGAGTTTAATTTTAAAGAAAAAACGTGAAGATTAATAGAAAGCTTTGTGTAGTCACTTAGAAAGTAGTCAGATAGCCTATGTTTTATTGACACACTAAAGCTGAACTTAGCAGATTTTTCCTTATTCTCTTCCAACTGGAGTTGGTTGTTTTTGAAATAAAAGTGACAGGTGCAGTAACAGTACTTTCCTCTTCTCTCTGGCCAGTATTCACCTAAACTTTAGTGAAGAGTAAAAATATAGAACAAATGAAACCATCTGCCTCTCTGAACCAACTAGTCCCTAGCCCACTGCTGGGGACAATGCTGGTGCCACATGAGTCAGCCCATGGACGGGCTCCTGCTGAGCCTCATTTCAGAGGGTTAGGGCAGATCCTGTCAGCATGCATTTTGGGATGTGATTCCCTCACCAGCCAGTTATACAGACATCAAAGAAACTTTTAATTTGTGTCTAATTACCCTTTGAGAAACTGTCCACCATATTCAGCAATAGCTATGTGGTATAAAAAAACCACCTTATATAAATATGTACTTATTTGAAATCTGAAATAATAGATTTAACCTCTAGAAATATTCCATGTGAATATATTCTTCCTTGCATCTTTCTTAAGCTTTCTTGTAAAATTATAAGTAAAAGAAGATAGTAAGATAGTATGAACAAAAAGGATTAATTTTAGGTGATTCATGCTTTGTAATAATTTTCGTTTCTTTGAAAGAAGTCTTTTGTCAGTGGAAATTTTTATACCAACATATAACTTCAAATAAGAACAAATTAATAACATCTTCATGAGACTATTCATTGGAATTTTAATAGGGTTATAATTTTTATTTGTGTATTCTTTTGTGAACTTTTATAGTTTAACAAAAAATTACGCAATGTCTTATAATCAAAGGTGACCGCTCAGAGCTGTGACTGATAAACATCTGTCACATCACAAACTTGTATAAACAACTCCGTACTTTGTCAGGTTTGTTAGTTGACATCTGTTTGAATGACAGATGTCAATGCAGTTAAGATGCAGTTTACTTTGGGGTCTTAACCTAAAAGAGGCGCACATTTGCATCTTAAAAACAAATGCGGCTATTGCCATTAATATAATTGGCTTCTTCCTTAGTAAAGAAGCATCAGCACACAACACTAGTCACTATCTGGGTCAAGCTTTTTATGGTAGGGCCTGTAAAGCATTGTGACCATTTTGTGAGTCATTGTGACCAGTGAGAAAAGAAGTCTATCGATTAGCAATGGCTGACATTTCAAAATGGCTGTGTTGAAAAATGTTATTGGATTTATTAATGTTTCTCATCAGCTGTAATCACCAACAAATTTAAGTAAAAATGTCACAAGCTGAATCTGTTTAACAATTTATTATTATAAAATTTTAAACAAGTTTTATAACCTCTGATTTTTATTAGTATTTTAAAAATGCCACCTTTATCACATCATTACTAGTGGACTTAAGAAAAACATGGGTAAAATAAGTGAAAAAAATAGCTTGGGAATAAGGTTAGATATTGAAAGATTTTAATTATTTAATTAGGTGAAATTCGTGTAACAAATGAACCATTTTAAAGTGAACACTTTGATTCATTTTGAGAATAGACATTATGAGCTGGCATATTACTATGACTGATGTGAATGTATATCAATGTAAAATGAAAAAACTAGGACGTTTCTATTCAGGCAAAATTTTGAGAGAGATGTTTAAGCATTTGCATCTTAACTGCCAGAGTTACAAACAAAAATAAGGTTATTTCAAAACGCTGTGTGATGATGCTGATGTACAAAAGAAAATCTGGGTTTCCGTGAATTAATTTTAAGGAACTCAGGAAATACTCCGTGTAGGAGTATAAGCTAAAATTTCTATATCAAAATAGCTTTATTTTCCTTGCCTTTTACTTTTTTTTTTTTTAACACCCAAAAGCGTGTTCTTTGATCCTTAGGCATTTTATTCTTAAGCACGAGTGTGATGCTCAGAGAATGTTAAATCCAGATTCTCTGCTGTCTGTTGAACCGCATATAGTGGTTGTATCAAACTGGACCTACCACCTTTGAATAATTAAATGACATGAAGAAGTTAAGCATAGATTTTCTTTTGACAGTTTTGGACATCTGCTGGTTGGGCATGAATACAAGAATTTTAATGACTAAATTTGTACCTGCTTCTAAATTTATATACTTTATTTATTTTGATCCCAGAGCACACTCATGATTGTGAACAACAAAATTGTCCCCATAGCAGAAATCTTTTAAGGAAACTTTAAAAAGTTTTCGGTAATTATTTGGCACTAATGTCAGTTTTGGTGCATGTACTCAAAATTGGAAAAAGATGAGATGTAGGCTCTGTTTTAAGGTCAGACACGCAGATTCTCATGAATCGGAATTAGAACCAAGTGGTGTTTATATATTATGCTTCATTTTAAGGAACTTAGGGCAAATGTGATATAAAATATTTTGCATATTCAATACGTAGACCCACATGTTAACCATAAATATCATGTTAATGGTTTAAAATTTTATCTCATTAGCTTTAAATTTTTGTTTTATAAAATGAGACACTAGGATTAAGTTAAAAATTAGCAATATATAAAATATGAAACATTTTAAAGCAAACTTTTATTATTTTGATGCAAAGACTGTATATGCTTATGTTAAGATTATTAACACGGACTCTATGCCATACCACCTAAATGTGTAAAATACCTGATCTAGAGCCCAGGACGTGGTAGCTATTCAAAAAGAGTCTTCTTTTGTACCACCAGTGGGGGAGAAATTGATCACAGACTCATAGACATAGACTCATGTACACTTAAGTAATCCTAGAATGACACAGGTACTTGTAGCCTCTTTCTAGATAGTTGGGCCCTCAGCTAGCATGAGAGCTTGGGTTAGGTTTCTTACTCTGTCAGTTCATTCATTGTGTCCTATAAGAAAGCATCCAGGGTACCTCCTTTATAGTAAATAACAATTACTGTTTTAATACCATCTTAGATATTTACTGCATTTTAATGTTCATCTGAATATCAAGAGGGTAGCATTACTTTTAATATTGCCAGAATAATTCTTATATTTTTAAGCCACTCTGGGGACACATCGATGTAATGGCTTAAACAAGTATCTTGCAAGTATAGATGTAGTTCATATATGTAGAAAAAATATGTACCTATGCATATATGGATATATGTGCTAGAATACTTAGCTTGCTGAATATCTGTGGATATTTACATTCATTTGAAATAAAAATATAAACACTTTTGCTGATGACCTTAAGACTCCAACTAAATAAGTACCTTAGCATGATTTTATTTTTCCAAAAAATATTTTCTACACTTTGTTTTATGGGTTTTTTTTTTTTAATTTTAATTCCAGTTAGTTAACATTCTGCAACATTAAATTACCGTGTTCACATGATTTGTTTGCTCTACATAAATATCCAAAGAGATTTAAATTCATTGAATTATCTGTGAACTTGTAAATCTTAGTTACAAGTTCATGGGTTTGTGGGAAAATGAAGGACTCGGGCAAAATATGAAATTTCCTTAAAAAGTTTTCCCTTTGTATGTATGAAATTTTAAATACTTTTTAAAATTACCAAAGGAATGTAAATTACTTTGCAGAAATTTTAGAAAACAGAAAAGCTAAAGAAATATGGAATACCACTGTCTCAACACAGTAACCATTAACATAGTGATAAATTTCTCCCAGTTGTCTTTCCTATGCATTTTTAAAGTTATTATAGGGAATACATAATTCTGTATCCTAATGTATTATCCCCTACTTAGCCTTTTATCATAAACATTATTCTTAACCTTGATTTTAATGGCCTAAAAGGTTGAATGCAGTATATATAAATAATTTGCCTTTCATTTCCTATCTACTTTCAGGATGTTTCCGCTATACAACTCAGACACCCAAATGCAACAAAACAATCATCATTGATCCATAAATTAAAGGGCCTGTTTTATTTACCTAACTTAAAATATAGTCTGTTTATCAATTAGCCAATTTTAATTGCTATATCACACCTAAACCCACCACGCCACCCAAACCAGGAATTAGAATATTACCAGTCATTTATACCTACATGTGTGTGCTTACCCTATTCCATCCTCTTGCTTTCTTTTAGAGGTAACCATTCCTTTGAATTTCATGTCTATAATAGTTTCCTTGCTTTCTGTTTATTTTGTCCCGTGCGTAGGGTTGCCTACGCAATATATTGTTTAGTTTCACTTGTTTTTAACTTTATAAAAAGCTGTCTCAGTATCTAAAATCTTTTGGTACTTGCTTTTTTTTCACTTTATATTGTATTACAAAGATTCATTTGTGTTGTATATAGCTGTGGTTCAGTCATCTTTACTACTTACTAATAGTAAATAGAAAAAAATAATTTGTTTATTCATTTTACTCTGAATGGACATTTAAGTTATTAGGGTTTTATGTTTGGTTTTACTATTACAAACAGTACTGTTATGAACATCCTTATCCATGTATTTTATACAGATGCATACAATTTTCTCTTGAGTGTATACTTAGGACTGTAATTGCTATGTCTTAAGATATATAAATGATCAACTTTATAAAATAGTGTCTTACTGTGCTCTTGGTCTCCGTGCTTACTAATGAGTTTGAGCATGTTGTTTCCTCTTCCATGAAATGCCTGTTCAAGTCTGCTGCCCATTTCTTTTCATTGGTCATTGTGTTTCAATTGTAGAAGTCTCTATATGATTAGAATACTAATTGTTTGTCAGTTTATTCACGACATGTATCTTCCTTCGGTTTGTGTATTACATTTTCATTTCTATAAGGTGCTTTGATGAAAAGGAGTTCTTAATTTTTATGTAATTTAATTCATCCCTCTTTCCTTTTTTGACTAGTGCTTTTAGAAACTTAGTAAATTCTTCCCTATATCATCATCCATGTTTTTGTCCAAAAGTTTTAAACTTTTGCTACTGACATGTAAGTTCTTAATCCACCTATAGTTGATTTTTGTGTATGGTTTAAGGTAGAGTTCCGCTTCCATTTTTACTCATATAAATAACCCTTTCTTTCATGATATTTGTATATGTATCTGGAGTCTGTTTCTTGGCTCCTTATTTTATTCTATTTGTAAATTTATCCTTGCATTAAAACCATGCTGTTTTAATTACCGTAGTTTTATAAGTAGTCTTTATATCTAATAGGACATATCTTCCCTCATTGTTTTCTTCAGAAGTGTCTTGGTTATTCTTGGCCCTTTGTTCTTCCATAATACATTTTACAGTGCAATTAATTATTCATCACAGGCTATGCTGAAAAACCTCTTACCTTTCCCTTTTGTGCGCTTGCTTCTGTAAAACTCACAACTTTGAGAGCAGAGCAGAATGTCCTCTCTTTACAACATATCCCAAAGAGAGGGGAAGGGGCTGAGCTACTTCTGACAAATTCCATGTTCTAGACTCATCCATCAGAAAAGTCATTTTAGTACCTGGGAGCACTGAATTAAAGATGGACCAGGAAGCTGGGGGGAGCTTAGGGAAAACCTCTTGAAGGAAACGAGAGGAGTGGTGAATAAGACTTGCCCCAGTTTCTAACAATTTTCTAAAATTTCTAAGACTGTGTGGAAATAATCAGCACGCCCTGACATAGTCTGAGTGCTCAGACTCATAGCTGTTGGTCTTTTGTGTATATTTATTATACTGAAGAAATCAACTTCCATTTCTCTGAAGATCCTGTAACTTCTAACATCTTTCTTGATTTAAATAAGAATGATCCACATTTTACTTAAGTAGAAAATTTATTGTTAGTTTATATTTCTAGGCTGTTTACCTGTAATTACTAAGACTTTTCCATATAACTCTGACATATAACAGAGTACTGAACAGCCGCCTATACTTCCTAAAATTTCTTCAAGGAAGAGCAATACTTTAAAACCAGAGGTTAATGCCATTTTACTGTCCTTCCTCACTCTTCTCCAGTACATTTTTGAGAAGTAGAGATTATTAGCTGAGACTACAGCTGTTCTAAAATTTTTGCTTATGGCTACCTTTCCCCCTCATGTAATTCTTTTTGTAACCTAGAAGGAGAAAGTTATGTCATATGAGGGAGATATCTGCCTTTACACCTTCTAATTACTTCCTTGTCAGCTGAAGTTAGCACTGAGGACCCTACGAGAATGTGTCTAGAACCTCCCTGGGAGGGAGACGAATTCTGAGGTAGTATTGGCTTTATTATTCTAAAATCCTCTCCTGGTTCATTACCAAACATTCCAGTCGCCTTCTTAGCGCAGTGGGCAGCATGTCAGTCTCATTACCAAACATTCCAGAGTAATTATCTTCCTTTGAGTCAATATGTAGAGCTTCTTGGTTCTTTTATACTAGAGAGAAAGGTAAGTATTAAATAGTGCTTTCTGATTTAGTATTTCCCTTGGAGCATGGTTCTCCATGGAAACCACCAATGTATCGGCAGCAGGAAACTTTTTTTTTTTTTTAAAGATTTTATTTATTTATTTGACAGAGATAGAGACAGCCAGCTAGAGAGGGAACACAAGCAGGGGGAGTGGGAGAGGAAGAAGCAGGCTCATAGTGGAGGAGCCTGATGTGGGGCTCGATCCCAGAATGCCGGGATCACGCCCTGAGCCGAAGGCAGACGTTTAACCGCTGTGCCACCCAGGTGCCCCAAAGCAGCAGGAAACTCTTATGCACATATTGAGACACACGTACGAACATAAATATATACTGGCAGCACCAGATCTTTTATACACACTCAGATACACACACACACACACACACACACACACACACACACACACACACACCCTGGGGCATCCTGTAGTAGGCCTTGGGGTAAAAGACGTACAAAGTGGCAAATCACAAAAAAGCCTTTTAATGCTACCATGAGGCTTCGCACTAAGCAATGTGGGAGCACAGAGGACAGGCCAGCTACCAGACCTGACTTTTCAGGTGAGACTTGAAAGGCTATGTAAAGATTTGTCAGAATAAGAAAGTAGGAAAGGGGTCTTCCTCTCCCACATTCTCTATGGCTCCTTTTCTGTCTCCTAAAGTTTAGTAATAATTAGGTTTTTCCCAGAGTTCTCTGCTCAGTCCACTTCTCTGTCCTCATTTCCAGTAAGCTCCCCTAGCCTCATAGCATTACTCATCCCCTGCCCAGGAAGGTGTTCAGCATTCTATCTCCACACCTCGTCTGTCTGCTGAGCTCGATTTAGGCTGTTATTTTCAGGTGCTTGTGTGGATATCCATAAGATATTTTAAACTCAGTTATGTTTAAACTGAACATATTTTTATTAATGGCACCATTCATTCAGATTTGAAACCTTAAAATTGTTTGACTCTCTACCTGCTTGTGCCTCTTAGCTCTGTTAAACATGGAGATACAACACAAGGTTTTTATCTATCGCTGTATTAATACGTTTTCTCTTTTACATTTTCACTGCCACCTCCTACTTTGTAGCTCTTTAGTATCGATTGTCTCTCATAGCTCAGATCTCTTAAATGCGCAATTGCCACAGGGATCTTCCTAATAATCACCATGTGATTAAAATTTTTTCACTGGCTTTTCATTGCTTTTAGAATATAATTTGATTGCCTTAGCCTGTATTCAGGGCCTCTATTCTAAAACTACTTAATGTTCTAGGCTTAGGTCCCACTTACTGCTTTCATGATCTCTGTCTTGGGCCAGAAGCAAACTGGTTCCTGTTTCCCATGGTGGAACTATTCTGCTTGTGTGCTTTATTCATTAATTCAACAAATATTTATTAATTATCTATGTACCGGGCATTGTTCTAGGCCCTTGAGCAACATCCATGAACAAAATGATAGAAATCTCAATTCCTGTCTTCAGGCACCTTACATTTTAGCAGGGAGAGGAGGTTGCAGGGGGCAGGGTCCAATAAACCTAAGAAATGAGTATATTTTATAGTATGCTAGAAGATGGTAGTAGCATGGGAGGAAATAGAGCAGGATAAAGGGCAATAAGGAGGCGGCCATTAGCAGGAGGGGGTGAGAATGGAACAGAGGTTGGGCTAGGCCTATGCTTCTGTTATAGTTTCTTGTTCTTTTACTGTGCCCCTCATTTCTTCTTATCAAATCCAAATGGATTTGGGGACCTGTCTTGAATGGCACCTCCTCTGTCCCAGCTGAGGTCAAGTTCCTCTGAAAGTCCATGACTTTCTTACTGCAGTTGTCCTTGCTTAGTGACAAGTATTGCTTTCTTCCCTGCGTTTCAGTTACTTGTTAGTTTATCTTTGCTTCCCTGTGAAGTGCGGAGATCTCTGAAGAAAGGGGATCTCATACCTAGCTTTGATCGTTTCTTTAAGGTAGGGTTAAAGCCACCAGTTCGCATCCTGGCTCCATGCCTTACTAGCTGTGAGACACGGGCAGCTTATTCCAGGGGGTCCCTCAGCTTCCTTATCTCGGAGCCCTCTGTCTAAGGTTGATTGTTGTCTGCCTGATTTTCTCTGTCAGTCTCTTGTTTGTCGCTTACGTTATCACACTTTGCAATTTGTAGTCACTTGTCTGTGTGTTTGCCTTCCTTCCCTGAATGCAAGCTGCGGCAAAATGGAGAGAATGCTGGTTGTCTTGTTCTCAGGTTGTTTGCCCTCTCACTTGGAAGGCATGGATGTGTGTGGGAGTAATATGAAAGTGTCGGAACACGGTGTACCTTACATAAATTTGTAAAATACACAAATACGGTAGGAGATTGGTAGGCGATGCACAATGAACATTCAGGACCATTGAGTACAAAGAAGTCTTTTACAGTGTTCAGTAATGATGAAGAAAAAGACTATTCCTTCTTCCCATGGTTTCTACTTTGTTTTATCTTGGGAAATCTGGTTCTTACACTTAATCTGTTTCCTTCTCCTGTTGCTCATAAAAATCATATAGGCATTCTCTACATTGACGTCTTTACGGTTTTAGTAACATTGATTTTGTTAGGAGTAACTAGGAAATGATTATAAGGTATTTTGTGAATATAAATGTGAAGTATTTTATAATAATGGAATGGAGAAGAGAGAAGGAGAAAGGATTTCCATACTTGCATTGAATTTCAGCCCCTGACTATGTGGTAATTCCCGGAATAATAGTAGTCAGGACTCATCCCCAAGCCCGTTGCCCTAGCTGACTGGAAATACAGAGTGATGGGTCCAGGCTTCCAAGAATATGTGACTGTCCTTGAGGGAATACTAAAATTAGCTCTTATTCTATCCAAATTCTTATAAACCATTAATACTTTATTACCATTAATCTCCATATGATTTCCCTATGTAAATCAACCACGAATGCATGGTTCAGTACATTTACTATTGAAAGACTAACATGTAAAAAGAACCATAGCTCATTCCGGCCAAAACAAATGGTTCAGTTTTATCATCCCTAAATTTGATCTACGTTTACATCTGTTTATAAAATCTGAGCATTTCCCCCCTCAGCCTAATGCTTCAGTGCTCTCTTCTAATAAAAAAATCAATATATGCATCCAGCACTCATGAGTAACCCTATAATAATAAGCAGAGTACATGCAATTGAAAAAAAGTAATTTCAGGAAAAAACTGATTAGGATTGTGGTCAAGCACAGTCTTTCTTAAAAATAGAGGTTATACAGTATTAGGACTATAATAATCCTTTTGATTATACCATTTTGAGAAACCCTTAATCCTAATTAATCTATTAAAATCGTGTTTGGTGTTCTTTCCCTTCATACAATTAGTATTGCGGTTAATCTAAAGAATTCTAAATTAAGATGTTTTAAAATTTCTGATTCAATTCAGTTTTATAATTGTTCCTCTGGCTCTCTGTATTTGATCAATTTATAGAGGAATATTTGCATTCTAAATCATCAGTTTTATTTCAAATAATAAATGAGAATATTTTATGGTAACAAGTGTTTTTTTTTTTTTAGAAAAGTCTATTTTCCTAGAAATATACTTGCTCTGTTTTGATGCTATCTACTTTGAGTTGCTAATTTTCTATTTCATGAAATTTTTACATTAGAAAATGTGTTTCAAATTTGATTTTCTTCATACCTTTGCGAACACATCAATTGCTTATGCAAAATAGGCAATATATACTTCTTATTATTCACTCTTTCACTAATCTTTGATGGTTGCACTTTGATAAATAAATAGATCATCTAAGATTCAATAGGCCAATTGCAGCATATAATAGCTATTCAGAGGCAATTAAACTGCCTTTTTTCATGCCGGCGTGTGAGCTGCCCTTTCACAACCTTCAACTTGATTCGTGGTGATTCAAAATTAACTTAAAAGTCTTGTTTGCTGACAGCTTAAAGCTTAATTGACTGAAAGCCAAATAGAGTGTGTTCTGTATTCAGCACTAGGGCTATTGATAAAGCCATGTGTAAATTGCGTGTGGTGAAAGACAGCGATTGGGCCCCCTGTTCTTGTATTAGTCCACAACTTAGCATTGCTACACAGTCAGAATTGCTTTGTCAAGTCTTTTATCACACCAGGTTAACTCTCTCTGGAGTTCCTCCAGCAGCAGAACAGTCCAGTATTGAGCTTCTACGATACAGTGGGGCCTGTAACTCTGTTACTTATTTGTGGTTTCATTTTTTTTTCCTTTAATATAGTATTGGCCTTTCATTTCTGAACAAGACTGTTTTTCAAGAAGCTACTGATTTTCTGTATTTGTCATTTTAGGAAAGAGCAGGGTGTATAGGTTTAGGGATTTTGAAAAATGCTTTAAGAAAAACAAGTATCATATCGATTTGTCTCTCTTATGAAAATTAAATCTAGCCATTTTGAACATTTAATTAGGATAAGGAATGCATGCTTAATAGCCTCAAGTGTGTAATGTAAACTGTTACATTACAGCAACGGTTACACTGTCAGATGCTTTCAGTACTTTCATACCAAAAATATTTCAGTGATTATTATACTTCTTAGGTATGTACATTTCTTTTTAGAAATTGATATTTAAGGAATAAATGAGATGGATTATTAATATATTAGTATATTTTATAATTTCATAGTTATGCCTTTTTAAAACAAAAGCCTTACTAGATTCAGTTGTATAGAAAGTACGAGACAGTTTGCATATAAATATGCATTAACCAATAATGAAAAATTCAGAAGCAAAACTAAAACGGTTTTCAGAAGCACTTTACTGTCGTCATCTTTTATGTTTATATACCTTGGAACTCTGTAGACTTTATTTTTTAACGTGAAGCTTTTGATCTACTGATTTAATAATTTAAAAATGTAAGTTTACCCGTATAATGTGTTTTGAAGCTATTTCACAAGTAATGCTTATGTTTAAGTTTGACTTTTCTGGATCTGTGTGCAATGTATTTAGATATGTTTGTGATGAACTCTATTTTTTGTTTCTTTTTTTTCCTATTTTTTGTTTCTTAATTGTCTACAGTCAACTCTTAAATTCAGCATAGCAGATTCAGTACATTTTTTGAAAAAATCTTCTCATTTACCTAATGTCTAATGAATTAAATATTTGAAATGTGATAAAGCTTAAAGTGCCTATTTTATATCCTTACAATTTAGTACAGTTTTTTTGTTTTGTTTTGTTATGTTTTTAGAACATTCAAATGACAAATATAAAATAAAATCAATTTAGATAATTTTGAAGGAAATAATGAAAAATAATTTTTTTCATTATTGTGTATTTCAGGTTCTATATAATGGCATTGAAAATATATTCTGCATCTTAAATATTTTCTTGCAGAAAATGTCTTTTTTTATTTTAGTATCTTTTTATTTTGGCATCAGAGTTAGAATTGGATATTGCTGTATCTCTTATTGATATTCTGGTAACCATGGCTATCTAATTTTACCTGCCTTCCAATTGATTTCCAATAAGAACCTAGTCTATTCATGAAGAATCAGGATAAGTTGCAACTTAGTTTCAAGATGACTGTAATTTAAAATAGTCTGTTACTCCTGTATACTTTTCAATAAAATAGTAATCATGCTTCAAAATGTAAAATCCAGAAGAGTACTGGTTTTATTGAAGTTTCACCTATACCCAGTGAGATTTGAGAGTCAAGAATGAATTGCTTTTATTGATCATGTTTTTGTATTAACGGTTAATCCAACATATCTTTAAAGGCATGAATTACTTGAAAACAACATTTTGTTTCTTTTTCATAATGTAGTTGTTTAGTATATACAAAACAGTTGTATTGGTATGAAGGGCAAATAAACTCCTTTTCTTATTTTTACCTTTAAAAAAAAGGCTAAATTTAATTGTAAAGATAATAAGTCTATTTTGTTTTAAATTAATTAAGCAATAATGATGATAAAAAAGCAAAACTTACTACTTAAAATTTCGGAAAGGTAGTATGGTATGTTGAAATATTGATTCCTTAGTCGGTAAGAGATTAGCAGTAAGAGATTCTTGGTACAGATTCTGAAAGGAATGAAAGCATTTTGTCAGGCCTTGCTGACTTTGCCAGCATTGTTTTGTAGATGAAAAAATGAGAATTGACTTGAGGTTCTAAAAGAGTTTACCTGTTACAAGGAGGGCCAAATCAGAGTCAAGTTCAGTGGTGCTAATTTTATATATGATACATTTTTTTAAATACTGCATTTTCTGGCAAATTATGGTAATTGTAAAACTTTGAGTTTTTATTTATTTATTGCAAAACACTATTTTCAAATTCTTTGAGACTCAAGGCTCTTCTAGGAAAGTGTGACTAATTTACAATCACAAAATTCATGCTAACTTTGGATATCCCCCTTTTCTCCTATTACTTCCACATTATACTTTTACATAAGTAGGTGAGTTTTAATTTTACTGTTTTTCTTGCATTTTCCCAAAGAGCTTGCTCCTTTATAAAATTAGTAGACTGTTACTCTGTTTTTAGTTAGCTGTTTGATTGTTTGGTATAACTATTAATGTACCTTAACCAGGGAAAAGGAATGTCCATTTTATATTCAGTAGTATATTGAAAGTGTGTCTCAGTGCAGCATGTAAGGGAAAATTTGACCATCTGTGATGAGATTTGATTTTATATTACCTTTTTTAACTTCTGAGCCTTAAAATGCTTTATAATTGGGATATAATGTGATATTATATTTATCAAACTATCTAAGTAATATTGCATTTGTTCATACCTTAGCAATTAAAACTTTATGTTAGGGTATTGATAAAAAAAATAAAAAGAAAACATTAAAAATCAAATGAGAAGATAATTAGAATACTAGAAAGTTTCTAAATATTACAGTTTGTATTCAGACAGTGTATTTGGCATTTTAAAGTACCTAATAACTAAAAGAATACTTTTATTTTGTACTTAGTTATCTAAATCCTCCTGGGAAAATATCAGATGTCATCCAGTTAAATAAAATGTCCGCATAATATCATGACTCTCATTTAGGTTGAAATCTATATTAAAATTGAAAGTGATAAGTTGTAAAACTATAGATGAGATCCTAAGTATCTGGCCATATATTTTTATTTGAGCTTTTAAAAATGAAGAATGAATTAATGTCTTTCAGAAATGACATCTTCATTAATATTAGCTTAAAGTTGAGAGGATTAGTGTAATAGCATACAAGAATTAACTTCTGATAAGTTCAGAGAAAATTACCTTGATCGTCAAATTTATGCATATGATCTAATAACATTACTAAATACAGATCATTCTATATTATTTACTTAATCTTTCAGGTAATAGAAGGTAAATGTATCTGAATTTTCTCTCTCTACTGACTGATATCTAAAATAATGCACAGTGCATTATAGTAGATATTCAGCAGCTGAGATGATCATATATTGAAAGTGAGACATGAATAGCATTGATAAAAGAAGCATTATTTTAAAATACATTCAGGATCAAAGCCAAGATTACTTTCTGATGAATTCTCTATTGTGATTAACTTGATTTTATTTGGCTTATATGTGATGCTGAATTATATATGATGCTGAATGGTAGGAAAGACGTCAGGTTTTATTTAGATAGATCAGACAAGAAAGAGTTGACTGTAACTCTGTGAGTTATGCCATGTTATCCAAAAGAGACTGATCACTATGTTAATGTCCTTTTTACTAATCATTTGTATAAATTGCCCTCTAATCTAGTGGCAAATTATGTGTTAATATTTGGGGTATTTTTGATAAGAATGCCCGGTAAACAGAGTGGTTGAAACATCCCTAAGTGCTAATGAGTACTTACTTGGTAGTCTATACTAATGCTTTAGTGGATGCTGAACAAGTTTAGATGTTAAGCTTTTTAGGAAGAGTGAATGATGGCTAATGATTATTTAATGACAGATCTCTGTACTGAAAGGCATTTAGCACTCAAAGTATACTGCAAAGCCTATTTCTCAAAGCTTCAGACAGGTTTATTTGGTCTCACCTTGAATAGAACAGTGCTGTATTGATTTCATTGGTGTGGATTTAAACACACTATCGGCTTAGAATAGCACTAGTATGCAGTAGAAAATGATTGTCTTAACCCTTATGGTGACTCTAAGCTATTCTGTGATATTAAGACGTGAACTCCGGAAATGATCATGAATTTATTTGCAATATTTGGAGTCCAGTATATGAGTTTGGAAAACCTTTGTGCATGTGAGCTTATTGTAGACAGTAACCTTTAGTGGGACTTATAGAGAGGTAACTAAAACTTAAAGTTCTATTTTTAATGAGTGTTTTCCTTCATATATTGTATTTGAAGAATTTCTCTTCTGTGGAAATTGTTGATGTTTCTGTGGATGACATGCCAATTTTATTTTATTATTTATTTTATTTTTTTAAAGGTTTTTATTTATTTATTTGACAGAGAGAGAGACAGTGAGAGAAGGAACACAAGCAGGGGGAGTGGGAGAGGGAGAAGCAGGCTTCCTGCTGAGCAGGGAGCCCAGTGTGGGGCTCGATCCCAGGACCCTAGGATCATGACCTGAGCCGAAGGCAGACGCTTAACGACTGAGCCACCCAGGCACCCCCCCAATTTTATTATCCTGTTGGATAATACATTATTTTAGCTATTTGATCTCTGAATGCTAATAATGTTTATGCTTAATACTTTGTATTTTTTTGTATGTTTCATTATATATATATGTGTGTGTGTATATATATATAAACATATATATTCCACATGAAATCCAGTTGAAACTAGTTACTTCATATGCTTGATAGAATATCTCCCCCAATTTTTTATATTTGTTCTGGATAGCCCCAGTAGAAAATATATGTAACATTATTAGATACTATAGACCAAAACTTAAAGACTTTTTTCTAATTATAAATTTTGTTTGCTTTTATTTTTTTTGAGAAACATTTTTAATTATACAGGATTTGGAGATACCTAATAAAGATTCATCTTGGAGTAGGCGTCAAATATTAACTAGTTTCTGTGCAACATATGCTGACTTATAGGCCAATGAGGATTCTAGAGATCGATCTGGGATGATGTTGCTATGAGTGCCCACTCTCTTTCATGCCCTTCACCTTGTCACTTGAACACTTAACCTGCTTGACCTTCCTTATCTATAAAATATGGATATTGGTTTGGTTCGAAGGATCTATGATCCCTTTTTTTCCTCTAAAATTCCAAAATTTCCTAACAGTCATCTAGTCTTGGACCCAGGAAATGTTTTACACACTTTACTTCTGATGTGTGTTCTTTTCCTTTTAAATTCTTAATGGTTTATCTTTTTTTGTGAAAGAATTTGGAAAGTGACTGTAGTGGACACATAACTATGTCATTATAACAAGTAGAGTGTCAGTGCATATGTGAAGTACCCCAAGTAAGCAGGTGGAATTTATATGGACCTGATATTCTTTTGATTATTTCAAAGATGGACTTCAGGTTTTTCTGTTTTTTTGTTTTCTAAATGGGGAGGCTTTTCCTTGGACAGGTTTTTTTTTTTTTTTAACCATAAGTAAACACTGTTTCTTATTATTTGAGTGTTTTGTAGAAATTAAAAACATTGGATAAAGTATTAGAAAAATTATTCAGTTTTTTCTTTTGCTAATAAGAGAAATCGTTTTGAGAAAAATGATAAGCATGTGTTAAATTCTTGCTTAGGATTGTTTTCATCTGCCTGTGTTCAACCCTTCTGTGCTGTTATGACACTGACACTGGTGTTATTGTGGGAGCCGTGGTGGTAAGAGTTCTCAGTAAAGGCTGTCGCCTCTTGATTTGATTCTCCTTTTTTTTTCCTGCCAAAAAGTCTCAGAGCAGTTCAGTAAGAGCCATCCTGGATATATGGGTACACCTTTCATCAATACACATGTATTTTGTAGGTTTTTACATATGAAAGTATGTCTCTAGTCTTAATAAAAGATGAATCAAGATAGGGTTATAAAACTATTTCTTCGCAACTCCTGAGTAACGTAAAGACTTGAGCTAATCAGGCAGAATTTTGAGGAAATGATTATATGTTATCATGTAGCAGAAACAGATTTTTTAAAAACCAGTCTTTTAAAATAGTGTGACATACTACAAACCAGAATATCTGACTACATGCATATACAGGTTAAAATATTAAATTTTCCTTTTAGTGTTCATTTCAGGAGTATAGTAGCTTTTTCAAATCCACAGTAGTAACAAATCAATGACTGATTTTCAGGATCTGTAGGCGTTATGTACTTAGCTTTCTTTGGTTCAACACTGAAAGGACTATGCAAAATTCAAGGCTCAAGGACTGTTTTGATTTGATATGTATAAGATAGGCAACTCAGATCCAAGTTATAAATGGAATTAGCCAATTAATAGGAAATCATATGAAATAGTTACATGGAAGAGAATATTAGTAAATTTTAATATCCATATATGTATGCTTATTTGAGAAGAAATCATATAACCAGAAAAAGGGTCTGAGAAAAAGAAATTTGCCAAATAACAACTGCAGTCAGTTTGATAGACTAGTTATTTTCTTCATAAAATGAGGAAATGTAAAATAATTTAAAAATCATCTATAATAATTTCAAAGGCACATAATTCTTCTCTCTACATGTGACTTAAAAATGATAAAAGCCTGAACATGTAACAAGATCAGAAATGGCAATCCTGTTTAGCTGTCTAATAAATTCAAGCTTTTGATGTCTTTAAGCTCTCTGGAGCTACTTAGAAAGCTCTTTGAAAAATGGGCCAAAATGTCTTTTACCCATGTGCATATTCCTTAGGCTGTATAAATGGGTTACTTTTTCTATAGGTTCTAGGCTAATACTGGGTGTACCCTTAATAGTTTGAGGCTGTGGTTTATTTTGTCATTGGCTTTTAGACTTCTAGCACAAATGCTTAGTTTACTTTTGCTTGTCTTCTTCTTTTTCAAAGCTTTACTTTCTTGGTCATCTGTTAATGTGATTAGTAAATTAAAAGTCAAAGTTGTCTATGACCTTTTTATTTCTCCTTTTAAATTTCTTTTCTTATATTATTTCTCCTGTAAATTTAAAAATATTTTTCCTTAATTTTTTTTATTTGTTTAGTTCGTAGGAATTGTGCCATATGTTAATCTATATCAAGTTTTAATAACTCACAGGATGCATAAAAAAGATAAATCTTATGTATTTCTGCTAGTTGTCAACCGTGTTATTAAAATCTTCGCTATAAAACTTCGTTTTGGGCTTAACCACCACAACTTTTCCCAGATCTGCTATTACTTCAAAGGTCTGGCCATTAATTTCCACAATAGTGGAATTACGTTGCCCCTGACTATGCTCCATTATTTCTACTTAACAACTCACCTATAGTGAAGAAAACAAAAGGAAAAAAATATAAGGTGATCATTCTTCAAAATCAGAGATAACATTATAATCTACTAAGAAAAATAAAAGCAAGAAATACCTTAGAGGTTCCAATTTACTACAAGCAAACCTTTAAAAATTGTAACTTTTGGTTACATGGCATTGTTTCATTATTGTGACCAAATGTATAAAAATTCAGAAGAATGAATACTACAGATATTTCTTAAAAATGAGCAGATGTACTTGTTAACTTCTCAAAAGTAGAACAAGGCAATTATCCCCTTTGGTCTGTTTTATATCACCAAGTTGATTAAGATAATTAACCTTGGTGAAAATAGTTTTTAAGCCAATCTAATAAATGGTTGTCATTTATAAATAACAATGACCTCAGGTGTAACAGTCTGTTTTTCACTGTGCTGTAATGCACAGGTGTGAAATGGTCATAGAATAGACCCTAACAGTGCCCCAAATATTAAGTCTCATGTGTCCCATTTGATCTCTTACAGAAACACATCATGTCTACTCCAGTATTTTTATAGGTGACTCTCATTGCAGAAGGTGTCTTTTTCTGAACACTAACTGTATGAGAATTTATGAGAATGATTTGCCATGTTTTCAGATGTCTATAACTTTATAAGCCACTAACCACTGTTTCTGAAATATTTCTTTCTTCGTGAAAAGGCTAATAATGGTCTTCTTAATGTTACAATTTGTAGTTTTTAAAAACTTGACATGTTATCTCAGATTCACCTTTGAAAGGTAAAGTGAACCTACAATTGAACATTATTCTTGGTAATTATTAACTACAAGATTTCTGACTACATAGGTATCGTAGATCTCTGGAATTTTTTGAATCTCAATTTTCTCTCAGACTGAGAGTGTTTGCACTAAAAGTAAAAACAAATTGACTTGATGTTTAGGTAGAGAATGGAGGGGGGAGGAAATAAGATAATGGAGATTGTGGGGAAAAGGATATAGAACCTGTCTGTGTGAAGAATAAGAAATTGTTACAAGAATTACTTGAAAGTACAAGTAGCTTTCAAAGCTTAAGCTTTCTACTTATCAAAATAATCAACATACCCCCAAATAATATTGTGATTATTTTAACCTTCCTTTGAAAAAGAAAGTATTCATTTTGGAGCGTTCATTTATTTTGCTTTTGTCTGATTTTGTGGAAGATGGATTTGATGTATTTTGTCAAATGCACATACACATAATACATGTATGTACAAGACTCGTTATTTTAAAATGGCTTAATCAGCAGCAGCTGCTGAGGGAGATATGTGTTTGCAGCCCCTGTTGTGTTCCAGCAGGGGGCTATCGTGCATACATACAAATGAAGAGCATGTTTGTTTACTTCAGCTTTGCTGGAGGGAGGGGGGACGGGACACACAGTGTAGCAGCAACAAAAAACAGGGAAAACCTCATAGATTTGGGGAGCAACTTCCATATCCCTCACCCCCAGTAGGTATGAGGAAAATACTGACAGATGGGTCAAAAAGTAAACTAAAATGTTTTTAATGCAATGGAGGAAGGCTGTGTTGGTAAGAGAGATGAATATGTGGACGTACACCTGCTTTGGTAATAATGTGAAAGTTTGTAAGTAAATGTTCAAGTGCCCCATGATTGTCATTTTTAATCAATTCATCTTTTTTTCCCAAAGAGGTAGGTTGGAAGATTCAGAAAACTTGGACATTTTATTTACTTACAGTGCACAGGCAGAAATTTACATGTTGGCCATATAACCGTCTATAGTTTTAACTTTTTTCCATATCATCGAAATTTATTTGCCTTATTATGTGAAAATTGCAGGTTTTGCAGTGCTCTAAGATGTGCCAATAAATGAAAATGGTGTGCAATATTCATATAAAAGCACTTGGCTGAAGAAAAGGAACTTCATTACATTTACAATGGTGTAGAACCACAGATTCTCCTTATGAGCTTAAGAAACCCAGCTTCACCACCAAGAGAGTGAAGTCTCTGAGTTTTTTTTCACACATTGGATTGTCACCAATCTATGCCTTTTTGTGTTCCCATTTAACAAATTCTTCTTTAAAATATTTGACTAAGAATTGGGATATAATGGATAACTGTAATTTAATTAGTAGAATACTATAGTGTTTTAAATTCTTTTAAAAACAAGTTATTTCCAAAATGTATAATGTATTAATATGAAAAGATTTTTGCTTAAAGATTCCATCACCGCCCCTCCCATTGTTAAAACTTATTTGGAAGATTACTGTTACCCATCTGGTTAAAAGTTGACGTCTTTATGGCATTGTACTTCACCAGTCTTAAGCAGCTCTAAGAATATCAAGTAGGTGTAGAAAATGTTCAGGTCAAATATATGTGGAAACAGTTTACACTGTGGAAACTCCGCTGAGGGTCATTTTTCTCATTATGATTCTAAAACATAGACAACACATTTTGATATCTCAAAAATACAGTTCTAGCTCACTTAGATTTAAAAGTTAATGTCTTGGCACACTAAGACTATAATATACTTTATGTCTATATAATTATACATTCATAATGTGTGTATGTGTATGCAAAATCAGTATATTTGATTAACACCGTATAATGATTATTAAAAAGGCATATCTTAAAAATAAATTAATATTCCATTAGGAAACCACATTTATCAATTTCAATAATAGACAGTTGAAGTCATTTTATTTAAAGTACATCTAAAAACAATTTGAACTCAGCTTGCTTTTGAAGATCTAGTTTCTTTTAGATACTTCTGTTTATGTTCAGAAATGTATTAAAATATTTGATTGGACATATTTCACCATCATTGTAAACTCATCTTAATATACAATCTTATGTGGTTTTCATAGTATCAGTTGATAATGCCCCATCACATTAAAAGTATCCTTGGGGTGAGAAAAGAGAAGTAGATAAAAATCAAACTTTGGAAGAATATTTCACCAGTCTGAAAATAAAAATCTTTTGTAGTTTTATTGACTAACATTTGTAAGAGCGTTGAATATACATATGATAAGACTATTCTAACTTTCGCAAAATTTGTAAATAGTAAATCATGTCCTAATTCTGAAAATTTCTCTGTCCTCAATTGCCAATATTAACAAAGTTCACTTTATTAAATTTGCTTTGTTTTTTTTAAAAAATAATTGATCAAAACCTAGTATAGCGAATATGCTTTATGGCAAATAAAACAAAGTTGTAAAGAACCATAATAGAGACTGTTTTCTAGCTTAATCCAACTTATTATTTTAAATAGTTCTCTATATGCTGCCCTTTAGTTTTCTGCTGTGAAATACTGCAACATATTCTTTTCTGATCATTCGAATAGAATCCTACAAAGTCAGTTATTAATTAATATATAAGATATACCTTACTGAATACAATTTTTTTTTTGCTCTCCGAGGCAGTACATAGTAACAGCAATTTATTTTTCTATACATATAATTCTAAAATTTATTAAGCACTGAAAGAGTAAAGAAAAGCATTTAAAATTTTATTCTCATTTATCATGAATAGGTAGATATTTCTGAATTTCTAAAGGGATGTTTTAGAATATATTGAAATTTATACCAAATTTAGAAAACATTGATATCATTGTCCCATGTCACTTCGACTCTATCATATGGCAGAAATTTCTGGCATAAAATGAGTATGTTAAACCAATCTGAATGTAATGTTTTGATTTAAAAAACCCTAATGATATGTTTGTGATACAGTGTTAAGTATAGTCATGATTGTGAGATGAATTACGCTTGAATTAAAACACATTACTTCATTAGTTCTAGAATTTTAAATATCAAACGTATGTTAAGTCATCTATGGAAAGCATTCTGATACTCGATCCTAAACAAAGAATCAAATTTTAGATAACGGTTTTTCCAGGTCAAATCTCACCGTTCTTACATTATAGCCTCAGAGTAGTAAATTGGTAGTATCTTCTTTTCTAAGGCTTAATACCTAATACAATAACAGAGCTCCATCAGTATATGGCTAATCGCAGATATAAAGTATCTGCTGGTAGTCCATCTCTCATAAAACCGCCGTTAGCCTTAATTCAAATCCATTGATTCCTATTCCAGTTAAAACTGAAGAACTTAATATGTCTTTTAATCCTTTTATTGTAAGCTAGGATAAAATTAATTTTACCCTGGAACTGCACAAAGCCAATTAACATGATCTTTAGAGTTATTTAGTAAAGTGCTTCAAACTGTTAAATTTATCTTGACCTCTTGGTTGCACTCTCTGACTGCTTTTTAAATGAGGCAATCAATATCTCACAGCCCTTTAAATAGCTTAAACTTCTCAAATATTTTACCTGTGTTCTAGTTAAGCTGTAAGTAAAGTGTTTACTCCTGCTCGTGTAAATCTAGAGTCAATTATGCTAAATCTAAAGACAATTATGTACTTTTGAGGAACACTGTATGAATTAAATGGTGGTTTTAATAAAAATCAAAGGCTCATATTTCGTTTAAAGAAACCCCATAATGAAGCTTATTATTTTTACACGAAACAAGTGGTCTCTTTGCAACTTAAAATGTAGAACATTTATGTCCTTTACCACTGCATGCAGCTTCTGTTTTCCACACAGGGCTAGTAGAAGGAATTAATTTTCTTACTGTGATAGGGTGATCAACCGTCCTGTCAAGAAAATGGATCTCCATGTCACCCTTTAGCATGATTAAATGGAGGCATGTCTCTGTGAAAAAATACCAAATTTTCATGAGACAAATGAAACTGTAGGAAGGTCTACTTTTACAGAATTATTTTATTTTTAATATCTCAAAATCTCCCATTTGGTTGTCATTTTATTTATAGGAAAACATTGCAGCTAATTGCCTGTGTCTTGTATTATTTAAGAGCAAACCCAGGCAAAGCCAATAATTTTAAATATTTTCAAATCTGAAAAACTAAAGAATCAGAAATTGCTATATGTTACTGTTGGAATAGTAGTAGGAAATGGGTATCTGTACCTTATACAATCACTGATCAGTCAGTGTCTCTAGGAGATCCTTTTTCTTGCTCTTCTTTCCTTATTAACAAAGAGCTAACATATTTTCAGATCTGAGTACTGATAAGAATTACATACCATAGAATTTCAGCATCAGTAGTATTAATAGCCAGTTGGACAGTGTTCTTATGAGCCTGTGCACATGCCAAACTTTAAATTACACCAAGTGATGTGCTTGACAGCTAATTAAGATTTCATATTTTGGCCATTTAGCAGAGAGCACCTGTTATGATTCTTTCTATTAGCTTCAGGATAAAATTTACAAAGGGCTGTTTTAAAGTACATTATTAAAACTTCCATAAAGTCTTAATTCCTTCCCGAGAAGTGGGAGTTAAGACAAGATTGAGGTAATTAAACAAAAGGAACATAGGGAAGGTGGGGGACCAGGGGCGGAGGCGGAGCTCTCCAAATGCCCCTGTTGTTTAATTTCCTACTGGAAGCAGCCCATGTGTGCTTCTGGGCCCCCCTCCCCCTTCAAGCAGTGGCCGTTGCACAGGCTGAATGGCTGGGGTCAATGCCTTGCCTATTGATCAGTATCCCTGCAGTCCCTTGCTCCAGCAGCTGCTTCATTGGCTTCTTTCAGGGCCTGCTTCAGTACATTAGAATAGAAATCCATAACCAGAGCTGTGCTCATCCAAGCAGAGGAAGAAACTAAATTAAATGGTATAAAACAATCTTGGATCAGGAGTTTGTGCCAATTCATCTTGATCTAAGATGTCACACCGGGCTCTCTGTCTGAGCACCTGGGCTAGAGGCAGCCATAGTGAAAATAGATGGAGCTGCGATCACTCATTTGTCAGCTAAGGAGCAAGGCAGCGGTTAGCAATTCCCTTCTGCAGAGGTCAGCTGACAGAACAATCAGTGCAAGTGCAGAATAGAGCTTTCCTTTGAACTATTGTTATGGAGCATGCTCTTGCTGAGACCTGGGGGGAGGGGAGCTTGACTTGCTTCCTGTTTCAAGACTACTAGGGAAAGAGTGAAATATATACTGCATAAATCTAAATGCAGTTGCGCAGAGCTTTCGCTCCCGTGTGTTCTTGTACTCAAAGTTGGTTTTAAATGCATGTACAGAGATACAGATTATCAAACTGGTAAATATCACTTTCTCCAGAATTTGGGTTCATTCTCATCCTCCTACACACAGAGGCAGTGGTTACTGATTTTGTTCCTTCCTAGTATGGTTAAGCTCTTAGGTTTCTCCCCCACTTCGTTATTAGAACTATGACAGATCAGCGGCATACTTGGAATCTGTCATTGCATGGACGCAGTAAGACTCTTACGAATGTTTCTTTACCTTTAAAAAACTAGAAACAAAACCATGGAGAGAACTGCATACTGTGATATCTGATTAGAAGGTATTTCTGAATGTTACTTAAATGTTTTTGAACATTTTAATTGAGGCTTTTTGTAAGAAATGTGAATTCATGAAATATGACTTATCATGACCTTGGAAGTGATAAAGTAATTTTATTAACATTGGAGGAATATCCTTGTAAAGCAGCATGCAAGTGGTTTGAAATATACTATAAAAAAATAAATTAGGGAAATGAATAACTAAAATTTTATATGAAAGAATTACAGTATTTTTAAAGATCAGTGTATTCTCTGTGGACTCATTTTGGATTTTGTCTTTTTCTATACACTAGTGAAAACTAATGGCAAATTTTCAGAACTTTTTTTTTTTTTTTAAGATTTTTTATTTATTTGACAGACAGCCAGCGAGAGAGGGAACACAAGCAGGGGGAGTGGGAGAGGAAGAAGCAGGCTCATAGCGAAGGAGCCTGATGTGGGGCTCGATCCCATAACGCCGGGATCACGCCCTGAGCCAAAAGCAGACGCTTAACCGCTGTGCCACCCAGGCGCCCCTCAGAACTTTTTTTTTTTTTTAACAATTATGCA
Organism: Ursus americanus; assembly: GCF_024610735.1. NCBI lineage: Eukaryota > Metazoa > Chordata > Mammalia > Carnivora > Ursidae > Ursus > Ursus americanus. The sequence goes on along the minus strand of NC_142145.1, from coordinate 17,892,290 downwards.
GAAGTTAAGAAACTACAGCAGCAACAACAAATCTTTTTTTTTGTACTCAGTTGAACCAAACTTTTCTTATTTTCCAAATAAATGGTAATCACTCTAAGATGTTACCATCTTAGTTTTCCTAGGTTTTTTTTCCTTTAAGTCCTTTAATGCCACTTTCTTACACAATTATTCCTTTCTAGCTCTTAAATTCTTTGTAATATCCTGTCATTTCCTTTTCTTAGGCTCAACAAGGTCTGCCTGCACACATCCATTCTGCCTTTCAGCACAGCTAAATAAATGCAATTTAAAGTTTATACTAAAAAGCTTTGCGCTCTAGGTGTTTTTTTTTAAATTAAGCTTCTAGAAAGGCTATACCTACCTACTTACTTTGAAAGGGTTTCTTTTGCTTTGTTTTACTCTTGTTTTAGTTAACTTTTGCTAAAATTGTTACTAAATTTTTACTATTTTACTTTTTGTTCTAATTTTGTCTTGATTAGTTAATTTTGTTCATTGTTTTACTTAATTTAGATTTTTAGAAGAATTTAAGGCATGACATCTAAAATCTGCAATGTTTCCATCAACTTACCCAGGACTCACCATAGATCTTAAAGATAATGTGCTTCTCTGCATCTCCTTTTTAACATCCCAAGACCAAACCAATCTTAGTGTCTCACTTCGATTTCTACGATATCTTTCTGAACCCCTAAATCTAATTACATCACTCTGTGGCCTAAATCCTACCTTGAGTATCTTCCTATTTTTTATAGGGTAAGAATTGAAATGTGAATAGGATCTACCGTGCAATATGTGGTCTGGCCTTGTCTGCCTCCCTTGCCTGTTTTCTATCTTTCTCTTGGCTCATAGGCTTCCAACCCAATTACCTCTCCTTGAAATAGAAGTCAACACATTATTTCATGCTTTAGGTTCTTAAACATACTGTTCTCTCAGTTCATAATGTTCTCCTTGATTCTGTAACCTAGTTCTGATTCTTATTTAGTAGGCTTTAAGTTCAGAGGATATCTCTTTTCATGTCTAGCATAATGCCATGAGCACACCAGATCTTCAGTTCTTATACTGAGACCAAGTAACTGATGGAATGAATGAATTTCTGCCGCCACTGGTACTTACTGTTTTTCACCTGATCTTTGCAGGAGTCTTCTTTTGGTTATACTGAACTTGTCTTGTTTTACCTCAAAATCTTCCTTCCTACTGCCACTATCATGATCTTCCTAACAATGAATAAATCTGATATCACCACCTTATTCAAAATCATTCAACACCTTACCATTAACCAAAAGTTAAAAGTCTTCAGCTTGCCCTGCAAAAGTCTCTCTTGATTTGGTGGTACCCCTAAAGCCTCTTGTGTTGTCATTCCCTTGCCTTACCTCCAGTTAGTATAGAATGACAAAGTAAATGAAGAGACAAAATAAAACAAAACATCTAAAAGCATTCAGAGGTCCCCGCTGCTAATTTCTTAGTTGGCATACTGAGCTCTGAGGGCCATTTGCTATATTGATTTAATTAGTATAGAGACAAAGTACTGAAAGGGGCCAGAAAAGGTGGATGGATGACTAGAAAGAGTAGAAAGCTGACTTCCAATGAAAATGTTTCCAGAAGTTCACTTTTTAAATTTCTCTGTACCAAATATATAGCCATGATGGATAAAATATACAAACAGAAAACCAAAGAGACATAACTAGTCTCCAGAAAGATAGATATCTCTGTGGACAAGTAATAAAATAGAAATGATCTGGGCTGAAACCCTTAGCTCCTTTCTAGGCTTTTGGCTCCTGTGAGCTAAAGAGAACTTAAAATGTATCATTAGTAAAGCTTAAAGCCAGGAGCTAGGCTATGGCTTTGCCATTTCTTGAAAGGACCCTGAAAGGATGTGAGTATATCACTACTCAGTTAAAATTGAAGTTATGTTATTTAAGGTGAGGAAAATGGATGTTAACTCTGTGACTGGCAACATAAACCATAATAGGTTATGAAAATAAGTGAGTTGTGTTTATCCTAAGAACCTGGAAACAAAACAGGGGTGCTCGGATGACTCAGTGGGTGGAGCATGCGACGCCTGATCTCCGGGTTGTGAGTTCAAGCCTGTTGGGTGTAGAGTTTATTTAAAAATAAATAAATAAATAAACCTAGTAACAAAAAGAACTGATAGAAAGAAAACATAAAGTAGAAGGAGAAATAATAAAAATAACAACAGAAGTTGGTGAAACAGAAATGAAATAAGATCAAAACCAGTGGTTTTTTTTTTTAATTTTTTTTTTTAATTTTAGAGAAAGAGTGTGCAAGTGGGAGGGTGTGGACAGAGAGAGAATCTCAAGCAGACTGCCCACTGAGTATGGAGTCTGACCTGTGTCTCATGACCCTGAGATCATGACCTGTGCTGAAACTGAGAGTCAGATGCTCAACCAACTGAGCCACCCAGGTGCCCCAACAAAGTATTTTTTGAAAATCTAGTAAAATATATATTTCTAGCAAAACTGATCAAGAAAAGCATGAAAAGTAATATTAGAGAAGGCAAAATACTATTTAGAAGGATCCATAGCAATGATACATTTGAAGTATTTTCATCGTAGAGAATACTGCAAATAATCTCACACCAATAAATTAAAAAACTCAGATTAAATAGGTAATTCCTTTAAAACTGCAAGCTATCAGAAATGACTCAGGAAGAAATAGAAAGCCAAACTGAATAAGTAACTGCCAAACTGTTTTCTAAAGTAGTTGTACCTTTTTACATTTCTACCAGCAATGGAATCATTTTCTGTTCGTACTTGACAGCACATTTTATAATCCTTTTTATCGTAGCCATTCTAGTGGATGTGAAGTGGGATCTCATTATGGTTTTGATTTACATTTTTCCTAATGACCACTGATGTTAAGCATATTGGCCATTCATATATCGTCATATATCAAATATCCATTAAAATTGTTTACCATTTTAAAAGTTGCACTTTTTTATTATTGAGTTGTGAGAGTTCCTCGTATATTCTGGATATAATCCTTTATAGATATATAATTGACAGTATTTTCTTTGGGTCTGTGTGTTGTCTTTTTACTTTCTTGATTCTGTCATTTTAAGTGTAAAAGTTTGTAATATTGTTGAAATCCAATTAAGGAAATTTTTAAAATTACTTGTGCTTTTTGTATCATATCTAAGAAACCATTGCCTACCCCAAGATCATGAAGGTACTGCTCTCTGTTTTCTTCTGCACGTTATTTTGTTTTGGCTCTTATATTTAGTACTGTGAATCTATTTTGAGTTGATTTTTTGTGTAGTGAAAGGTGGAAGGCCAAATTCATTCTTTTGCAGGTGGGTAACCAGTCACCTCAGCGCCATTTGTTGAAAAGACTGTTCTTTCTGGGAAGAGTAATCTTGAAATTTTTTTATTATTATATGTCTTTTATGTATTGATATTTTAACTTATGTTTCGGTTTTCAGGTTGCTTGTCAAGTATCCCACAAATGAAAAAGATTTCCACATCTTATGAGGAAAGACGGAAGCAAGCTACTGCCATTGTTTTACTAGGAGTAATAGGAGCTGAATTCGGTGCTGAAATTGAACCTCCTAAGTTATTGACCAGACCTCGAAGCTCAAGTCAAATTCCTGAGGGATTTGGCTTGACTAGTGGTGGATCCAACTACTCACTGGCCAGACATACCTGTAAGTTATAAAATTCCTAATGCTGATCTATTAGTTTCAATACACATTTTTTGTTAACAAATCCTCAGAATACGTATTCTGAGTTTTAGCTTCAACAGAATGTTGACATGAAGTCAGGAAGCAGTACAATCTGTTTGGTACATCACCCTTTGGTTATAGTTACCCAGACTTCTTTTTAACATTTAAAACATGGTTTTCTTGAAAATGCTTTTCTTAAAAAACACATTTCTGATCTTTGTGTTCAAGATTTTAGCCCAAACATAGTTTCTAAAGTGGTTTCTATAAAACTATGCAATATGTCCTGAATATGGTTTGAAAGGTCAGGAGTAGGGGCAGATTAGTTACAATCAGAGTTCAAAGAGCTTTTGTGGTACTGCTACCTTTTATTCTGTGGTTGGTATGTTAATAACAGGGTAAGGATATTTTATAATGCCTTTTGTAACTTCAGTTTTGGACCTCCTTTACGTAAGGTCAGAATATTCCTACCGTATTGCAAAATTATTTCTAACAAATTGTGTTATTATTAAGGACCAAATATAGTATACTGAATATATCACAAAGTATTCTTTATAGAACAAATTGCAATGTGCTTTGGGGCTTGGGGCCTTTTAGCAAGGGAAAAAGATACATGTTACTTGCTAGTTACAAGAGCGGACAACTGCACTGGCTCATTGTCACATACTTTTGCTTTGAAATCATGGAGTCCTATTAGCTTTTATTATTAAAACTCTCCCATAGATTTAGCTGCCTATCCCTGCCCCCGCTTCCCTTTTTTTAGATTCTTAATACAACAGATACTTACTAGTGGTTGGTATTCTTCTGATCCCTATTTGACATTAAAAATCAGAGAGTAATAATGACAATACCACCACTAACAACAATAAGTAACTAATTCTTTGAACACGATTTTAAGCTCTTGTACTTACATTAACTCAGTTAATCTTCATAATAACCCTATAAAGTGGGCAGCTTAGTTATCTCTATTTGACACTTAAGGCTAACTGGGCACAGAGAGGTTTGGTGACCCTGGCTGAGATCATACCTTCAGGAAATGGCAATTTTTCTTTCCACACAGTCTGTTGGTGCCATAGCTGGTGGTTTGGCCATTCTGCACACTGCTGCTGTTTAATGGCTCCTCCTTGAGAAGGGCTTACCAACTAACCTGTGCTATTACTTCGTAATTTAAGAAGCGTTTTCTATCCCCTCATTTGATCTTTAAAAGAGAATTAAGACTTCTTCAAAGTAGCTCAGCCAAAATGTGGTAAAATCTCAACTTGAACCCAAGCTTCTTGGGCCCTGAAAACCCATGCACTTTGCCTTTTCCACCTGTGGACATCTGCTGTCTGTCTCCAGTGCAGGCCTGCCTGCTGTGGGCCCCTCCCTTTCACCTCTAGCATCTTTATCTTTTCTCAGTTTCCCTGCTTTTCATGCATAAAACCCTACTCAGATCTCACCCACTGTACAAAAGGCTCACCTCTGTATGTCAGTGCGGACACCCTAGGATTTACATATGTAGCTTCTTATGTAGAGTCTTGACATTAGAATATTAGAGGTTAATGAAACCTTGGCCTGATTTAGTCTGGTGACTTTCAAATTTTTTTTTTTTTGCTTACAATCTCTCTAAGGAGGATCAAGAAATGTGTGATTCCTCGCATGTTTTTATATTAACAGCTAAAACTTTTCAATAGTAAGTTTAAACGTTTGCAAAAGATGTAATTTGGAGGGTAGTGTGAATATTGACATTTAAAAATAAAATACTGGGGCGCCTGGGTGGCACAGTGGTTAAGCATCTGCCTTCAGCTCAGGGCGTGATCCCGGCGTTCTGGGATCGAGCCCCACATCAGGCTCCTCTGCTGTGAGCCTGCTTCTTCCTCTCCCACTCCCCCTGTTTGTGTTCCCTCTCTCGCTGGCTGTCTCTGTCTCTGTCAAATAAATAAATAAAATCTTTAAAAAAAATAAAATAAAAATAAAATACTGTTCTCATAAATATATTCAATAGAATATTTACCATAACTACTTGATATCCATCATCATCCATTAAAAAAAAAAATACATGACAGACTTTCCTTTAAAAGTCAGAAATCCAGGGCGTGTGGGTGGCTCAGTCGGTTAAGCATCAGATACTTGATTTTGACTCAGGTCATGATCCTAGGTTCCTGAGATCCAGCCCTACATCTGGCTCCATGCTGAGCATGAAGTCTGTTTGGGATTCTCTCTCTCCTTTTATCTCTGCCCTTCCCTGCTTATGTGTGCGCGCGCGCGCTCTCTCTCTCTGTCTCAATAAATAAATAAATAATGAATTGAACTGAATTGAAATGAAATGAAATGAAAAAGTCAGAAATCCTACATCCTTGATTGTTTTCCTTAAAGAGAGAAAGGTTCTGCCCTCACAGTTTTAAGGAACCTTCCTTCATTTGCATATTTAGCATCCAAAAATCAGGTCCTTCAGAGTAACAGATCTTAAAACTACTCACGCTTTTAAAACCATGTATTCTGTGAAAAGTCTTACGATGCCCTCATTTCAAGGGGTTACGTTACTTATTTTGAAGACTATGATGTAGTCCAACATGTCTGCTATGATATCTTAACAGTATTCTTTTGTGTTTTGTGTGTTCTTGCAAGGAAAATGAACATAAATGCTGTTTCTCAGGAATTTTCACATAGCTCAGTAGAAGTATCTGTGTTTAAATGTAGAAACATCATAAATTAATGAATTGCTGACTGATTCCACCCAAGCCATTGGCTGATTGCCGGGCAGATTTGTCTATACCACATTCTCTTAGTTACCTAGTACTGTTACCATCCCTTTTCCAACTATAATTCATCTTTATGCAAAATTCTGATATTCATGAATTTTCTTTTAACTGCAATAATTTCACTTGCAAATTGTGTCTACTGTAACTAGAAAAAAAAGAAATGGGTTAGGAGAAAAGCAGGAATTTAAAAAGCTGTGGCAGCATAGAAATAGAGATTTTTCGAAGAAGCCTTGAGAATTGATGAAAAAATCATAGGGTGTCAGTGTTCTGTTCTTTGGGTTTGTTAGGAGACAAGGAGCTGAACTACATATAAAGAGATCCCAAAGACTGTTTCTGACAGGAGAGAAATCCTGGGATTTGCTACATGGAGGGACTTTTGCATGATGCCACCTTAGCTCTCCCAAGCAAGAAAAATAAAATTTACCCAAATATTGAAAATATTGAAGTGTTTTAGAGCCAAGTTGGTTCCTTGAGCACTTTGGATAAAGGACTAGATGTGGGAAGGACAGAAGCTAGTGCTTCTTAGCAAATAATATTTATAATTATTTTATTGAAATAAAAGATTCTGAGAGGTTTCCAGCCAGTGAGAAATAGTATATAAAAATGAAAGAGGGATGCCTGGGTTGCCCAGACAGTTGGGCTTCGGACTCTTGATTTATTTCAGCTTGAGTCGTGATCTTGGGGTCCTGAGATGGAGCCCTGTGTCAGGCTCTGTGTTTGGCAAGGGAGTCTGCTTGAGGATTCACCGGCTCCCTTTCCCCATGTCCACACATGCGCACACATGTTCACTCTCTGAAATAAATAAGTAAATCTTTAAAAAAAAATCTTTAAAAATCTTTAAAAGATTAAAAAAATAAAATAATAAAAATTAAAATGCATGATATAGGGGCACCTGGGTGGCTCAGTCAGTTAAGCGTCCAACTCTTGTTCTTAGCTCAGGTTTTGATCTCAGGGTCATGAATTCGAGCCCCATGTCATGGAGCCTACTTGAAAAAATTTTTTAAAAACTTAAAAACGAATGATACAGTACCTATTAGAATCAGTTTAAAATGTGTAAAATGTCCTCGATATTTTCCTCACTTATTATGGTGCCCTATTTTATTTTAATAATTATAAAATATTTATCAGTTTAAATCTTGCTCTTGTGATTGGAAACAGATGTCTAAATGTACTTGTGCCTTTCTTGGGCTTTCTTTGATCAGTTATGTGTAATATTAACCTGCTACAATGTTAACCTGCTAGAAGCCGCAATATGTATTGCTATGTTATTTGTTTATGTGGCATTTAGAATGCATTGTGACCATTAAATATTTAGCCTTCATGGCATCCTATTGAATGAGATAATAATTATTATCCTCATTTTGAGATAAGGCCATTAAGATACAATATTTGATGAAAGTTAATTGCTAATGTAGCTAGAGGTATAGATAGTGCATTCTGACCTTCCTTGTAAAGCCATTCCATTCTGTGAATTCTTAAAATGTAGTCAGTTCCCAATTATCCACCTTGATAGGAGGGAAGAGTGACTGTGAGGCCTAATTCAGAAGTCATGCTTAGCTTTATAATGCATTTCATGCTTATATTTGAATATATATGAATCTTTTGTGGGAGGTACATTTCACATAAAATGTCAAAATCACACATTGAAGGCAAAGCTGAAGGACTCTGGAAATTTAAAAAGCCTAGACTGGGCCACTCTTTCCATATACCCTTGGTCTGAGTTGCAGTTTCCTCTGTATAAAATAAAGGAGAGAACTACTCTGTTTTCAAAGCCCCTTTTGGTCCAGTTAGTCTCTGCTTCTGAAATGAAATAGAGAGCATCCCAGGAAATTCACCTTCATGACCTTCTCATTTTCCTCTTATAGGGATGGACACTCTCTTATTTCAACTCAACTTCAGTAGAGATCATTCTTCCTTTTTATTTTGATCCACAAATGAAACACTTGGGATATTTTAGGATAGCATTTATAGTTGCCTATAGGTCTTTTGCTTCGTTCGTTGTTGGTTTTTTTTTTTTTTTTTTTTTAAGATTTGTTTATTTTAGAAAGAGAGCATGAGGGAGAGGGGGAAAGGGAGCGGGAGAGATAATCTCAAGTAGACTCCAAGCTGAGTGCAGAATCTGATGCAGGGGTCAATCTCACGATCCTGAAATCATGACCTGAGCTGAAACCAAGAGTTGAACGCTTAACCAACTGTACCACCTAGGTACCCCTGGTTCATTCTTTCATTTGGTCTCCTCTTCCTCATTTTATAGTTGTGGAATCATGCTGGCACATCTGTAGTAAATCCCATTTTGATCTCCCATTAACTTTTTGACTTTGAACAAGTAGCATAAGTCATTTCCCTAGGCAGTGGACTCTGAGATTTGTGTGCAGGAGTATTCTTGGGATCAATACTTTTAGGGAGTGAAAGAAACAGGATTGATTGGGCGGAGGGAAACATTGACTAGCATTTCAGTTGCTTAGAAAGCTTCAGCTTATGCCAGGGAACTCTGGGACTGGGATGGCCCTTCAAAGTTGTCCTTGAATTGGGGCAAAGATCTTAGCCTTCCTATCCCTGTGTGGTTCATATCTCTGTGTAGTTCATATCCCTGTGTTGTTCATTCACCGCGGTGCCCTGGATGGGGGGTGTGACCTTGGATGAGGCAGCTCTCTTCATTCTAGCACAAATCCCGCAGAGAGACTCGGCTGAAACTTGTCAGCCACTGACACCCCATGAGCTTGGGGACAGAGTGAGTACTTCTGTTGTGGAGGGGAGGAGATGGACAGCCTCTCCAGGCTTCCAGTCATCATGTTACTGACTTATGTGTGTCCCAGTTCCCGCTTCCTTCATCAGAAATGGAAAGAGGGACTACCATTGAACACACTTTTTACTCCAGCTCCTTGGGTATCTCTTGTAACCCTGCAAGACAGCTGTTTTATCCCACACTTAGCACAATAGGAGGCACAGGAACAATAGCTGGTTATTGAGCATTTACTCTGTGCCAGGCATTTTGCTGTGTTCTTTACATACAGGATCTTATTTTATTTTAAGATTTTATTTATTTGACAGAGAGACAGAGCACAAGCAGGGAGACCAGCAGGCAAAGGAAGAGGGAGAAGCAGGCTCCCTGCTGTGCAGGGAGCCCGATTCAGGGGGCTCAGTCCCAGGACCCTGGGATCATGACCTGGGCTCATGACCTGGGCTGAACGCAGATGCTTAACCAACTGAGCCACCCAGGCGCCCCTACATAGTATCTTATTTAATCTTCTAATCCGATCAAATGGATACTATCACTGTTAACATTTAACAGAGGAGGAACCTGAAAATTTGCCCATTGTTCACCAAAGCTTTGTGAGATTAGATTAAACTTTCTTCTTGTAGATAGTAAATCGAGGGCATAGGTTAAATGTATTAAGATACCACTGCTAAGCCTAGACTTGAACACCTATTTTGCAACTTCAAATCAGGGCATTTTCCCCATTTCACATAGTTGTCTTATATAACAAGCAAGTGAGATTCAGAAGCGGTGCCCCAAAAAAGAGTGGGGCATGTCAGCAAGTACCAGGTCACCTGTAAATATGAACATCTGTGGACTCATCCACTGGGGATGTGCTGGTGCCCTGCAGATATAAACCCATACAAAATCTACATCTCCATACTTACGACATGGCTTGCATCTGTAGTGTGAAATATTTCGGTGAGAGAAAATGAATCTTTTCCCACAGTGGTCTTTAGAGATACTGTAATGCCGGGTTCCTCAGCTGGCCAAGTTTATGGCCTCACTGATGTGCATTTGGAAAAGGCGGCATTTCTGTGCATTTGTGTGTCTGTTCTGGGAAAGGGATCTATGTTTTTAATTCTCAAAAGAAAGTCATTAAAATAAAAATGGATAAGAACTCAAAGAGTTTGTTGGAAAAAGTTGCTTATCTGTTATTATAATTTTTAAAACAACTGAGTTATAGTCATCTTGATTATCTGTTTAGCTGTAATACCACCAAATGGAAGGAGGCTTCAGTTAGACACTACCTTAGGAATATTTTAATTCTATGAAACGTGTATTTAGAGTTTTATACTTCCTGGTACTATGTACTATGTTTGATTTTATTTTGTTGTAACCTACTGTCCTGAAAATGTTTCTCCAGTGCTTCATGTGCTTTCTAATTGTGCGTGTTTATTTGATGAATATATTAATGTTGGTTGAGATTGATTTTATAGTGAATTTATTTCTTAAAAAAATTTTGAGGTAAGAAAGTTAAGCCAAATCTCAAATGTTTTATCAGCAAGATTAGGACAAAGTCACTGAATTGCAATTAATAACAAAACTAGTGTTATTTGCACATATTGAATCAATAGCAGCAATGATGAGGAACACATCATGCCATTTACAAGGATAAACAATGACAAAAATGGTTATTTTCACTGTACACAATCGTGAGGTTGTGTGGCTGAGCTGCTGCGTTTGTGTGTGCTTTCCCTGCCGTTGCGCACCCAGGCTTCCTCGCACTGGGAAGTAATCCTGCCTTCCTGTGTTCTTACTCCACGTCCGCCTCATTCATTCATTCTTCTCATTGCACTAACTCAGCATTTCATGTTCCTTACCCCTGCTTCTCATCTGGAATTTTACCTTTGAAATCATCCTGGTTCCAGACGCCACTTGTCTTGCATTGCCAGTACACCTTCTGTGTTTAGAAAAGTAATTCTTTGCTCTGCCTGTGCACTAAAATCTTAGGTAGAATGTTTTAAAATGAGCCATACCCCGGAGTTATTCAGAAAATCAGGGGTGGGGTTTGGGTATCTATTTGATTTTTAAAACTGCACATGAAATTTTCATGTGTAGCCAGAGTAGAGACACCCAGTAGAATAGGGAATCCTTTAGTTATTTTAAATTGAGTGTTCTGTAGTAGTTCTGGTCATTGAACTACCTTAATGCACAATATATATTATAATTTTCTTTATGTTTAAAATGGAAGAGATAATGGAAACTAATCTGAGTGAATAAATGGCATTTATATCACTTTCAGAGCTAATTCTTTAGATAGTTCAGCTTTTTCATTGGAATTTTATTACTCTGGATTGCTTGGGGTTGAATCTTGACGTTACCCAGTAGCTGTGTAGCCTTAAATGCTTCGTGGCTCAGTTTCTTTAACTCAAATATGGGGATAATAATAGCAGCTACCTCACAGAGTTATTGTGAGGATTAGGTAAACAAGTGTACGTAAAGCACCTAGAAACGTGCCCGGCATTTAAGTTTTAACCTAGCCGAATGTTAGTATATGTTAATGTTACAAGAAATGCTTAGAATAAGGAAAGGAAACAGCTCTTTTTAAGAGCTGTTTGCTAGGACATTTATAGTGTATATACTACTTTTTACAAATCTTAAGAACCTTATGAGATAGATATTACTATCAACATTTTCTGTTGAGTGAACTGTTACAAAAAAATTAGCAACTTCCTTTAAATTCTCTATCTTGTAAGGGACTTGAATCCAGATGCATTCTACCCCCCAAAGCCCAGGAACTTCTTTTCTACAACACATGCTGATTCTGTTTGTGGTAAAGCCTATTAGTTCCTAGAGGATTTATGTAAAAATACACTTTTCTTTGGCCACATTATTATATACATGTTTAAATAAAACACTGTGTATTTTTTGCCATTGTTTATTTGTAATGGGGTAAGTTTCTATATGCTTATCACTTTGTTTCCTATTTTAACCACATCAACAAAGATCAGATGGAAATTTTCACTACTCCTTTGTTTTTCTTGTAAATAATTTATGTTGTGTAACAGCTTTATCATTTTTTAACTGAGATCTGACACTTGCATTATAGACTAACTGTTCAGTGATGTAATCCCATCCTTGTTGTCCAAAAATAACTTTAATTTGCAGGGTTTTTTTTGGTTAACTCACTACTTTTTTTAGATTCCTCTTCCATAGAACAGGCAAGTTGGACAAGGTTATTGCTAGGGCCACTTCTATCAAAATTACAGGTTTCTGTGAAATCATTACTTTATTATTATTATTACTATAGAGTGCTTGTGTTTATTGCTGCCATGTGAACTTGACTATCTTACTTTAATTGCTCTATACAAATTTTTCTATCTGCTCCTATAGGCTCCAGTAGTCCACGACCATGCCATGTGTTTGAAGCTGAGCATCTTTATTTTTTTATTTTTTATTTAAATTCAGTTAATTAACATACAATGTAATTCTGGTTTCAAAGGTAGAGATCAGTGATTCATCAGTATTATATATAGAAGCTGAGCATCTTTAGAGTGTTTTTCTACCGTCCTTCCTTATGGGTACCTCATATCAACTTACTATTCATATCCAGCTTTGTGGACACGTATTACGTTAAATGTATTTCAGTAGCTAAATGTAACACCTCTGGTAGTTTGAGATCTATATCCTTATAGGAATATCGTACAAAGGCATTATGACAATTTTTTGGTCTAGTATGTGATGTGACATTGGCATAAGACTCTGCCAACCATCTAATATATATATTAATTACCTAAATTCAGTTTTCAATTTTATTTCAATTTTTAATTTCCTTGATTTCTTATCACTGGGCTGCCTGAGTAGTAGATTCAGGGACAAGTCTTAGCATTGTATTGCCAGTGGTAACCCCCCCCCCTTTTTTTCTTTTTGCGTAGGACATTCTGGTTTTTAAGTAACATTGATCTGAAGTTTTCTGTATCTCTGCAGAATGGTTTTTCACATTTGTGTGTCTTAATATATGCATGCTCCAGTGTCACTGTAATTAATATATTTAATTCTGTAAGTTCAAATAATTTTATATCAGAAAGGGACAATGGAGAACATCTAATCCCTTCAAAAGCTGCAGAACTTGGGGCTCCTGGCTGGCTCAGTCAGTAGAGCATGTGACTGTTTATCTCAGGGTCATGAGTTTGAGCCCCCCGTTGGGCATAGAGATTACTTAAAAAATTGTGCGTGTGCACGTACACACACACACAAGCTGCAGAAGTTTTGATAGTTCTCTTATAAAGCCTTTTGGTGAGGGGCATCAAGGTGGCTCGGTTCGTTGAGCGTTAGACTCTTGATTTCACCTCAGGGTTGTGAGATCAAGCCCCAGGCTGGGTGTGGAGCCTGTGTAAGATTCTATTTCCCTCTGTCCCTCCGCCACTTTTAAAAAATAAATAAATAAAAGCCTTTCAGGAAGAAGTAAACAAAAACATTTAACAGTAAGAAGTGAACAGAAACATGTTGTGAACTTATTTGTAGATTCCCTGCCACGTCCTCAGACAACACAATTTCTAGGACTCTATTAAATGGTCAGATGCCTAGGTCTATGTTATTGCTTTACACTGTGGCCTCTGTGATCATACAGCAAGAGCTGGTGAACTTCTTGGTGCCACCCAGGCCGCTAGAGGACCTGAATGCTTGTATGAAATCAATAAATGTAAAGTTCTTTCTTATACTTTCGGTTTTCAAATTACGTTCTGCAGAGCCCTGGGGCTCCATTGGGGTGGCTTGGCAGCTGCCTGGGCTCTTAACACTACTTAAAGTACAATAGCACTGATTTTTGTGTGATTTAGAAGACGAAGTTTGGAATCACATTTTATCTACAAAGAGAAACTGCCAGAGACAGGGCTAGACTCTACAAAACAAACCTCGAATCCATCAGAAAAGGTTACTGGCTCTACCTTCAAAATACATAAAAAATTCAGCTACTTCTTCCTACCTTTGCTATTATCACCCTGGTTGGCTAGAAACTTCATTTCTTACCCAGTTACTGCCAAGCCTTCCAGCTTCTGCCCTTATCCCCCTTATAGTAGCTTTTTAACATAGTAGACATGGTAGTAATGCTTTTATTTACTTTTTTTTTTTTTTAAGATTTTATTTATTTGAGAGAGAGCAAGAGAACACAAGTAGGGGGCAGGTGGGGCAGAGGGACCAGCAGACTCCCCGCAGAGCACAGAGCCAGAGGAGACTGACCCAGCGGGGCGGGGCTGGATCACAGGACCCTGAGGTCTTGACCTGAGTGGGAAACCAGAGGATTAAAGACTGAGCCACCCAGGTGACCATAGTAATGCTTTTAAAACCAAAAGTAGATCTTATCACTCAAGGGTATCCAGATGGCTAATCAGCAAGACAAATACTCAAAAATCAGTAGGTTTTCTACTAGTGAACAAAATGGAAAATGTAGAAAATAATGATTTTTTGAAAGACACATCAAACTAGTAAGACCCTAGATTAAGCCAGGAGGAAAAAACAAATCACCCTGAGTAAGACTACTGTTAGGCATTTAGCATAGAAAGAATGTAGATGCCAAAAAAATAGCCACCTTACCCAATAATTAAAGAAACTGGGGGATAGGAAAAATTTACTAGAAACACTTGTTTGTTTAAAAGAATTTTTTTAACAGTGAATGGATATTCATGTAATGAAAATGATAAATAGATTTTATATTTTAAATTAAAATATTAAAATCTCCATAAAATAAAATATTAAAATCTCAATAATTATGGCATCTAAAGGGAAGTCCCATAGCTAAGAATAAATTTAAGAAATGTGGAGGAAATTATAATATTTTACTGAAGGAAATAAAGATCTGAATATGTAGTTCTTCAGTGGATGATTCCATGTGGTGAGTATCTCAGTTATTCCCCAATTTTTTTTTTATTTTTTTAAATTATATTATGTTAGTCACCATACAGTACATCCCCGGTTTCCGATGTAAAGCTCGATGATTCATTAGTTGCGTATAACAGCCAGTGCACCATGCAATACGTGCCCTCCTTACTACCCATCACCAGTCTATCCCATTCCCCCACCCCCCTCCCCTCTGAGGCCCTCAGTTTGTTTCTCATAGTCCATAGTCTCTCATGTTTCATTCCCCCTTCTGATTACCCCCCCTTTCTTTATCCCTTTCTTCCCCTACCGATCATCCTAGTTCTTATGTTCCATAGATGAGTCAGTTATTCCCAAATTAAGATGTAAATCTCACATAAGTACAATAAAAGATCTCAACATCATTCTTTTAATAGCTAGTCAAAGTTATTCTAAAATTAACATACTGGGCGGCGCCTGGGTGGCTCAGTCCTTAAGCATCTACCTTCAGCTCAGGGCGTGATCCCGGTGTTCTGGGATCGAGCCCCACATCAGGTGCCTCCGCTGGGAGCCTGCTTCTTCCTCTCCCACTCCCCCTGCTTGTGTTCTCTCTCTCGCTGGCTGTCTCTCTCTTTCTCTGTCAAATAAATAAATAAAATCTTTTAAAAATTTTTAAAAATTAAAAAACATTAACATACTGCACATAAATGGAATATTTGATTTATTTTGTTTTATTCAATAAATACATATATACCAGTTACTATTTTAGACTTTACAAAGATTAACCCTTTTAATCGTAATTTATAGTCCTTTGAAGTATTAAATTATAAAAAAGTCAACCTATGAAGTACTGTAAAAATATAAAATACCTAGGCATTAACTTAAAGAATATGTAAGACTTTTAAAGAACAAAATTAATTTTATTAAAAAGCATTTTTAAAGACCTAAGTAAATGGGGAGATGGACAGTTTTATGGATTGAAATAGTCAATATAATCAGAATGGCAATTTTTATAAATTCAGTACCATTCCAAACAAAACACCAACAGGATCTTTGTTGTTTTCTTTATTGAGCTTAACAAGCTGATTTCATATTTATGGGACAGAGCAATGAGCTAATAAAAGCCAGAACACTCTTTTTTTCTTTTTTTAAGATTTATTTATTTATTTGAGAGAGTGCGTGTGCAGAGGGGAGAGGCAGGGGGGAGAGAGAATCCCAAGTAGACTCTGTGCTGAGCTTGCAGAGCCCATCCCGGGGCTCGACGTGGGGCTCGACGTGGGGCTCGACGTGGGGCCCGATCCCACAACTGGGAGATCACGACCTGAGCTGAAACCAAGAGCTGGATACCTAACCACTGCACCAGCCAGGCGCCCCAAGCCAGGACACTTCTAAAGAAGAACAAGGTGGAGAGATTTCCTTTACCTTTTTTCAAAAGTTTATTATAAATTTATAGTAATTAAAATGGTATTATCTTGGTGCAGAACAGACCAAAAGACTTATCCATGGAACAGAATAGCACAGAAATGGTTCTAAATTGACATAGAAATTTGATTTTATACAGATCTAGCATTGTAAATCAGTGAAATAAAGGATAGAATTTTTGATATATGGTATAGTTACCACAGGAAGAATAATAAAATTGTATCCCTAATGGCCATTATAGCCACCCCCCCCAAACAAACCAAAACAAAAACAAAAAAAATCCCACAAAACTATGTGGATTTAAAGAGTTAAATATGAGTGCTAAAACCATAATATTTTAAAATGATGACACAGGAAAACATGACCTTGGAATGGGGCATGATTCTGTGAACAGGTGACAGCCTAACCAGAAAATAAAAAAGATGAATAATTCAACTACATTAAAATTACAAACTTCTGTAGTCAAAAATATCTTTACAAAAGTGAAAAGTAAAGCCACAAAGAGGGAACGGTCTTTATAGCTCAGGTAACTGATAAAAAGATTCATTCATTCATTCATTCATTCATTCATTTATTTATTTATTTATTTATTTATTTGACAGAGATAGAGACAGCCAGCGAGAGAGGGAACACAAGCAGGGGGAGCGGGAGAGGAAGAAGCAAGCTCATAGTGGAGGAGCCTGATGTGGGGCTTGATCCCATAACGCCGGGATCACGCCTAACCGCTGTGCCACCCAGGCGCCCCGATAAAAAGATACTTAAACACATTTATATTTGGAAAAAAAAATACAGAGAAGAAAAATGCATAAAGATTGGAAAAGCACTTCACCGAGAGAAAATAAGAATGGCTAGTAAACCTATGAAAAGATGCCAAGCCTTGTAATCAGGTAAATGCAAATTAAAAGCAAAATGAACTATCATTTCTTATCTACCAAACTGAAAGCTTAATCTGACATTATCAAATTATGGTGAGGATTTGGAGCAAACAGTGTTTTTTACACCCACTATGGAGCGTAAGTTGGTTTAAGCTTGGAAAACAATTTGGTGTACTACCTGTGAGTCTACTCTGTGTAGAGAAACCTTTCCACCTGTGAAAAGTGTGTTTGAAACCTTCCTACCTGTGAAATGAGTAATCTCCTATTCTGTGTATTGCCTTTTGGTTACCTTACCAATATGGCTCAAATAACACAGTTCTCTGATTTCAGTGAGGTACAGTTTATCAATTGTTTTATAGTTCATGCTTTTTGTATTCTAAGATATATTTGCCTACCCCAAAGTTTCAAAGATTTTTCCCTCTGTGTTTTCTTCTGGCAATTTTAGCTTTTACATTTAGGTATATGCTGTAGTTTGAATAATTTTCAAGTATGATGTGAAGTAAATATTTTAAAATATTTTTTAAATATATATACAGAAATTCAGTTGTTCCAGCAACATTTGTTGAAAACCTTTTTTGAAAATCAGTTGATCCTAGATGTTTGGGTTTATTTCTGGGTCCTCTGTCCTCTTTCATTAATCCATGTTTATTCATTACTATGACACTGTCTTGATGTCTTTAGCTTTAGAATAAGTACTGAAATTAGATAGCATAAATTCTCCAATTGAGTTCTTCTGTTGTTAAATTGGTTTGGCTATCCTAGGTCATTTGTGGTTTGATAAAAAATTTTGGAATCTACTTGTCAGTTTGTTCAAAAAAAGCAGAAAGCCTACAGGAATTTTGATTGGAATTGCCTTCAATCTATAGATGAATTTGGGGAGAATTGCCATGTTAACAAAATTGTCTTCCAATATGTGAATGTGGTATATTGCACTATTTATACCTTCTTCAGTTCCTCTCAGCAGTATTCTGTGGTTAATTTCTGTGAGACCTTTAGGTATCTCAGTGGAAGAGAAAACAGATGAGTCAGAAAAAATATTTGAAGAACTAATAGGGGAAACTTTCCCAAATTTGCTGAAAGACGTAGATTTACAGATTTAGTAAGTTAAGCAAACCCTAAACAGGTTAAACTTTAATAAGACTGTCATGCCCAGAAACATTATAATGTGTAATTTGTTAACAGTTTTTACTATTAGAGACACCCTATTACAATTGCCACTTTGTTGGTAACTTCCTAGAAGTAAAGCCCCATGTGAAAGTTTATCCCTGTTCTACCATGTTGTCCTCCAGTCAAGTGTATCAAGTTACTCTTCTGCTGCTTCTCTATACCTCTTTAACTCTGAGGATATTATTTTTCTTGTCTGCCAATGTGATTAATAAGAAATGATGTCTATCGTTACTTTAATTTGCATTTTAAATCTTGTAGGTTGGTTTTCTTGTTACATGTTTACCATTTTTTAGTTTGGCTATGAATTGCTTATTCTGTTGTTTTCTTTTAACTGAGATTAAATGGCCATGCAATATTATATTAGTTTCAGATGTGTAACATAATGATTTGAGATTTGTGTATATTGCTAAACAATCATCACAGTAAGTGTAACGCATCACACACAATTAGTAAGTTTTCTCCTTGTGATGAGAACTTTAAAGATCTACTCTCTTAGCAACTTTCAAATATGTAATACAGTATTATTAACAATAGTCACTATGCTGTACATCACATCCTCATTACTTATTTATTTTATAGCTCAAATTTTGAACAATTTGACACCCTTCACCCATTTTGCCCATCCCTCATCCTTATCCCCCATGTTATTATTTTTTTATGTCAAGTTCTTTACTTTTGCACTCTCTATATTACAAATACTTTTTCAGGTTTTTTGTACATTTTCTGATTCTTTGTAGTAGATGTTTATAATTTTTATATAGTCAGATCTTTACCTTTATGTTGAACCCCCAATAAGGTGCATAAATATGAACATTTTCATTCAATTTGGTAGTAAATAATATGTATTCAAGGGTCTAGGATAACAGTGACCAAGGCAATAAAAGTGATTTTCCCAGTTACAAGTAAGGGAAAATACTAGAATGAATCTTGAGATACTAGTTGAACTCATGGTTTTTGGTATGCATGAAGATAGATATAGAAATAGAGATATGCATGGATGTGTTGTTAGTATGCATACATAGATTTCCTAGCTCTGGTCACTGGAAGGGCCTGGGAACAGTGACATCCCAGTAACAGTGTGTGTATACCCAGAGCTCAGATACTGATTTTTAAATACCACTCTCTAGTACAAAGAACCCAGGACTCCTTGGAGAAGTGGTTGGTTCCAGGGCTGGGACAGAGAAGGTACAAGTTGAACCTGAAACATCTTTGATGTCAAAAATTAAGAAAGAGCTTAAAATAGATGGGGGTATGTCATAAGGACATGGGAGCCAACCTGGAAGTGCTTTCAGTAGCCAAAACTGGGATAATTTGGGCAATGAAATGATATATTTTATGGGATTATAACCCATAGAACAAAATACCCATGAGTCCATAAAAATGTAACTCGATCAAGAAAGGATCCTCTTGCAGAAGAATCTTAGTTAATAAATATAGAAGTAATGAGGAAAGTACTAAATCTCCATTAGACAAAGACCATAGTAATAACTGTTGCAGACAAGGTCCACTAGTGGATGCTAAAATCAGTATATTAACACACCTTAAACTATCTCCTCTCAAGATATTTATCAATTACAAAGGGAAATTGGAACTCCACTGTAATTGGTTACTTTAACCAAGTGATGAAAGTTAACATAGTCAGTAATAAGATACTCACCTTGATATGATACACTGAGAAGGACTCAACATTACTTACATGGTCTTCTGGCCAAAAATGCATAGCTTCAGTGTAACTAAGAAAAGATCAGACAAACCCCAGCTAAGAGACAGTTTGCAAAATGACTGACCGGCATTCCTCATAAGTGTCAGTCATGAAAGACAAGTGTAAGGGCCGGTCACAGATTGGAGGAGGCTGCAGAGACATGACAGCTAAATACAGTGTGAGATCCTGAAGTGGGTACTGGAACAGAAAAAGGATGTGAGCAAAATTCAAATAAAGTCAGTAGTGGTCTACCAATATGAATTTCCTACTTTTGATAATCGTACAATTGTTTCAGGATTTCTTTTCCTTTAATGCCCGTGGTTCTTGGTCTCACTGCTCCAAAGAATGAAGAGGTAGACCGGAGGAAGGGGGGGTGGCAGCAAAGCAAAGTTATTGAGCGATAGTACAAAGCTCCTGAAGAGGAAGGAGATCCAAGAAGGTTGGTGTTGGAGTTTCTAAATCTAGGGTTTTTATGAAGTTGTTGGTGGCCTGTTTCAATCTGATTAACCCTCCATTCACCTATCACCCAATCAGGTTTTTGTCCATGTGCTCATCTACCTATCAGGTAGTTGTTCACATGGGAAAGGGTAGAGGGTTCCTTTCAGGGTGGTGTAGAATAACAGGAGGAGGTCTTTTTCCTTTTAAGGGTAGTTTCCTCTTGGGGGATGGCGGGGGGGGGGGGGGGGTTGAGGGGGTGGAACTTGCCCCTGCCTGCCTTTCTTCTGACTGTCTTCCATTACAATGGTTATGTGAGTTGTTGACATTAGGAAATAGCTGGGTGAAGGATATATATGAATTCTCTTTCCTATTTATGCATCTTTTCTATAGGTCTAAAAAAATTATTTCAAAATAGGAAGTTTTTAAGAAGCCGTTCTTCCTAGGTGGTAGTATAAAGGTAGATTTATATTTTATAGTAGTATATTTTAAATTAGCTGAGGATGTTCAGAATTGGAAATAGCAATTTTATTTTTCTCTGGCTTTCATTTTCAATGTCCCTCCCTCCCTCCTGTCCTCCCTCCCTCCCTCCCTCCCAAGTTTCCAAGTGTTATACAACCCTTGGGTAGAAAGTTTAGTACAGTTTTATTTATAGATTTAAAAATAAAAGCATAATGATTAGAGATTCTTAGCATATATCATTGTATTAATAGGTAGGCTTTGGAAGGCACAGCAGATTTTCACATTCAGTTTTATTCTATGTCCATTAAATCTCAGTGCTTCTTACCTATAGCTCAGTGTTTAGCTGGATGTGTTTTTCTCTGAAGTGTTATATGAGATTAACTTGAAAGAAAATATCAGAGTAAATATTTCCATACTCTGAATTTTGTTTATAGCTAGTCATAGGAAAAAAAAGAAAAAATCTTTCATGCTATTCTCAATAAAGTTTTTAAGGTCTTGTATTAGAAATATAATGATGTGCTTCTAAGATATCACCTTAAATTTCTGAAATTTTTAAGGCATCTTTTGTTTTACATTTGCAAGTTTTTCTCCCACTTCAGCCTGTTCAAGTAGTAGTTGTGCTTCTTGAACCTATGCTACTGAAGGACTGCCTGTGGAAATTAGGTCCCAGGACAATATGCCTCTCTTTTATTAACGTCACTTTTAATTTTACTATTAAAAAATTATTCTAGTACACCTGAAACTAATATAAAACTCTATGACCGGGGCACCTGGGTGGCTCAGTCGTTAAGCGTCTGCCTTCGGCTCAGGGCGTGATCCCGGAGTTCTGGGATCGAGCCCCATGTCAGGCTCTTCCACTGGAAGCCTGCTTCTTCCTCTCCCACTCCCCCTGCTTGTGTTTCCTCTCTCGCTGGCTGTCTCTCTCTCTCAACTAAATAAATAAAATCTTTAAAAAATAAAATAAAATAAAACTCTATGACTATACTGTAATTAAAGTTAAAAACTTAATAAAAATGGAAAAAAAACATTCTAAATTATACAGGTCGGAAACTGGTCTTGAACCCTACCTAGTGTGTAATAATTAAATGTGTTTTGTCTTAACAATTTCTGATCATCATATAACATCTAAGAATAGGGGCGCCTGGGTGGCACAGCGGTTAAGCGTCTGCCTTCACCTCAGGGCGTGATCCCGGCCTTGTGGGATCGAGCCCCACATCAGGCTCCTCCGCTATGAGCCTGCTTCTTCCTCTCCCACTCCCCCTGCTTGTGTTCCCTCTCTCGCTGGCTGTCTCTATCTCTGTCGAATAAATAAATAAAATCTTTAAAAAAAAAAAGAATAAATGAATGTTTCATTTCCACTGTCAAAGTATTAACACATTGAGAAACAAGTATACTGGGAAATGTGTGAGAATTCAGTATATGCTTTCAGGTTTGAATATGTGTGTGCTTATGCGATGTTTATCTGATTTATGCCCCCAAAGCTCCAGATTTTCTCCTTTCAGCAAATAGGATTAATTTCGTGATTAATAAATGATCAGTGAATTGAACTCACTGAATATATGCGTATACACACACATAAACATTGTTCAGTTTTGTGAATGGCATTTTGATTTAGGCATTTTAGTAAATTTTAGTTGTTACCAGAAATTTCATCTTGTCATCCATAGGTTAAATGGGGCTAGATATTTTGGAGAATTCTCATAGTGTCTGAAATGTGCTACTTCTAGATTGTATGAAGAAAGGAAGAATTAGAATCTTCTTGAAGACCATAGAAGTTGTATAGTAATCTCCAGAGCAGTAAAAGCAGTTACTTTGGGATAGCACAGTATTGATTCCTGATAATTCTTGAAGGGAAAGAAGGGACGTATTATCAGTCAGGAGACAGAAACCACATCAGTTATCTGAACAGAGAAATTATAAAGAATTGCTTCCTGGTAGAAAGTGGTAAACTACTAGAAGTAGCAAATGTGAGATAGCCGCTACTACCTAGTCTCCGGTGAGGTAAAAGAGATAATAAAAGAACTAAGCACTCTCCTCCAAGATTAGACTTCCACAAAGAGGGAAGCACCAACCTAAGAGAGGTGGAGAAACTTGGCAATGGGCCTGGCTGGAAGTGGCCTGCTGTTGCCTCAGGGCCAGGTGCAAGGGCAGCTGGAGCTGGTCCTGACCTTGCTGGAGGGCTGGGGGCGGCCCTGTGCTGAAGCAGCCTTGCTGGAGGGCAGGAGCTGATCTAAGCTGGTCTGTAGGAGCAGTCTGCCATTTTCACTTGGACCTCCACTGGCGAAGCTTAACATTTTCCACTAGCTGCCAAAAGAGGTATTTACAGAGTCCAGCTCTAGTATTACGAAGCAGTGGGGGGAAACAATGGATTTTTAGCTGAGCTACTACAAATTGAAAACTGGCCCAGAAGTAATCATGTAACATTATAATTCTAAGAGATACAGTCTCCTCAGTCAAAACTGTCAAATTACTAAAGTTTCATTTTATAAGTTCTGTGAGACCAACAAGGAAATTGTTCTCTCTTTTGTTTCTTCTTCTGAGGAAGAGCCGTATCATTGCTGTATGGATGTCTAGGGAGTATAGTCCTGTAGCTTTGGAAAGAGTAGGTTTGAAGCAGAGAGCTAGACCAGGCCTCTAAAACCTGAGCCCGGCCTGTGGGTGGTCAGCACCACTAAATCCATTTTGCATTTACAGATAAATAAATGATGGTTGGTAACCATTGCCCCCAAATTTGCATTTCAATGGCCTAGTAATGTCCCATCACTTACCTACAATTGCAGAGGATGTTAGTGATAAGGAATAATTAATGATTTGCTAACAAGATCAGATCTTTGATTATAATGTACAATAGATGTACAAATTCTATATTTAACTTTTATTTGCCTTTTAATTGCTATGGATTTCTGGGCGTGCTACTAGCTACTTTATCAGACTGAAGACATGGGTCCTATAATCTCTTATCCTCAGACCCAGTGGACATTACAATGTATTTTCTCCAAAACAGAAAAGGCAGCCCAGCCCCATTATATGTTGTAAAATGTTGCAGTGCCATCCATTTTAGCTGCAGTTGTCTGTTCGCTGGGACAGCATTCTGTGAGTTACAAAAAAATAAAAATGGCAAGAAGGGGAGTTACTAGTGTTTTCGTGTTGAACAGCTTAAAGGGAGAACACTATTGGCAGATGGAGAATTCTTCAGACTTTTAAGCACTAAAAAAGAATTTCAGGCCAAGAGAAGGTAATGTATTAAGCCCAAGCACATTTAAAATTCTACTTTGTCTGACTAGCCGTCACGTTACAGAACAGTCTGCTGAGAACGTCTCCAGTGTCGGTTCCGTGACTCAGCCTTGCATGGCAGTTGGCTTGAGTGGAGCAGGCCACACTGCTTCTGGGAAGAGAAGACTTCTGGGCGGTAGCACGAGTCCTAAAATATTGATGCGACCACTCCTCCAGTACAGCAGTATTATATGGGTACATGCAGGATGTCATTCAAGCTGTTTTCATTGCCCAGAAATCATTATGCTGAACCTATAGGTTGTCAATCAAGTTAATTCGGGAAACTGCAAAGTAGAATTTGCCTTCGTGGACATTTATGTATAGGAGATATATATATGTATGTATATTTACATCACGTGCTTTTTTGATGGGTGTGAAAGCTTGAAAAGTTACTGCCTTTCACGTTTAATGCGCCCTTAAGTCTTATATACAGTCACAGAAGCGCACACAAATGGAAGCCTCATTTGATTATTCTCTTTAAATGCATGTGTTGCTGGTGTGGTGAGAGTGAGGTCTGCGAAGTATCAAGTGTTAGCTTGTATCACATGAAACTGCCGTTCTTTGAAATTGACTTCTTTGAAGTCAAAGAAGGGAGAATGTTGGCAATTTCATGTGGTTCAACCTAATACTGAAGTATCGGTTCTGCCATGATATAGAGGAGCACCAAGTTAGCAGAGGAAATTGTATAAGCTAGAACCCAAGTTAACAACTGGACAAGAGACAGAATCGATGTTAAGGAAAATACAGATAACGAGTAATTTGTGACAGTCCTGTACCATGGTGGCAGAAGTGAAGTCTCATCCTCATCACTGTAATTGGCAGAAAATATTTTGGCCAACAGATTTTCCAGTCTCTGGACAATGTGTCTTACATCTAGGATTATGTAAACCCTTGCACATAAGTTATTTCAGATTTGCTTACGTGGCTGCCTTCTTGACACACCTCCCAGCAGATTTTTATTTCTATACTCTTTGCTGCCTTTCTGACTTTTAAATATCGAGGTGATTGCCCTTTGGTGGTATTGTATGTTAGTGCGTCAGTGGCACTTGTGCTGTATAGTTAACGACGGCCTTGCCTGAAAAGATGCTATTGGAAAGTACCTTATCCACTTTTGAGGTTGTGCATTTTCTACTGGCCCGCTTTTATCTCCTGATATTTTCTAATAATGAGAGTCACTGAGGTCTTTTAGTTCTATGAATGAAATTGGAACTAGTTTGATATTTTTAATAATCTTCATTCTTGTGGTAAAGATGTATTTTGAGAGTTGAGCTATGGCTAGTAAATAGCCATATTGGAATGGCCAGTAGTAAAACAGTGACCAGTTGACATATTTTTCCATTTTCTTAAAAGATCTTTTTGAGAGCGAGAACACGTGTGCACACACTGTGGGGGCAGGGGAGAGAACAAGTAGGGGAAGGCACAGAGGAAGACTGAGAAGCAGACTCCCCGCTGAGCAGGGTACTTGTGGTGCAGGCAGATCCCAGGACCCTGGGATCATGACTTGAGCCCAGGGCAGACGACTGAGCCACCCAGGTGCCCCTTGTTTTGCGATTTTTAGTAGAAGTTGGCTTTTGGGTTCTTCTGTCAGCTTCAAAAAAAACGCTACAGACAGTGGTAGGCCCTGCTGCCATCTCACTGGCGATAAGCAGTCACGTTTTCTTATTATCCAGGAAGTCATTTATTTAAAATTTTTGATTGGGACCTAGTCTGATTCAATTTTACCGTGGTCCACAGTATATTTAAATTATAGTGAGCCATCCGGAGAGCTCCTTCGTAATGATTCACAGTTTTCCATTTAATGTGCAGCTAATGCAATGTTTATAGTTAATGGGTTGATAAATTTGTAGAACTCTTTTAACTTGAATATGAAAATGCAAAGACTAATTTTTAATGCAGTGTTATTTTTCAGAACCTCAGCTGTTAATGAAGCTATTAATTAGAAGTGTTTTGCCCTTAATCACTTCCAGACTTGGTAACAACATTAGCCTAACTTTTGGGGCAATTATGTGTTTTTCATGGCCTTTTGATTCCAGGATACTCAGATGATTTTACACGGGACATTATCATATTTTCACAAAACACACCCATGTGGAAATTAGAGATTGGCAGTTATTCCTGCCTTCCACATGTGGAAACCAAGTTAAGTTCATTACTGAGAGAAAGGAATCCAGTATGCAGAGTCTTTCGCTCGCAATTATAATTATTAAGTGACTGTGGAAATTCATGTTTAAATGCATTATCATACTGAGGAAACCTTATTTTCAAATATCCTTTTCTTTGGCTTTTTCTCTTGAAATGCCAGAATCTTTGTGGTGTGGTCATTAAAAAAATGTTTAACTTGTTTTATAGAACATTGAGAAGATTGGAAGGGATGAAGCAGGTTGAAGTAAGTATTAGGGCAAATATTCTGCGTGCAGAAAATTGGCACGAGGGGCGTCTGGGTGGCTCAGTCAGTTAAGCATCTGCCTTTGGCTTGGGTCATGATCCCAAGGTCGTGGGATCAAGTCCCACATGGGGCTCCTTGCTCAGCAGGGAGCCTGCTACTCCCTCTCCCTCTGCTCCTCCCTGCTGCTCATTCTCTCCCTCTCTCTCTCTCTCTCTCTCTCTCTGACAAATAAATAAATAAAATCTAAAAAAAAAAAAAAGAAAGAAAAAGAAAATTGGCATGAAGCTATTGCAAGTAGGGTAAGGGAGTATGTAGATATCTCACAGATACTGAAAGATAAGTATGGCTTAGAGAATATGTAGAAGGGAGAACTTTGATGAAAAAGACTGGGTGTTAAAACTAAGCCTAAAATCTAAGAAATATATAAAACAACTGAGAAACTCCTATGTTGTATTAATTCCCTTTTTGATTATAGATAATTTTTAGGAGGTGATATTAGGATTTCTGTTTTGTTTCTAATTACTTTTATTTTGATGGATTTAAAAATACAAATGTTAGTGCCTTAAGAACTTAAGAATTTAAGACATGCAATCTATTTTGTATTTAGTGGTAATGATACTACTTGAGATTTTATCTATATTTGTTGTAAAATCATACGAGTGCTCACAGAAAGCTAGTCTGATGTGGAAGTACTCTGTACACATGATTCAAGATCCAAGAGCAATTTCTGTATATATTTATATAAGATACCATAAACAGAGGGGAAAAAGCAACACAAATAACAGCAGTGGATTGAAACAGAGAAACACATACATTTATTTGGATTCAAGAGTTCAAGATCCTGGGGGAGTAAAATCACATAAACTTCAATGTCACTTTTGAGTGATGCAAGAGAATTAACTTGTAATTTTGAAAATTGGTAAATAAAGGGAAGTAAACATTTATCCTTTGTGTTCTGTACAAATGTAGCTCAGCATAATCAAATGGTTGATGAGCGAATATTCCTCTTTATAACGGTGTTCTAGCCAATACATGAAGGAGGGGTATCACCACTTTGCCACCCTGATCAATTAATGAACCTGAACAATCACTCCTAATGACCCCCAAAAGGAGACAGCCAGACCTCACATACTTCTGGATGGAAGTATGTAACAACATCTAAGAAATAGTAAAAATAAAAATTCAAACCTGAATCTGTTCCACCAGTTTATAGGACATACAGAGGTCAGAAGAATATAGGAATAAAGGAATAATCAGCATGATCCAGATTTTAGAAAACTCTGTGGGACAGAAGAACTGATTTCTTCCAGAAAAGCAGGGCTTGGGGGGCCAACCTATAGACTGAATTTTTTGGGGGGGGTGGAAGAGCGAGAGAGTGGGTGTGCATGCACTCAAGGGGATGGGTAGGGGCGCACAGGGCTCCATCTCACAATCCTGAGAACATAACCTGAGCCGAAATCAAGAGTCAGACGCTTAACCAGCTGAGCCACCCAGGCGCCCCAGATTGAGATTTAGAGTTGTCCTTGGATTATGATTGTAGAGACAAAGGAAGAAGGTGAGAGAGAGGGAAGAGAGAGTTAGGGCAACAGAAAGAAAATTAATAAAATGTGAAAGCTGATTGGCTATTTGATGATATGAAATTACTGACAATTTTGTTTAGGTGTGGTAATAGTATTGTGATTATGTTTATTATAAGTCCCAGTCTTTTAGACATATATACTGAAGAATTTGTAGATGAGATTTACTACGAAGTAATTCAGGGTGCTGGGGAGAGTGAGTGAGGGTATAGATATAAACAAGATTAGCCAGGACTTTAAAACTGGAAGCTGGATGTTGGTTACAACAAGGTTTACTATACTCTTCTTGTGTATGTTTGAAATTTTACATAATAAACAAGAGGTCTCACAGTGGCGGTGGCTGCCCTGCAGGGGAGTGACTGTCTTCTGACTCTGTAGGGCTCCGTGAAGCCACGAATTTGGGTTTTCATTAAGCTCATCAGGTGATCCTAAATGCCAGGATTGGACACCTCTGGGCCAGACCATCTTTAAAGTCTCATCTAATTCTGAGCTTACTAAGTCTAGTATTTCTTGGAATGGTATGAACAAAATGTGCTCCAGAAACTTGGGGACACGGGAGTTGGGAGCAACCAGCAAAGCTTGGTAAATAACGGGAAACTTAACCGAGACCTTGAAAGGTGGTTAAAAAGTGGAGGGTAGAGTGTGAATCAAGTCCGTTCATTCATTCCACAAATATTTTTAATGCTTCCTCAGTGCCAGACAGTGTGCCTGACGCTGAGATATTGTTGTGATTGATGCAGTTACGGTGACGATCATTTTGAACCTCATTTGTTAGGGAGACCTTGTGTTACCGTAGAGGGAATGCTGGTTTTTGAGACTGGAGCTTTGGCTTCTGGACAGGCCATAGCACTTGCTGTTTACTGTAAAGTAAGCCACACAACCTCTCTGAGCCTCTGTTTTCTGATCTTTCATAATGAAGTTGGACCATTTGAGCTCTTGACTTTTATAAAAATATGATGGGTGAAGGTATTTTGCCCTATAGCTTTTGCTTTATGGATGGTGGTCTGTGGGCCTGATTTTTTTTTAACCCTATCAGTGCCCCTGAAATTTGCTTGTCAGTGGGGCGAGTGAGGGTATTCTCTCTTTTTCCTGACTCTGTAATATAGTTCTGTGAACATATATTTAAGCTAGCATAATTAGATTCTCTCTATAAACTGAAACAGGTCTGATCTTAAGCTCATTTACTGTCTCAGAACAGAATTGATCTTGCTTTCACATTTGATTCACCCTCTATAGATTTTGAGAGGAAGAAAAATAGCATTGCTAGCCCAGTTTAACTAGGCCAGCGTTAACGGAAAAGGTTAGAAAACCAGTGTTAGAATATTTGTTTGCTTTTTCTCTGTCTTCTTATTATGTGTTAATATATGCAGATTATTCAGATAAACAATTTCAGTATTCCTTGAGGGGCTCTGCCAGTTTGGCTTTTCACTTTCCATGTATGTTAAAATGATTCAGTGCTTGCTCGATCATCAGGAAGCCAATTTATGGTTTCTGGGATTACCAGGCGAGAAATAATATGGTGTATTTCATTTGCAGTATTAAACGTAAAATCATTTGCAGATATCATCTTAAGTCTGGAATGTAGCATAGCCTATTATTTTTAAATAACTATTGTATAAAATATAATGGACAAAATAGAGGATTTCATGTCAGGTAACCCTATTTTGGCATTATTCATAGTGTGATCTTGAATAAGTTATTTAAGGTTTCTGAGAAGCGGTTTTCCTCATCTTCAAAACTGAAGCTAATATATTCCTCCCAGGGCTATTTTCAGCATTAAATGAAATCCTGTAGGTAAAGCATTCAAAATAGCTCATGCCACCCACCAGGCAGCAAATATGATTTTCCTTCTTACCACTTTCCTTCCATTCATTCATCTATTTTATTGGTTTTTCTGACTGGTAAAATGCTTGATATTACATACATATATTTTTTTTTAAAATTTTTAAAGATTTTACTTATTTGAGAGAGGGAGAAGATGAGTGGGAGGAGGGACACAGGGAGAGGGAGAAAGAAGTCTTAGAATAATATACAAATAAATACCTGTGATTGAGGAAAATAATTAACAATTTTTGTGTAATTGTGATCAGGAAGATGGAGGAAGAAGAATTTATCAAGAGCCTACCCCGTTTTAGGCATGATGCCTGTTCTGTCATTTAATATTCCTGTCAACTCAAGATATAGGTCTTTTCTCCATCTCATTTTATCTCAGGTGAGGATTAGAATTCAGATCATACTTCATACCTCTATACTACTCTCTATTGATTTTCAGTCACGGCACGGTGTAGGGGGTGGGGTGGGGTGGTGACTTTGGCCTCCTGACTGGAAGCGGGAAGGGCAAGGTGTGAAGTGGGGTAACACATCTGAATCACCTGGAGGGCGTTTTCAAATTATGTTTATGGCACTCTGCTTCCCTCCGATTTTGCTACCCCCATTCCATCAGAGTAAGAAATGGTTTGGTAATATGTCATATTCTGCAAGTATGTTGGGATAAAAAAAAAAAAAAACTGAACACCATTGTTCTATGATACACTGCTTAGATATGAAATTATATAAATAATTACAGGTATAGATTTAATGTATGGGTGTAGTCTTAAAAATATTTTGACAACCTTATTTTTCTTTATTGCTCCTAGACAATTTAGAAGTATTTGGACGTTTGTATATGTTCTTTGTATAATAGAAGAAATAAATACTGTAGTGTATATTTTCAGGTTACACTTAGCTGTCAATGACAATAAAATAACCAAAAAAAAAAGTATTTCTTATTTTAGTTTGCAACATTACTTCTTGGTTCATCTTTCATTAAAAATGAAGACTGGTTTATAGTGCTTTTCAATCTAAATTTAATTATGTAAAGGAATTAACTAAGGAAAATTAAGCCATGTATTATACAGCTGTTTTGCAAATTCAGTAGAAAGCTGTATTGAGGGGGGAAAATATTAAAACCATACACTGCCCAATAAGGTATGAGGAAGCTAATTGCTTCCTGTCCCTTTCGAAATTACTCAGCCTGAGAAAGGAGAGGACATATTGATTTACTGTATAGTAAATGTCCCATGTCTCTCCTCCTCTAACACCCAGACACATACTGCACATACACACACGGTAGTAGTGGCAAGGAACTGCATATCTAACCACTGTACCATCACACTTACATAATAACAGAATTAGGATGGAACATTTTCTTCTTCTGTGAAAACAAATAGCATAAAATTATTAAAGTATGCAAAATGAATGGCAGTGTAGTATTTATCTTGAATGTGTATGTTTGCTTTTAAACTCGGAAGACAAGTTTCCAAAGGAAAAATATGTATTTCCTGATAATATGGTCTCAATCTAACCTATTTCTATGCATATACTAGTATCAATTAATACATTTATATGCATATATAATATTAGATGCAATGTCAAAACTTAGCCCGTTTGACAAGTTTTTTGGAAGTTATTATGAAGATTATGCAAGTTCACATTGTGCTCTCCAATATGGTCTTTTGCTTTTTATTTCACATATGATCCACTAATTGAGAGAATGGACATTTTATTAATATATGTTCTGTTTTAACTCCTGTGTGGGTTCTGTCCTCCTATTTGTGATTTTTCTATAAGAATCTAATTTCTTTTTCAGCCTAGACTTTGAAATGCTAGTGTTGTCCCAAAGCCAAATCAGTAAAATTAGTGAGAAGTTAGAACAAAAACAAAATCACAAAAGGTCTTACAGAGCAAACTGCTCTGAAGGACAATTTTCATGTAAACAAAGGTATTATTCATGTAAACATAGGTATTATAGAAGTATAATAGCATGTTTTTTTGTCTTAAATGAATGTAAATTATTAGCTATGATTTTTAATTGTGATCTTGGTTGCTTTTATAGCTTAGGAATTCATCATACCATAGTATCTTGCGATTTATCTTGAAAGGGTCAGTGCATCCTTATTTGCAGATGGGAGAGTATTTTGTGATTAGAGTGACTTTTCCTTTGTCTCATTGCATGTTACTTAATATATTGCTAAGTATTTTTTTGTTAAAAAATATGTATGCCCACAAATATTTCTTTGGAAATATATTTGCCTTCCCTGTTGGACATTAATATCTATTCATCAAAGGGCACAGAGCTTTGTTGATGGCTGTCTTGTAAGCCTGGTAGTGCCCCTTTCATCCTAGAATTCGGACACAGGTCTAGCTGCTCCAGCCCCCTGCTGTTTACTCGCGAGTTCCCATTCACATAGCCACCACTCCTAGGCTGGATAATGGACTCAAAGGTTAAGAGCAGAGGATCTCAACAGCTCCAATCAGCAGGGCTTTTCCAGGGCTAATTACCTCTTTACTGCGCTGACTCTAATGTGACATGTTTATTGCCTTAACTAACAACTCATTAGCTTAGTTGATGTTTTTGTCAATATTAATTCGTTCATTTAAGCCAAGTCAAAGCTTAAACAAAGATGTCCAGACTGAGAAACAGGCAGCAGAGTGACTTTTGTTTGCTCATCTTTTTTTTTTCTTCCCTTACTCAACTTCAATAAAATAAATGTGTAGAAAGGAAACATTTAGAGTGCTTGCACTGAGAATGTTGGCGTTTGTTTATTTGCTCCCATGTAAAGCGATTCTGAATTTATTTCTCCTAGGGCTACTCTAGTCTTCATCTCACAGTTTGCTTAATATTTAGTGTCCGCTAAGGGCAACTGTTTCTCATCTTTGATGATCTATCTGGGAAGGGTTAACATTCAGCAGCTCCTTGTTCCAGGTGAATGTTTTACTGTGGTTATTAGAAAAGAGATCAACTCATTGTGCATATGATTTTCATCTCCACTAGACTACTTATCAAATTACTTTGAGATTATGCTAACTTACTTAGTCTGTGTGAATTATTTAAAAAGTGTATGCAGTTATGAAATTATCATGAAGCAGTTCAGTTTTTTTTGCCGTACTTTTGGTTACCTTAATGGTATTTTTTGGAAAATGCCATTGTTTTGGTTTCATGTATTTTTTTATTTTATATTTTTGAAGATTTTATTTATTTGACAGAGAGAGAGTGCACACAAACAGGGGAAGGGCAGGCAGAGGAGAAGCAGACTCCCTGCTGAGCAGGGACCCACCCCCACCCCAGTGTGGGACTGATCCCAGGAACCTGGGATCATGACTTGAGCCTAAGGCAGACGCTTAACCCACTGAGCCACCCAAGCGCCCCCACCTTTTTAAAAGATTTTATTTATTTAGACTTCATGCATTTTTTAATAATTAAGTTCTAAAAGCCCTAGAGTAGAGCAAATGGGTAAAATAACCGAGCATAAGGCTATGATCGAGCACTAAAGTCCGTTCTTTTGGAGAGGTGCCTCTGCATCTTCGGAATCCTGTAATCCATCTGGTGAGCCCCTCTCATAGGATGTTTAATGGTGTACAGATGACCAGGAAGGATTATGATACTTTCCTAATCAGACATGAATGAAGCTGCCGTGTTGGGGGGGGGTGGTGGTTCATCTCTGGAAAGACCAGGCTCTGCTTTGAAAGCCAGAGACTCACTCTGATTGGTTGGTTCCTGGAGGTGATGAGGTCCAGAGAAGGCTGTAGAAGCTATGCATAGAACACATTGAGAAATATATGTCACATTAACTAGACACTCCTAGTGTCTGTTTCATCCGTTGTCCGTA
This sequence comes from Ursus americanus, assembly GCF_024610735.1. NCBI lineage: Eukaryota > Metazoa > Chordata > Mammalia > Carnivora > Ursidae > Ursus > Ursus americanus. The sequence goes on along the minus strand of NC_142145.1, from coordinate 17,858,378 downwards.
TCTATAGGAGGTCATGTGAACACTGCATTATTATCAGCAGTTATTAAGAAATCACTGGAAAATACAAATACTCTAATCTGCATAATTGTATACATTCTGCACTAAATACTCTGATAATGTTTACCTCCCCTGCTCTCTCAGCCACCATCTTTTTCCTGTATCCGCTTCAGTCAGGCTTTTCTGACTTTCACTCTACTGAAACCCTTTCAATAAGATAACCAGTGACTTCCATGTTGCCAAAGCCAGTAAACAATTCTCAGCTCTTGTCTCTGTCTCTTGGTAGCACGTAATTCCAGCTATGTTGAAACCTGCGCCTTTGCTGGGTTACTGTGACATCGTCCTCTCCTGTTTCTCCCACCTCATTAGCCACTTATACTCAGTCTTGGTGTTCCCCCTCTTTCCTCTGTACCTACCCTCATTCGCCGGGTATTGCCGCTGGTCCCATGGCTTCAATGCATGTGTACATGGACGATTTCTAACTTCTTAATTCCAGCCCTGGTTTCCACACCAGTCTCCAGAATCATATACATCCAGTGGCTTATCTGAAATCTACCTTCACATGTCAGATATGTATCTCAAATTGGAAGTGCCTACAACGAAAGTTCGGATTATTGCTCGCACTTCAAAAACAAAAAACCTCCTTCTCTCCTCTTGTTCCTCATTTTAGTGTCACCACCATTCACATAGCTGTTCATGTCCAAATGCCTGGTTACTTCTCTTTCCCATCATATATTCATATCTAATCCCTCAATAAATCCTGTCTGCTCTATCTTCTGAAATTTTTTTTTTAAATCCAGAGTCCACACAGTATGAGAACCATGTCACTACTGTTTTAGTCCACACTGTTATTATCTCTTTCTTGAACCATTTTAAGAACCTCCCAGTTGGCGTCCCTAATGGGAGTCTTTTCCCCCACTCACCCCAGTCTATTCTGTACACAGCACCCCGGTACTTTCTGGTTGACGGCAGGTCATGTCACTCTCTTCCAAGTGACTTCCGTGAGTTTCTCATAACACTTACGGTCCCACGGGGAAAAGGCCTTGTGTGAGCCATCCCAAGGCTGCCTCTCTGATTTCATGTCCTTCCACTCTTGTCCTTGTTCACTGCCATCTAGCCACTCTGGACTTCCTGCTGGCCCTGAGGGATCCCTACCTACCACAGGGCCTTTGTGCTGTCCCCTCAGCCTAGAATGCCCATCCCACACATGTCCACATGCCTCTCTTTCATTTCACTCGGGCCTTTGTTCAAATGTCACCTTCTGCAGAGTCCTTTCCCCTCTCTCACTTTCTAGGCTTTTATCTTACTTTATTTTTCTTCACAGGACTTAGTACTCCTTGACATATCTATTTGTTCTTTTGGTCTTTCTGGCCCAGCTGGAATGTAAGGTCCGTGAGAGCACAGATTTTATTGACCCTGGAACAGTGCCTGGAACATAGCAAGCACTAGTAAATATGGACTGAATAGAGGGTCACTCAGCTAGGAGGCGCTAGAGCTAGAACATAAGCTCTGGTGTTCTTTTGCATCCGCCAACCCACTCATTCACGCTGTTTAACCATCCTGCACCTTTTTGGAACAGGACATAGAAGTATTTGGACCGTTTAATTAAAGATTTCCTAGACTAATAGATTTCTTTTTACTTCTTTGATATCATAAACATACGCTTCTATTATTTTGCTTCTTTATTGCTTTGTCCAAAAATCAGCACTCTTTACATTCCTTAGGCAGAAAAAGGCTATCTGCAATAAGTCATATCTTTTTGTTTATAGGAAGAATAAGACTCCCTAATTTTAGTTTGCCGTCCAAAGTAGATCAAATACTGAAAGCCAATGTAATTTTAAATTTCATTGTATGATACAATTTGTCAATTGAACTGAAAAAAATGTACTTTCAATCAAGGAGCATTGGGATTTTAGAGTTTTCTTTTTTTTTTTTTTCTTAAAGATTTTATTTATTTATTTATTTGACAGAGACAGCCAGCGAGAGAGGGAACACAAGCAGGGGGGGTGGGAGAGGAAGAAGCAGGCTCCCAGTGGAGGAGCCCAATGTGGGGCTTGATCCCAAAATGCTGGGATCACGCCCTGAGCCGAATGCAGATGCTTAATGACTGAGCCACCCAGGCGCCCCATAGGGTCTTCTGATTATAAGACAAGAAACAGCAAATTACGTGAAATAGGACTGTTTTGATAAAACTGATAGTAGATGAATGAGTTTTTAAATATCTTTGTTCAATTAGTTTCCTAATTTAAGTTACTTTATGCTTTTTATTAAAAAATGACTTGTTTTTGTGCAGTGCAGGATGTAAACAGTTTGACAGTTTTTAATAACTGCATTAATACAAGGCATTTAGTTATAGAAGTATTTGTTAATTAGTCCATATCCATGAATAACACACACTAGATGGAATTATTGTTAATTAAATCAAGTTTCTGTATAAAGCAAAGGAATAGAATTCCAGATGGCACTCTGCCATCCTTGTTCTTTGATGGACATTAACAAGTGGGAAAAGGCTTCCTTCACTTGGTTACACTTTGAAATAAGTGGCCAATCATTATTAATTCATTTTGCACTCATTGTAATGGCATAAATCATCATAAATTCATTTGGTTTAAAGTGCATATAATGTGTTCTCCCATAGGAATTTCCTTGTAATTGAACTATTAATTAATGCATTTTTTTAATATGACCTTTTTTCTTCTCCTCTGCCATTCAGAGCCAAGGGTGATTCGTGGCCATTTCTTCATTCATGGTATTTTTTAAGTAAGAGGAACAAGTTTCTTCTAACTAGGTCCATTGACTGGCCTGACTGGCCTAGGAGGGACTAGAGCTCAAGAAAATGGTTTTGTATATTACCTACCAGTGGGACAGCCACAATAATTATGAAAGACCTCTAAAGGATCTTTGAAAAATTCTCTGAAATGCTATGGTTTTGTAATAATTCCAGTAAGCAAATTTCATTCGCCCTTGATAAATATGGCATGACTCCGGCTTCCTTTTAATTTCCAGTTCTTAAAACTCCTCCTGGCAGCCAATGCCATAAAATCCAGGTTCCCTTGCCTGCAGCAAGGAAGCACTCCATAACAGAGGTCCCCTTTCCCCTTCTTATGCTTAGTCCTTCCACACTTCCTTCCTTCAGTCCCTTCAGTTAGCCAGTGCTGTTTCCTTCTTCATTCGGGGTGTACTGGTTGCTAGAGGGCTTGTAACAGCTCATTCTAGAATCTGCCTATGAGGTAACCACAGGATTCCTAAGAGGTCTTCACACATCAAGGGAAGCATGAGAGGGAAAAGTTAGCCTCCCTCCAAAGGAAATAAAAATTACAAGTGGAAAGCTGGGGAAAAAATATCAATTTTACAACTTTTTAAGTGATCCTTTCCTATTTAGTGCTATTTCAGCACAAATAGAAACTGGGTAAAAAACACTACTACATGATTCATGTTCGTGTCATGAACATGTCGTGTTAGTAAGATCTGTGTATGAAAATCAAGGTTCCTGTTAGTATTAAAAGTGTTGTATTGGTGTATGTAACTGGCAGTTGACCCTGTATGTGTGTGAGTGAGTGAATAAAAGCAGTTTAATAGACTAGAGAACTCAAGGCACCACTACTATCAGGTTTAGTCTTTACCCTCGTTAGAAATGCAAGTGGGGGGAAAAAAGTGAGATAAAAACATAAAAGTGTTATTTATTATCAAATGATGCTTTAAATAATACCTAGAGCTTATAGAAATATATAACTATGGTTTTTTATAGTTAATATAAGTGTTTTCATAGAATATGCATTCCGTAAATGTAGGGTGCATTAAGTGAATCTACACTTTGTGATAAGGATAAAGAAAAGCCCCAGAAGACAAATTCATTATTAGCGAATAGCACATGTGTGCGCGCACACGCGTGATGGCTTGTATGTTCATCTTTTGAAAGAGCTAGTCGTCGTTACTGGTCAGATAGTACAAAAATGTTTTAAATTGGTGTTTTGTCACTGGTCAGTTCATGATGGGACAATATTCTTCTTGCCAAAGCAACAAGTTAGTCATGGTAGAATCCTGTCAGCTCTTTAATCAGTGCTCTCGTAGGCTTTATTTTGCTATCTTTGTCTCAATCCTTTTCTCATTTTTAGTGTTTTGCTGTTACAGCAAAGTGTAAATAATTTTCTTGCAGCTTTGCTCTTATGTAGCACTTTTAAAAAACAGTAAGAATAAAGTTGGAACACTTCAAAAAAAACGCTTGAGTTAAAAAGCTTGGAATAAAATAGCACTAAAATATGAGCTATTGTTATTAGTCTTGACTGCACAACAACAGAATTCAAACAGCCAGAGGGCCTAAGTTAATTGTGATTTATCCAGTGCTGGATTTTAGTGCTTTCTGCTTTTCAAAGTGTTTTGTTTTATTTTGATTTGTTTCCCACTGTTCCGATCATGTCTACATTTTTGGTAGTTCATTTCTACTTTTGGCTAAACACACATGGTGGTAGTGGTAGTGGTGTGTTACATGGTAGATTCCTACCATGAAGCTACCACAGTATCTATCACTTACCTATCTCGCGGGTGAGAAAGTCTAGTAATTTAATAAATGGACCTTGAATATGGTCTCAGAGTTGCTTGAGTAATGCTGAATTCTATCCTGTAACAAAGTGAATTAGGAGCCTCTTGGCATTCTCAGTTAAGAGCCAGGGACCTGTAGTAGAAATCTTAGTTGTGATACTTACAGTGGGAGAAGGTGCCCTGTAGTGCCTCAGGATAGTACATTTATTACAAATGGTAATGGTTTCCAATCTTCAGATATCATGGGCCAGTAAAATTTCCAAAAATAAAATCCGAGAGTATGTAACAGTGTTTTACATTTTTTATTTTGCTCACTACAGACATTAAAAAATAGCACTATCTTCATCACTTTTTAAAAAAATATTTGTTTACTTATTTTAGAGTGAAAGCACAGGCATGTGGAAGCGGGGGGGGGGGGGGATGGGGCAGAGAGAGAGAGAGAATCTCAAGCAGACTCCCCACTGAGAGCAGAGCCCTACATGGGGCTGGATCTCACAATCTGAGATTTTGACCTGAGCTGAGATCAAGAGTTGGAGGTTTAAGAGACTGAGCTACCCAGGTACCCCTTTATTTTCATCGTTTTAAAAAAAATCTTTTATTCACCAAAAAAGTGGTAAGAATATAAGCACTCCTTTAAATTGAATAAATTTAGCTTTATGAAAGAGACTTACTACATTGTTTCTATCTTTGCCATTTCACCATAGAGCCGTGGAAATTTCCCATGGGCCCGCATAGGTTTGTACTAGACTTTTGGAAATTTCTGATATGTGCATAATTTTGTTGACTGTGTGGGCACACACAGGGTAAAGTAATTCTCAGTATTTGCCAGAGCAACATTTATTAAGTGATAACTGAATATAAAGCATGGTGTTAAGCCTTATGCCAAACAAAGTATTTTCAAAAAATTTCATATGGCCTAGGGAACTCATTTAGCAGATGTGAAAAGGTAATAAAATAAAAATAAATAAAATTAGCTTTAGAAAATGAAATAAACGCCAAAAGATGCCATATTGTTATTTGTGAAATGTTTGGATAGCAATTGCTGTATTAAAAAGCATTTCATTCTAAGGTAAGCAGGGAAGATAGAGAAATTCTAGATGTACAGTAGACCATTTTGTGACCACAACGCAACTAAGTTAGAGCCAAGACAATTGCAGGGATCTTATTATGGTTATATTTAGCTGTCGAACCAATGATGGCAACCTTCTCGTTATGTGAGAAAAGATGAACCGTATATTTTATTTAATCTTCTGTTTGCAGGAGACACTAGTAACTGCAGTTGAAATTATGCCTTCATTCAGGAGGAGATTGATCATAAAGGATACAGTTTTGAATCCATAGCTGGGTAGAGCATCAGGAATAAAGCATGGTCATAAAGATGCAAGTTGTGTTCGGACCTGTGTACTGGTCCCATTACACACAGCCTGGGCCACAGGGGCCCGTACTTCTTCCCCAGGCCTGCAGCTAAGCACTCGCCTTCTGTAGTTCTTAGTTATCTCATCTGAAGCACGGGAATGGATGCTATTTTTCTCAAGTCCTTTCAGTTTGAAAATTCTATGATTCTAATTAATCCATTTGGCTGGGAATGAGTAGATCCAAATTAAACAGGCAGTAGGTCTTACCCCTTTCTAATCACAAGACAACCCAAGTATTGATCTTTCTAAAATGAAAATCTAATCAAACCTCTCCCTTGCTTAAAACTTTCAGTGGTTCCCCATTGTCACCAGAATAAACAAACTTCTAGTATGGCAAATGAGACCCTTTGTGATTGGGCTGTAATAACCTGTCCTGCCTCGTGTCTCATTGTTCTCTTTCATCCACTTTGTCCTCTTTCCTCCCTTGCCCGTCACCTCAACCTCTCCCTTTTTCCCCAACAGAGTTTCTAGACATATTGAACTATGTGTAATCCCTTGATCTGGCCACTTTCCTCTCTCATTTTCTGGCCTTTAGACATGCTCTTCTCCCTGTCTGGAATGCATTCTTTCCACAGTCCTCTCCTTTGAGTAGCTAACTCCTACGTTTTCTTTAGGTTGGGGTATAGAGGTCACCTTTCCCTGGAAGCCTTCTTACACCTCTAAGACGAGGTTAAGTGCTCCTATTAAGTTCTGTCTTGATACCATGTACTTTTAAATAGTCTAACACCATTCAGAATGTATTCACATGACCTGTTGCTCAAGTGTCTCCGGAACTAGAGTGCATTTTCTTGAGGGAAAGTCTTCTTTCCTTTTGTTTCTCCAGCACTTAGTATTGCATAGCAGCACTCTGTAAATAGTTACCACAGGAATCTTTGGATGGATAGTTGGGACCACATTGCGGAAAACCTTGAATGAATGTCAGTCCAGCTTGTTGAACTTTTTAATACTGCCACTAGAGAGCCTTTTATAGAAGGAATCAATCATGATGGCAGAGAATAACATCATTCTGTGCCTTGCTTACTCAGCGAGGCACTGTGGAACAGTGGGGCATTTACATAAAATAAATACATATTTTTGTACAAAATTAGATTTCATTTTACACAGATTAAAATGCAACTGTTATTGGGTACCAAAGGTTTAAGGAACATTCTGAGAGATGAAATTCATAAAATTGTCATAAGACTTTTTCTATCAAAAGGGAAGATACCATGGGTATCTCAATTTTAGCTGTTTTATCACCTTGGTCCATGCTGCAGAGCAGCAATGTCTTATGGAAACATAAGTCAGATAAACCCTGAAGTAGAGAATACAGCGTAAGCTGAAAAGGGAATTTTAAATTTACCTATCCGTTTCTGTTATCGTAACAACCATTTCTTAAAGGGTCCTTCCTTAATATCACCAGGAAGAATCTATGATTAGGGAGTTTGAAGCCTTAGGCATCCGAGAGTATTCCTTCAGAACATCAGGGTCATTTTTCCTGGTAGCATTGAAGTCATAAGCATCTTATTAATCAACCAAGCTGGAAATCAAAATGTTTGACTTGAAAACCCACTTCGTCTTCTCTTATTTACATGTTTTGCTTGGAATAAGTTGTCAGAGACCACTTAAAATTCCAGGTGTGGCATTTTAACATTCTTCTGTCTTTATAATCCAAAACAGACCACTGAAAGATAATCAGACTCCACTTAGGAGGTTTACAATGTGTGTGTTAAATAGGCCGTTTTTCTCTCTGCTTCTCTTGGTGCCACGTGTCCGGCCAGAACTGTGGGGATCTTTGCGTTGTGGTACCCAGAGACTGTGATCTGAACTAAAGAAGGAGAAATGCTGTAGAAGAATTTTACTTATAAGATCATTGAATGAAATAGAAAGTGATTTAAGAGAGGGGATGTTGGTGCTATAGGGAGCCTGCATTTCCTGCTGAGCTGGGCATCCTCACTGTGAGGGTAGATCACACTTTGCAGGAGAGCAACAGATACCCTGGGGGGACCACTGCAAGGCCAGGGGTCTTTTGAAGTACGCTTACTCATTCTTCCTTTCCTGTCATTTCTTTGGAAGGGAAGTGATCACATCCCCTCTGCTGTCCTTCCTACTTTGTCAGAAAAATGATGAAAAACATCAAGAAACCGGCCACTTAACGGTTTACTTTTGCTCTCAGGATAAAATTGTCAGAGTGGTAAGGAAGCTGCCTCCAGAGTTCCCACACACAGGCTCCAAGAAATCAGCAAGGTCCCTAGTATTGCCATAATGCTCCTGCCTGTAATGAATACAGAAATAGTGGAGTGCAGTTAAGGAAAATGATGATTGAAGTGCTATAAAACATTGTATTGAATGGGAACCTCACTGCCCCTTCACAACACTGCTTCCCAAGGACACACCTTCAGAGAGCCCTGTCCCCTAGATTGGAGCCGTTGCTGCTTGAGCTCCAGGATGTCTGCAGAGAGCAGCAGCGGGGCTTTCTCTGCAGCTCTTCCACCTTCCTAGAAAGAAAGAATAACAGAAAAGTGGTGGGGAAAAGTGGCATTTGGAAATCTCGTTCTGGCAAACTGGAGCAGGGAGCGGCATTAGAATGTACACGCGGTAAAGGCAGAGATATTTCCATCTTAGGTTCATAATGTGTGCAGAGCACTGTGCTTGGTGGTAAGGGAGATGTAAAGTTGCATGAAACACAGTTAATGTTTCCTCCAGGAGGCTTTCCATGTAAATGTACCTTTTCAGTTTACTTCAGGAGTTGTTGACCCAAGAACCACGGCCTCCTTGAAATTTTTTTGCAGAATTTGATGGATATGTGTATGTATTGTATGCAGTTTCCTGGGGAAAAGACTGATGGTTTTCAACAGATTCTTCAAGGGTTCTGTGGCAGAAGATGTTCTGAACCACGAACAAAGTGTGTTCACAGACTCTTATCCGGGCTCTCATTTAACAATTGGCTAGGACATAAAAATGAGTAAATGCTTTTTTCTGTTGGATGCATTAAATTAGAGGTGATACGCCATGTTCTTAGTTTTGAAAACAGACAGGTTCAGCGTGCTATTCGTCACGAGCCCTGACTGCCATTTGTGGAGCCCAGTCGGGTGCTGGGCTCGTGGCAGGACACTTGGCAAACACCAGCTGATCCAGCACTCCCGTGCTGTGTGTGAGAGATAGCTCTCGTCTTCCCCATTTTACAGACAAGGAGACGGCAGCTCATGAGTACCTTCTTCAGCCTGCCCCCTAATAAGTTACGAAACTGTGGTTACTTCTCTGTCTTAGATCTGAAACCTGCGTGCCCCTTAACCAGTCTGCTGTACTGTTCTGTGATTTGTAAACAGTTTTGTGTCTTCCCCTCAAGAAACCAAAGACCTCTTCTAAATCGCAGTTTGCTCTTCACCATCCCTATTTGCTTTTTTAAACGTCAAAATGCCTTTTGAAATAGATGCGCTTTTACAGCTTAACGGCCATTAGGCTTATGTATATAAACTGTTAGCATTATCAACGTAAAGAAATACATGTCAATTAAAATCGAGATCATTTCATCAGATTTAGAAGTGATATCGATCTGTCTTTTAATTTCTTTACCAAACTTGCGTGAAGAACTTACCACATTCGTCACATCATTGTGCTGGATCAGTATAGCAGAATATGGAGACACATAGATGTTTGTGGGGGAAGCTTCTTTAAACTATACCTCTGCCTTCATCCCTCATCCCTGCTGATAAACATCACCTGTGATGACAAGTGTTACTGATGGAAGTATTTGACATATGAACTCTGTTAGGTGCAGAGGAAAGATGAATACCATATAACATTATTTGAAACCATTTCTGTTTCGCAGAATGCTGAGTAGGGAGAAACCTTGTTTGGAAGTTAGGATGACTGATATGTTTTGAAATTACATATGCTTATTTATACATAATTCTTATGACATTAAAACATTTTAGAATATGGTATAAAATATTGTAGCCTAACTTATCTCTTTAAAACATGTGGCTGAGCAAACAGTAAATTTGAGATCTTTTACTTATTGTTCAAAACCCCTTTTTAGTTAAAAAAAAAAGTGGTTTATACTTTGAAAATATCTTTAAAGAAAACATCACAAAAGTAAAATTACTTTATTTCTCTGCCTTTTATTTTGTAATTTTAGGTAAGGCACTGACATTTCTTCTGCTGCAGCCCCCAAGCCCCAAACTTCCTCCACACAGTACGATCCGAAGAACAGCCATTGATCTCATTGGACGTGGTTTCACAGTCTGGGAGCCTTATATGGACGTGTCTGCGGTCCTCATGGGGCTTCTCGAACTCTGTGCTGATGCTGAGAAACAGCTTGCCAAGTATGTGCTCAATTCCGGTTAATTTGTGGGGTTTTCATTTGTGTTTTTTCAGTTGGTGATTTGTTTACTTTTGTTTGAGGTGATTGATTGCCCTTGATAGATTGTGTGTTTTTAATATACCAAAAAAAATTGATGAATATCTCAATATATGCAATTTTGGATATAGACAAGGAAAGGGAAGTATATTTCTGCAATTTGGGCACACATGGGATTTAGCATTGAGCCAGTGAATGACTGATCTGTGACATTGTGCCTTGACATATTATTATCAAATAATAGTTTAAACATATCACTTCTAAGGAAAATTATGTATATATTTTCTCAAAAATGTTTTACTGTTAGAATACATGGCCAAATAGTTTGGGGAATTATTCCTTCACACTCACAGTAATTTTTAAATCCACTTTCTTGAGGTTTCACTTGCACAGTCAAGGACCAGCTGTAGGAGGTTGCAGAGATCCAGGGAAGCAATAAGGAGAGTAGAGGGAAAGGCAGATGAGTTGAGGGAGCTGCTGCAGTGAAATAAATGGGAAGCCCTTGGTGGCCAAGCGGCCAGGAGTGATGGGAAAGGGATTGGGCATGGTAATAGAGGTTCATGTTGACTTGAGAACTCAGCCTCCTAATTCTTGGAGGAAGGTTTTTGTTCTTGTTTTTTATTTTATTTTATTTAAGATTTTATATATTTTAGAGAAAGAGAGAACAGGGGAAGGAGCAGAGGAAGAGGGACAAGCAGACTCTTTGGTGAGCGCAGAGCCTGAGGTGGGGCTCAACACAGGGCTCAATCCCACGACCCTGAGATCATGACCTGAGCCAAAACCAATAGTCAGGCATTTAACCAACTGAGCCACCCAGGCACCCCTGTTTTTGTTTTTTTTTTTAGTATAGCCATCCTCATGGTCGTGAATTCCTAGTGGTAGGAATCCTTGAACTGGTTCATGATGCCTCCCTTAATGTCAATGTTATCACCTCTTTGATTTTCGCAATGAATGGCATTTCATTCTGATCTCTCTGTTGACCTTGGAAAAAATTAGAATTCTCTGCGCTTTTCTTCATGGTTGTCTTTCTCATCTCCCACAGTTCCCTTATGATCCATCATTGCTCTAGGCTCAGGAAGTGGAGATCAAAGTAGCTATTAAAAGGCTAGACTGAGATGGTGTGGCTTTGTCTACAGATTGGGCATTCCCAGCCCAAAGTCCCAAGATGGATTGGTAGGAGACAGTATTCATTTTCAGTTTAGGCAGCTGTCCCGCCACCACCTCCTATCATACTGCCACACTTCCTAAACATTACATCTGTATCTCTCCCTAGCTGTATGCTCTTCAGCAAATCACTTCATCTCTTACCTCACAGTTCGGTCTACAAGTTGGGGCTAATTAAACACCTACCTCATAAGGTTGATATTAAATGTGTTTCTGTTTGCAAAGTGCTTAGAAGAGTACTTAGCACATATTAAAAGATTGAATGGATGTTCCCTATATGGTAGCAGTAAGGGTGGTGATGCCATTGTCATTGTTTTAGTGTTCAACAGATCAAGAGCTGCTTGGTTCTAGAATGAATAGTTCGACATAATGGCAGCCAGGGTAGTTTTTGGATACAGGAGACATGAAGGTTCTTGACTGACTTTAAGAATTAGGAGGGAACTGAGCTCATGAATTTGAAGCAATAGTAAGAGGCAGGTGGCCTTTGTGCAAAGCCCAGAACATATTTCCAACCCTTTGCCCTCCCATTGGCTGCAGCTTCCCTGTATACCTTCCAATTTTGTGCTGACCTAATTTTATAGCCTGTTTTCAAAGCTGATCTAAACACAATTTCAAGAGTATACAGTCTTGTTTTGTTGCTTGGGAGAAGTGATGGGCTTTATTTTAGGCATAGTATTTAATATTTTGTTTTATTTTGTTTTTAAATCCATTTACATGAAGCTTATATCAGCAAACATAAAGATACACTGTGTTTTATCTACATGTAGTATGTCCACAGACACAAATACTTTAGTTCTTCAGTAGGTAATTTAAATCTTGCTATTACATCCTTTTCTGTCACGAAGATTCGTTTAACACTCTATACACAGCTCTAAATAAATGAATGTATCAGCATGTAGCCTTGAGGAGTCCAATGTAATTTTCATCATGATAAATTGCATAATAAGCAAGAAAATGTTTGCTTATTAATCTATAACAAGATTTAGATTGAAAATGGCCTGTTACATCCATGGCACACTTGGTACAGGCTGCAGAAGGACTGAGATGGGGCAAAACCGAGCAGGGATGTGTGCCGCTTCCCCTCATGATGCCTGCATACTGGGCCACCCCTCTGGCCTGATTGACTCTGTGCACTGTAACAGTGCTCGGCCACCTCACTTCTCACTGCCATGTTAAGCTTGCTTTATGAAGAAGCTTTTATGTTAGGCTTGTGCTTTTTAAAGTTTCAGTTCATGTTAACTGAAAAAGCAAAAACATACCCAGTGCTTCCCTCTTTATTCCCATTCTTATGAGTTTATGAGGGAGGGGATTGACGGGGGCAGCCAGCTCAGGCTGCTCCCTGGTTCTGGAGAACACATATGATAGAAGAGTTTCTTTCTTCCTCTCTCTCCCCCATATATTGACATCCTCTGTCAGAGATGATTCCTGAGAGGTCCCCTGAGAAACTGTAGATGGCTCGATTGATAGGGCATTTTTCCAGAATTAAAATGCCTTTATTTTAGAAATAGGACTGAGAATTTTACGTCTTTGAAATCAAAATAACACCAGTTATTTTCTAATGTTTTCAGCTATTTTACCAAATTTTAAATTATGTTTGTTAACTAAGCAAGCTTTTACTGAGTAGTTAATATATATGGAAGGAACACTGTTGGGTGTTGTATGCAGTTACAAAGTTGCATCAAACACAAATCCTGTCTCCAAGGCACTTGCAGTCTGAAGGAAGGACAAGATCTTCTCCCCGGGGGTAACCATGATGCAAAGCGGAGGGGGAGAGGAAAAGGTAGGGACGCTCAGAGGACAGGGAGGTGAATCACAGCTGGGTGCTCAGAAAGGATGCCAGTAAGAGTTTTATTTGCATCTCTCATTTGAATAATTTTGAGGAGAGGCAGAAGAACAAGGCCACACAAAAGGACAGAGGTGGGAAGGTACAGGCATGCCCAACAGATGCTGACGAGCTCCTTAAAACATACATTGTTTTTAACTAATTTTATCTATTCCTTACAGAACTTAAGCTGTGGGGAGCGCCCATCTAAAACTTGAACATAAGTTCCTTCCCAGTTATGTCTGGGCAATAGAATTAGGGCTAAAAAGAGGATTGGTATAAAACGATTATAAACATGATAATAGAAGATTATAAAACAAATCTGAAAGAGGTTCTGCCTCTTGTTCACAGAAACACTGTCAGTGAAAACAGTGCGGCTCAGACCTAGGTCTCGCCGAGCCCACGAGCTCTGCCGTCTACCACGGTGCAATCTCACACCCCCAGAGTGAAAGATCTAGAGAATACCAAAAGTGAAACAGCCTATTCATAGGACTTAAAAGCAGTCAACTCAGAATTTTCAGCGTACTTTCATATTTTAAAAATATACTGAATGAAATCATTTCCATCAAGAATTTTGTACCCTCTAGAAATTATAGCCTATTTAAATACCAGTAGGCTCCTTGGGGGCCCGGGCCATGTATTATATATTTATCCATATTTATTCATAACACTGTCACATGATTTGCATTCAATAAACATTTAAGTCAAAGAATTTTAGAGATGAAAATCTTCAGCAGCATTCAATCCAGAGCTCTCAGTATGCTATTCAATAAAAACAAGGTTAAGAGAATGATACAACTTGCCTGAGATCTCACCAGAACTGGGAGAGCTGAAAGTATCACCCGAGTATCCCAACTCCCATTTTGCTTCTTCCACACCTGTATAGTCATGCCACCCTTTATGTGACCCGGGAGCCACAGCTAGACTCTCTGAGGAATTTTTTAAATTAATGATTATGGGTTGCTCATTCATGTTGGACTGTTTAATAGAAAATGCAGGTGCTCTTCATTGAAATCATAGAGCCATTAGAGCCATCCATCCCTAGCTAACTGTGAGAAAAATAGAAACATGCAGTATTATGTTTTTTATAAATCCATCACTTTTTAGGTCACCATGGTTATGTATATATGGATAGAATTTACAAACAGTAGAAAATCCTACTTCGTAAAAAAACAGAAAAATCCTTGTGCTTTTAGGAGGCTAGACTCCGTTCTGTACGTTATGGTCTGATTGTGGTTCTCTTCTCCCAGTTCATGTTGCAGGGCCTTTACTCTGAAAGAGAACAGCACAACTGTGCTGGCCTCCGCTGCTGGAAGCGGGCAGTCGCTCTACCATGACGGAAGGATGTTAATGAATTACAAAAAGCCCGTTGCTTTTCTGGAATAGTCACAGTTTACCAAACTTTAAAGGAGAAACATATAGTCAACTAGAAACCACACATGCTTTGATAACATACAGATAAGCCCCATATGTTAGAAATAGTCTTTTTGAACTATATACAGTTGGAGAAAAAGAATTGACATTTTAACTTAAATTTCAACCATATTTTTTTATATATGGGGTAGGGTAGAGAAAAGAACATACCATATAAACACTAAGGTATTTTAGGATTTTATATTTAAACTATTTTTCCTATTCACATGACAGTTTATTTATTTATTTATTTATTTTAGAGAGAGAGTGCATGTGTGCAAGTGGGGGGTGGGTGCAGAAGAAGAGAAAGAATCCCAAGCGCTGGGCATGGAGCCTGTTGTCACAGGGTTCGATCTCAGGACCCTGACATCATGACCTGAGCTGAAATCAAGAGTCGGACATTTAAGTGACTGAGCCACCCAGGCACCCCACATGTTTATTTTTAATAGAAAATTTATAATCTGAGGGAATCGTTTAACTAAATTCTGTTAGCATAGTTCTTATATTACAACTCATAGTTGTAAATGTATACAACATAGAGGAAATAGGTTTAAACGATAGGCATTTATTGGGAGAATCACATTTGTGTTTAGGAGACTAATGCCACCTTTGAGTTATTAAATTAAGCATTAACATGACAGACAAGAACTGATGATTCCTTATTACATTGAAAACACTTGTTAGTACATCTGTTTTTACCAGGAAGGGGTAAGATGGAATTCCCACTTGTTATGTAATTACGTATATATTTTCAGAATAATTGTAGTCTTTGTTTTCAGTGAGGACTGTTTTCAATGCCCTGTTACACATTATCTTAGCCATCTTGGACTTCCATAACAAATACCACAGACTGGGGGACCTCAACAACAAAAATACATTTCTCTTAGTTCTGGAAGCTGGGAAGTCCAAGAACAAGGTGCTGACAAGGCAGGTTTCTTTCTGAGACCTCTTCTCTGGGCCTGTAGGTGGCTGCCATGATGCTCTGTGCTCACAATTAGGAGAGAATGAGAGCAAGTTTTCTGGTGTCTCTCATACAGCATGAATCCCATCACGAGGACCACACCCGCATGGCTTCATCTAACCCTAATTACCTCCCAGAGGCTCCATCTCCAAATACATCACATTGGGGCAAATTTTCAGGGGAAACAAACATTTAGTCCGTAATACTGCTGACCATGATTTGTGGATTATTCTATGAAAGTTTAAGTGGCTTTTTCCCCCGAATATTCTCTTACAGTATTCCTTAATTTGACAGATGGGGAAGTCTGACAATTGTAGATGGTGACATTTAACTATAGTGGTCTTACATGTGACTTTTAAAATGCTTTTACCACGATGGAGTCAGGGTTAGAACAGGATTAATGAGCAGTCACGTAAAGAATGAGCTCAGCCTGAGCGGACTGTTTTTCTATTCATGATTTTTATTTACAGTATCTATCATCTCTGGTGTTTCATATGGGATGTGTGTACTGAAATGCTGAGTAAAATAGAGAGTATGTCATATCATAGTTTTTAAACTAAAGACCCATCTTACAAACCTATATAACAAATGATCTGCATAACAGCCAGATAAGCAGGATCAGATGAAAAGAGTGATTTCTGTGTTTATATACCGATTCCAGAATAAGGCAGATACCCCTTTAATTTCACACCTCTGATAGTATGATCCTTCTTCATTCAGTTAGAATCCCACATTAAAATATATCACATACACAGTGCACCTTTGACTTCCAAGATAACTACATGTAGAATTAGACTTTGTCTGTTGGGACTACTAGATCAATTACTGTGACTTCATTGCTTGGTCAGTTCAGTCAAATAACTGGCTTAAGTGACTTTTTTTTTTTTCCTGCTGGATTTGCCAGGTAACTTCATTTAGCACATAACTATTGAGCTACCACTATGTCCAAGGGCTACACTAGGCACTTTGGGGGGATCACAGGCTTAGAAGGCATGGTACCCATCTGCACAGAGTTCACAATACAAAACTAATTCATAATGCCTGGCAGAAGCAGATTCAGTGCTAACAGCCTAGAATAAATGGGTTTCATTGTTGGCTGTTTTTGTTTCAAGAGATTGTAATTGAATGCTCTAGCAATTGCAGAACAACACATAGGCTTCCACAAGAATTGAACAGAGGGGAGGGAGGAGAGTGTGCTAATGGGGGAATGGGTAGTGGAGAAGCATAAGCCACATACTACAGTCAAAAAAAGAATGGAATTTTAGGAACCAACCTTGAAATTATCCTGGCGTCAGGAGCATGGTGTTGAAAAGACTGTTTTAAGTTAGTGAAACTAGATTATGGAGGACCTAGAACCTCGAGCCAAGGGGCTCAAGATTTTTCTTAGAAACCCTGGGACCCACTGAGGTTTTTAAGCAGGTAAACCATGAAATAAAGTTAGTGCTTTTGAAAGATGACTCCAGCAGTGATACATTAAATAGACTAGAGGGGAGAGAAGGTTTGTCTTCTTCCCACGTGCCTTGGCAACTCCTCTCTGTTCTCACACTCTAACCCTCCTGCCTGTGCACTATGGATGTGGAGAACCCTGACCTCAGAACAAGAGATGTGTCCACGTTCTGAAGTCCTGCACTCCAGCCATTGGACGCTGATTGTGAGACTCACTCAAACGTACCCTTTGACGCCTTACAAATTGTTGGATGTTCCAGCTTCCACTAAATTCATGAGCAATACTTTAATATGTCTTTGGTTAGCTTCCTTACCTATTACCCTACAGCTTCTCTTCCACATGCCAAGCGTTACCATTTCTCTTACCACAAGGAAGTTTGCCGGTTTCCCCAAATTCTCAAGATCATTTGCTGAGATGGATTAAGGGTGATGTGTGACTGGGCCTTTAACTTTGAAACCAGTGACCTGCTGTTGGATGATCTCATTTTCTTTTCACTTTATTTCTATTTGTGAGAGTCATCTTGGGTCAGAAGAAGCATCTATTGCGTGCATAATGTAGGTGAGATGCAGGGCTGGAGGTTTTTACATTTCTGCTCATTTAATCTTCTCAACAACCTTGTGAAGTTGTTACTTTAATAGACCCATTTTCCACACATCGTGCTTACTCAGTCCAGGGTGGCCGCAGGACACAGCATAAGCATAGGGGACATTAGCCACTTGTCATCCTCAGGTGAACACATACATGCATAGTCATTCATTCTCATTCTTTCTGTTGCCCCCCTCCCTCCAGAAGAAATAGAGAAGGGCTGGAAGAGAGGTGGGTGGTGAGGTTGGTAGGATCCTCTTTGTGTGAGTAGAACTCTGGTTTCCAACTGCAAAAGGTCACAACAGCATGCAGCAGGGAATGGATGGGACTCTTCTGGACTCCAGGAGGTTGCTCTGACACTTGGCCTGCAGAAGGCAGATCCCATCTCATAGCAACTCAGGAGACAGTATAGCCACGGGGAGGGCGGACAGGCAGCCAGAACCGTGAAGTTCGGCAGGAGCAATGTGTTCTCTATCGCTCTGTTTCCCTTGATACAGCCTTGCCCTTTAGGGCAGCCACATCACTAACATCCATAGCTGTCGTTCAGATACAACGCTCAGTGCTGTTTCCTAAGCTTGGTCAAGCCGTGTATCGCCTATCCTGTTCCTATAAAGTTGGTCATTTGTACCCACACATAAGATGTCTTTCTTTAGCCCAGTTTGATTTTTCTGAGGACTTTTTGAATCCCAGTTCTGACATTTAGTACAGGTGCTTTCCGTTACAACTTTATATCCACACCAGTTGGTAACTGTACATCTGTGTCTTCATTTAATCACGATGGACATCAAAAAGAACAGAGCTGAAGTCCACGTGTTACAACGTACCACTCAAAACCTCACTCAGGGATGCAATCTAGCCATTCCTCTGAAGTTGCTGAGTTTAGTCATGTTATCAGTTCACTAATCCAGTTAACCACGATATGGGCACACCCCTCTCCCCTTTATTTTCTCCAAAGTTCAGCTGTCCTAGAAGACATCATACTACTACTTTGGCTCCTCACTCTAGATCCAGTTTCTCCTTCATAAAATGCTAATACCACCCCCCTCTTAGGGATGTTCTGGGCAGGTGCAAGAAGACATGAAATAGCACAGGAAAGCTCAATTCCAAACCTAGACCCTGGGTTCCACGTCCAGTTCTTTCTGCTCTCTGTCATGCCTTCCAGACATACGCCAGGCTGCCCAGGAGGCAGACGTTCCTGCTCCATGGCTGACTGCTGGGCAGAGAGGTTGCCTAGGGATCTTTTCCAACTCCCAGCATTCTGTGATTTTATTGGTCTTAGGAAATTTGATTTAGGTTTGCTCAGAATTATTTAGTTAACATACCATTTTTGTTTCAGCCTTTCAATATTATCAACACCTTTTCATACTGATGAGAGAAACATCATAGAGTATCTTTTTTGTTTTGATTTTTTTTAGTTTTTTAAATTAACATATAATGTATCATTTGTTTCAGGGGTACAGGTCTGGGATTCATCAGTCTTACATAATACCCAGGGCTCATTACAACACATACTCTCCCCCGTGTCCATCACCCTGTTACCCCATTCCCCCACCCTCTCCCCTCCAGCAACCCTCAGTTTGTTTCCTATGATTAAGAGTCTCTTATGGTTTCTCTCCCTCTCTGTTTTCGTCTTATTTCATTTTTTCCTCTCTTCCCCCATCATAGAATATCTTAAAATTTAATAAGCTTTTCAATTTTTTTAAAAGTTAAACTAGGATCTAAACTTTATAACAATTATTGAGCAATCTAGGTTAACACTACTCATGTAGTGAACATTTGCCTTGCAGAATTCTCAATA
Organism: Ursus americanus; assembly: GCF_024610735.1. Lineage (NCBI taxonomy): Eukaryota > Metazoa > Chordata > Mammalia > Carnivora > Ursidae > Ursus > Ursus americanus. The sequence goes on along the minus strand of NC_142145.1, from coordinate 17,838,895 downwards.
GTAAAGTTTAATCCCAAAAAGAACCTGGCTAACTACCCCACCTGCTTTACTGCTGAACACCTCTTTCCAGCCCCTACTGGGTGCCTAGGGCATCAAGATCTTCCATGGAGGTGATGTGTCCACCCATGCATTCTTTCTGTTTCTTGTTCAATATGTGTGTGTTCTGTCAGCTCTCATCTTTCTTAGTGGTAAACATCAAAGGAACGCCTCCATCCTCCTCTCTGAGTTCCTGCTTTGTATCTGCCCTCAGTTTGGAAAAAAGACTGGAGACAGTAATATTATCCAGTTAAGGTTTAAGCAATGTAGTAGTCACCAAGAAATTATCAGCAGAATTTTCTATACTCAATTTACCTTCTTTTAACAATGATAAGAATGCCCGTGTAATGCCTACTTATTTTCATTTAAAAGTTAAAATAATGATTCTTAGACTAATCATAGAAATATTTGTAAACATTTTGAGAATTTTTAGTAAACATAATCCAGTTTATACATGAAGCATACAGACTAATTAGAGCAGGACAAATCTTAATATAATTTCATATGGATATTTAAGTATCAAAATTATATAAATTATGTATCAAAATTAGGGAGAAACCCTAATGGATCTCTGACTGAGTAGCAAAATGCTCCTTGTATAGAGTTGACGTGAGGGTCACATGCCACATTTTAATGAAGTCTTACTACTTTTCACAGTAGTCTATATAAAATATACAGGAAGCTTACAAACAGAAGAATATTATCATTTCTATGTTTTAGGGGTGGCAAAGGAATATAACATCACCATCCTATCAGGATATCCTCACAGATTGGCAAGATTTTTACATCATGCGCATATTCTTATAGATAGCCGGACGACGCCATGCCTATGATCTTTACAGAGAGGAAATAAGTATCCATTCATATAATTTTTGCATCAGTACAAAATAACTATTGGCAGAACATGCTGACTAGTAGACTGGTTTTAAAAATATTGAGCATGGGGTAAATTAACAGTACTAAGGTTATTTTAAACTAAAAATTAAAAACTAAAAATAATTTTGCAGTTTTTTCAGTTCTTTTGATAATTATATCGACAGAAGTGAATTTTGCTTCCTTTCAGATACACGTCCTTAAATGAAGCCTTTTTCTGTGGACTTCTAAACAAATTATTACCTTTAATTTGTTCTTAGCAAAAAATTTGAAAATACCCAGGGCAGTCTTCTTTCTTGCCTGATTCTGAGCTTTGTGATATGCATTCAGTACTAGTTCTTGATAATTTGTTAACAAGGCGTTTTTAACACTTTGGACAGATGCACATACTGTTTTCAATCTTCACGGTTAATTATTCAATTTTGTATTTGATGCCAGAACACCCTGACTCCTAATCACTGCTCATTGTTGCAAGTCCATTATATTCTAACTGTTTGAGTGCTCCCATTGACCTTGAACTGACATTATAAGCTGTGTCTAATCTTTTCAGTCTATATTTCTAATGCTGCTTTTCTTTTTTCCTTTTTTTCCTGATCCCTGTTTAGCATCACAATGGGGCTGCCTCTTAGCCCTGCAGCTGACTCCGCCCGCTCTGCAAGGCATGCCCTCTCGCTCATTGCCACTGCCAGACCACCCGCCTTCATCACAACTATAGCCAAAGAGGTGAGCGGAACCTCTCTGTGTGCTCCATCGTCTCATTTAGAAGAATTATTAGATATTGTGAGCTGGGGGTCCATATCCACAAATAATCCTTCCGGCTTGTTCGAGAACCATGCAAGTTAATAACTTAGTGCTGAAATGAATACATATGTACTTGTGCGCCTGTACACTGAATTCCGCAGCAACGCATTCCTTCCTTGCGCTTTTGTATTCATTTCTGTTCTCAAAGTTAACTCACTTGCAAATATTTGAAATTAATTTTTCAATCTGAAATATAGCAGGCTTATTCAAATTAAGATATACTAAAGATACTCACATTTCACAAATGTAAATATCTGCCTGTAATCAACACTGAACTTATTTAACTCTGGCTCTTCAACTGTAAACAAAAATGTAAGTCATAAACTTCTAATTGTTTTTCCTATTACATGTCACAGATAAAGACTTGAATGCCAATTGATTCCCACGTTCTTAGTGCTCTAACTAATTGCCCACATCTAACTGAAAAACTAGTAAAGAACAATGAACCAATTATAGGATCTTTCTTGTAGGTCTTAGTAGTGGAAGAGAAAGGGAAGGATGATAAGCTCCTACCTTTTTTTTTAAAGGTCTGTTCCATTTCAGCATGAATAATGTGCAGACTTGCTGTCCGTGGGGTATGAGCTCTGTCTGAGTTGTTTTTCCTGTAGCTATGATGAATTTTTAAAATACTAAATAAATACCTCTGAGTCTGCCCTGATAACCTGAAACCTACTGGGCCTGTGTCTGCCCCAGAGCCATCCTTAATAGGCACGCAGCAAGTATTTGTGACGTGAAGGTAGTTAGAAGGGAGGAAGGAAGGTTCTAATAGCAGAATGTATGGGTTTATATGAGGTGGTGGGACTCTGAATTCATACCTAAAATAAATTTGTAGAGTAAGGGGGTGTGCATAGTGTTACAGTGAGGTTACACTGTATTTAAAATACGCATATGTATGTTACATAGCTATAATTTATAGATATTATGTATTTATATGAAGAATATAAATATAAACGAACAGATTTATTACATAACAGAAATACACACACACACACACACACACACGTTATATATATATATAAGTGAACAGATTTATTAGCCATGGAGTTTTTTTTGTTTTTTTTTTTTGTTTTTTTTTTTTTAAAGATTTTATTTATTTATGTGACAGAGAGACAGCCAGCGAGAGAAGGAACACAGCAGGGGGAGTGGGAGAGGAAGAAGCAGGCTCATAGCAGAGGAGCCCGATGTGGGACTCCGGGAGCTCATAGCAGAGGAGCCCGATGTGGGACTCCATCCCGGTACGCCGGGATCACGCCCTGAGCCGAAGGCAGACGCTTTAACGACTGCGCTACCCAGGCGCCCCTAGCCATGGAGTTTTTTATCAGTTTTTTTTACCAGTTGAATATGCATCAATAGTGATATTGAATATATTGAATAAACCTTACATCAGTTTGACCACATATACAGGTCCTTTAAATGCCAGCCATAAAACTGCCTCTTTGAAGAGTAAGCAAGTATTTGTGTTGTGTGTTTGAACTTAATTTTCACCGTTTACATGTGAGTGTTTTTAAACAAACTGTTAGAATAGCCATGCTTTGGATTTATTCTACTCCTGCGTTTGGTTAGGAAGGTATTTTTAAAATATTTTAATGTTAATGTTTTACTAATTACCAGTTGATTCTCACATTCTTAGTGTTCTAATATTTCAATGTAATAGGTCACACTTATTACCTTATAAATATAAGTTTTCCACTTCACTTAGAAGTTTTAGAATAAGATCCTGAAGTATTTCTCGCTGTCACCACCATCCCCTCCCCTGTCATGCCCACTCCTCCATGGCTGGCCCAGCTCCTATTAGTGTTCTTTCTCCTCTGAATGAATAAGACTTACAGTCTGTACAGGGAAGAAAAATCACAGTGAACTTATATTCTTTACAATGCTTATTATTTTTGGAGGCATGTTCATTCGCATTTCCCAGCTTCATTATATGGCACCAAGAACGGTGCCTGGGACACAGGAAGTCTTCTAGAAGCATCATTTATTATTATTACTTGAGAGCAAGTTTCCTGCCTCTTACTTGCTGGGTATCTCCTAACCACTGTCCACCTTAGCACCAAATAGACAAATTCACAGATCTTCCATCTGTCTTTTGAAAAATGTCATGGTAGTGTTGTATTAAAGTCTCATAGAGGGGCGCCTGGGTGGCTCAGTCATTAAGCGTCTGCCTTAGACCCAGGGCGTGATCCCAGGGTCCTGGGATCGAGCCCCACGTCCGGCTCCCTGCTCCGCTAGGAGCCTGCTTCTTCCTTTCCCACTCCCCCTGCTTGTGTTCCCTCTCTCGCTGGCTTTGTCTCTCTCTGCCAAATAAAATCTTTAAAGAAATAAATAAAGTCTCGTATAATACCCAGGAACTTACAGAATTTTATTAGACAATACTTACTGAGTTTTTATTATACTAAATACTTTCTATTGCAATCAAAAGTGTTTCTTGGGGCACCTGGGTGGCTCAGTCGTTGGGCGTCTGCCTTCGGCTCAGGGTGTGATCCCGGCGTTATGGGATCGAGCCCCACATCAGGCTCCTCCGCTGGGAGCCTGCTTCTTCCTCTCCCACTCCCCCTGCTTATGTTCCCTCTCTCGCTGGCTGTCCCTCTCTGTCAAATAAATAAATAAAATCTTTAAAAAAAAAAAAGTGTTTCTTGACCCACCCCAAGAGATTTGTTTTTGTTGATACTCTTTTTTTTCCCCTGTTGTACTAACAAGGTGAAAAATAAACCAGTGGCTAGAAATGCAAAACTTAATCGAGTACCAGCCGTATGTACAGCATGGAAATGTCTTCACAGGTTCACAGACATACAGCTCTTGCAGCAAATACCCAGTCGCAACAGAACATGCACACGACAACTCTTGCACGAGCTAAAGGGGAAATTCTGAGAGTCATCGAGATTCTTATTGAAAAGATGCCCACAGATGTTGTGGACCTTCTTGTGGAGGTAAGAATATCCTGCTTTAAATGTTACAGCAACAGCCTAAATTCAATATGTCTGTGTAGCAATATAAATCAGCATTTTTATTTCTGAAGAAATAAAAGAAAAAGAGAATTAAAAGGATTATCTACAGGAAAGAGAGATAATTAAATGAATTGACTTTTGTATCATTTCTAGGGACCTTATTTAAATTCCATTAAAGATCAAAGTGGTTGCTGTGTACACTTACCATTCATAGGGACGCTTGCTAACACTTGCTAACATACCCTAAAGGGTATGTTCTCTTTAATGTCTTTCATTATAAGTAAAACAAAGCATGTAGCATGCTTGAATAAAAGCTACCTATACTGTACATAAATATGAATTACCTTTGAGGTCAACAAGTCTTGTTCCTTTATTTTACTGCCCTTTCTTATGTTTTTCACAGGTAAGGGAAAGAATACCCTGTAGTATAAAGTAACTATACTGTAGCTTTAGTAAATATACTGTAGTTTTAAGGTAAATATTGCAATCAAACTATCTAGAATTTTCATGTAACTGAGGCCTAAGTTAATAATTTGAATTTTGGAAAATTAAGTATCTAAACTTAATTTTGGATTTGCATCTTTTCTAAAAAGGTTATGGACATCATTATGTACTGCCTTGAAGGATCATTAGTTAAGAAGAAAGGTCTTCAAGAATGTTTCCCAGCCATCTGCAGGTAAAGAAGCCTTCCATAGCATGCAAAATAAATAATTTTTACTAACAAATAATTCTGAAAAAAATTTTAACAGGGTGAGTTAGTAGTCTTGCCCAGTTAAAAAACCAGTTCTGAATTAATATCTGCTTACTTTCTGAAAACAACTTAGGCAGCTGATAGTCAGTCAGAAACACAGATATCATAGAACCAGTATTTGAAATTGGGTCCTGATGAGATTTTCTCAAAACTTAAAAAAAACGAGTAAGAGATAGCATCTATTGAGTATGTGTGTGTTACATTCATCACTCAAATTAGTGTTTACATTACAAAAGGAAGAGTTTAGGAAACTTCTTTCTGACTTAGGAGAGAAGGTGTACTTTTCAGCCAGGGAAACCTTTCTACCACATGTTCACTGGTAAATTTTATTTTTAATATAAAGGTAACATTTTTCAGATTGTCCTACTAAGTGTAAGTGTTCTCCCTACGAGAAAACTGGCCAAGAGCAGTTAGAACTGACATAAATAATGTTGCGTATGTTGAACATAACCAATAATCTTAGAGGTATATAGCATTTCATTGTTAGGAAATGAAGGCTTTTTAAATGTAGTAGTATTTATTTTCCCTTTAAAATAGTTTTTGGTTCTTAAAATGTTTATAGCTTGGGGTACATTTTGTTAAAAAATTTTTTTACCTTCAAGTGGTCAGTAGAAATAGTGCTTAAATCTGTTGAAAATCGTTGTTTTTGTAGAAAACAGAACCACCAGTTAGTCGTAGTTACATAACATTTTTCCTTTTAAGACACGTTCAGCAATCTCCTTAGTTCTGTTTGCCCGGTTCTACGTGCGTACAGTGGTGAAAAGCTTTATTTTAGACGCTAAGTTTTCTGGGAGAGGTGATGTTATATGACACATCGTTGTGTCTTCTGTGTCTCCTGGCATTTGAGCAAGTGCTTGCTAAATTAATTCTACCCCACGAGTCTTCCAGTATCTTTTTCCATATTTATAATAGACTTTATATTGTAGCGCCTTCATTTTGCTTTTGCTGAGTCATGCCACCCAGAAGTTAAAACTAGAACACCCAAAAGGAAAAGATTGTGCTGGAATATACATGTGTACAGATGGGTGTTTTCTTGTGCTACAGATTAGATGTGTTAGAATGCAGGCATTTCTTAACATAATGCCCCACGAATTCTGGTTTGTGTTCTTTTTGTTAGAAGTCGTATGTATAAAATCTTTTCATGCAGTTAACTGTTGAGAGTACATGTGGCTGCTCTAGTCCCAGTCAGTTGTTCTCTAAGGAAACGCCTGTGTGCAGAAATGGACACTGTGATGCCTCTTTCTAGAGGTGATGGTTATTGTAGAGCTGAGTGTTAGCAAGTGTTAGCACAGGATTCCTTACAGCAGCAGTCTTCGTGCTGTAAAATAAGCCTCCTGGAGTTAACGTGCGGAAATTGTCCAGTGTTTCAAGGGCCCGTCTTTGCCATTGTTGGAAGCCTGCCTCCCCCACAAGCAGCACCCTCGGTTTCTCAGGTCACCCTAGTTTGCTGGTGTCCACTTTCGCTTGCTGGTGTTTCTTTGCCGGAGAGTAAGGATTCTGCTGGGATGCTAAGAGGCGTGCTCAGTACCAGGTTATTCTGATTTGGCAGAAAGCAATTATATTTTATTAATTTAATAACATCTGTTAACCACCTACTGTGTGTCAAGTACTAGCTAGGCCCTGCGGATACAATGATGAATAAGATGATACCCTCAGGGAGCACCCAGGGTCTAATAGGGTAGGTGATTATTAAGATAGATGATTCCAGGGTGCTGTGTTACGTGCCGGAGTAGAATTCCATACCAGAGACAAGATTGGGCAATAAATGGCAGTGCTTAACTCCAGGTAGAGGAGGCTTAGAAAGTTTCACAAAGGAGAAAGTAGAATAATCATAATCTCCTTTTATTAACGGAGAAACAGGTTTTGATAAAAAGTGACTGCCGAGCGGAGAGAAGGATCCGTCCCCCACAAGGGTTTGGGTTGGTGGTGGTAGGAGTGGTGGTGGGTTCTGGGAAAGGTTCACAGAAAAGTCAATGGAGTGAGCTTTGCAGAATGAACCAGGGTGTGCCATCTGGAATTGCAGAAAGAACCAGATTGGTAAATGTCTGGAGACACAAAAGTATATGGTGAGTTTGGCAAATTCTCTGTGGTAGTGGCCAGAATGTAGGTTGAGGGAGGACATCTAACACAGTGGCAGGGGATGGGGCTTTGAATTCCATACAGAGGAATTTGGCCATTATTCTGTAAGCAATGGAAAATCAGCAGTTTCAGCAAAAGCATGAGAACATAGTTGATAAGACCTAATCTTATGAAACTTCAGATTTATAACAAACAGTTGTTAACTATGAAATTCGGTTAGATATTATATGGCTGTGAGTACAGAAACCACATGGGCCCGTTTACATGAGAGTCAGCCCAGAAACATTGCAAGGTGATTAGCAACATAAGGTTGTTTGCGATGCTAAATGCTAGTTGGAACAGGCAGTAAGTTATGGAGGACTTCAGAGAACCTTAAGCTTAGATGGGGCCTCAGAAGTTTTCCTGGTCGATGCCACGCTACCTACTAGCTGGTTTGTACTAGGGTGATAAATGCACAGCAGCAAAGATATCAACGTAGCAACAGAATTTAAAATTCTTTTGTTGAATCTCTGCGTGTCCGCGCCATTGTTCTGGATGCATTGCAGCACCTGCGAGCCCCCTACTTACGAATGTTTTTCACTAAATATGAAACGCCAGTCAGAGTCAATGATGTGAATATCCGTGGTCTAGTCATGTGGCATTTGTTTTTATAGTCTTTATATAATTTTGTCATCTTTTTTTGTTAATTTTTCTTCTTTTCTTTCCTTTATGCTATTTTATTATTATTATTTTTTTATTTTTTCCTTTCCCTTATTTTAAAGACGCTGTGGGTTTTAGCTTAGGCTAAGCTCTGTAATGTTGCTGTATACCTGTATTCAGTTGTTATGGTCAGTAGATCAGATCATGAAAAGGTATTAAAAAACTTCATTAAGTATTTTTTAATGAAATGTTTTAAATGAAATATTCTTTTTAAATGAAGTATTCATTTCAATGAAATACTAAATGAAGCACCCAGCAGAATGCTCATGATTTAGATATTCAGAGAATGTTAGTTTCCTATGGGTCTCTCTATCTTAATAATAATGTGAAAAACCAAAATGTTTGTAAGAAATTAGTTAATAAAGATTTGAAAGTATTTTATATGCATACTGACTACAGAATGGCATTATTATTTTCATATATGTAAAAAAATTGGTTTACTTCTCAAAATATTAAAAAATTTTTAGTCAATATTATAAAGGTGCTCTTCACATCTAAAGTTGTATTAACCCAATTAAGAGCTAATCTGGTATCCTGAAGTCATCAAATATTTAAAAATCGAAAGTACTCTGACTTGGGTTATACATAAAATTCACAATTTTCTGTGAGCACCAAGACGAAGTTAGCATCATCAAATGCTGAATAATCCTGATATTGGTTCTCTTGGTTTTTTGTTTTGTTTAGTTTTTTGACCTTGACCAGTGGGCTTATAATTCTGATATGCATCTATGTTTTGAATTTTCAGTTCAGTATTCTAAAACTTTAATTAACATTAACATTTTAACATTAAATTGGTAGCTACTCTAAGCTTTTTTTTATTGTTGGAAATTTGACAGCTATTTCTCAGATTGCATATTACAATAAAATTTCCATTTTACTGTTGTTATGAAAGTCTTGAGTTTTAACTTAGGCTAACCTCTGTGTGTTCTTGTATACGAAGAGTCAATTTGATTCAGTTTTTCTTATTTATTCATTTATCTATTCAGGTTTATTTCATGATTATATGACTCCATATGTAATTTAATGAGTGGTGAATTCATCTACTCAATTATACTGTTAACTGAATTTCTTTGTCCTCTGACATCTTTATTCAAAACATATTTAAAGTTTAAGCTACAAATTGTAAATTCATTGAAAGGAAGAAGGAATAATACAAAAAGTTTGACTTATCTAATTTGGTTTATATAATAGCTTCTCTTCTCCTAATATCTTCTGCCTGATAACTTCTCCTAATATCTTCTGCCTGAAAGTAGAAATGCATTAGGACACATGCCAGTAAAATTTGGTAGGCATTCTTTTTTATCACTGACCAAAGCTCACTTGCTGATATTAAAACATGAGGTTACAGCAATGCATAAATGCATAATTTGCCAGAGGTAAGCCATAAGTTCGAATCTAAACTTAGCAGCTAGTGTGCAAAGAGGTGTAGACCATCAGTACCTAAGTCACAGCGTTCGTTTGGTAGAACAGTTGTTCAAAACAAACATTCCTGGGGCACCTGGGTGGCACAGCGGTTGGGCGTCTGCCTTCGGCTCAGGGCGTGATCCCGGAGTTCTGGGATCGAGCCCCACATCAGGCTCCTCCGCTATGAGCCTGCTTCTTCCTCTCCCACTCCCCCTGCTTGTGTTCCCTCTCTCGCTGGCTGTCTCTCTCTCTGTCGAATAAATAAATAAATAAATCTTTAAAAAAAAAAAACTCCTGTTTAAGCCTGAGATAAACATGCAAGGGAGGGTCCTCATATAAAAGACATAAAATATGTGTGTAGTTTACAGACCCTGTAGTTTGAGAGGTTTTGTGACTCTCGAGACCAGGTAAGAAGGGTGCTCACACAACTGAATATTAAACAGAGTACAGCCAGTGCTTATTAGGTGAGAGAACTAAGGACGCAGATGAGAAGGTGGAGTTTAAAAACTGGTATCGAGGGCTCACTCCCAGTGAGGCTCTGTGGACTCGGAGTAATGATCTCCAAGGGCATCTCCTAGACCATCTTCAAGAGAATTACCTGATTTCTAGGCTCCACCGGAGAGACACTGCCTCAGACTGTTACGAAGCCTGGGAAGCTGCCCTTTGCAGCCCCCCCTGAGGATTTTTAACTACGCTAGAGTTTGAAAATGAGTACTGTAATAATCCAAAACCGAGAAACAAAAAACCTGAGTCATTGTTCTTAATGACCATGTTCTGTTATATAAAACTTTGGATCCTTGAATGCTTATTTGTTTCTATGTTGAATAAACTCAGAGGAACGCCAAGGAAACTCCTGAAGGCATTCCTTCGCTTTCTCCGTTCCAGTGATGCACTATTAGTTTTTAAAGAGTTGCCCTTAGACTGTATCACGGAATGTCTGCCAAAGATGTTACCTTCAAACTGGGCATTGATTGGCTTTTATTTAAAACTCAGTTGGAAAGAACAGAACGCTTAGGAGCTAGTTTAAAGAACACATAGCCCATCCTTCAGCTCAGGTCATGATCTCAGGGTCCTGGGATCCAGCCCCACCTCGGGCTCCAAACACAGCAGGGAGTCTGCTTCTCCCTGTCCCTCTGCCCCTCCCCATTCTCATGTCCCCCCCAGTCTCTCTCTCTGTCTTATGAATAAATAAAAATCTTTAAAAATAAATAAGTCCAAAACCTTTAAAAATAAATAAAAATAAAAACCACGTAGTCCATCAAAAACAAAAACACATGGTCCATTTATTCTTTTCCATGTTTGAGTTTCTGTCTATAGAGTAAATTACACACCATCAGAGAGCTGCCTTGTTGGACCATGTTGTCTGGTCTCCTTTCCAGTTCTGTCCCCAAGTTCCTGTTCAGGACTGTGCCTGAAGTTTGCGTGGAGGAATCTTCTGGAGAGTGTCAGGGGAAGACCGCCAGTGCGCGTCGTTTAGGGCTCATGCTGATGTCATGCAGCACTTTGCTTAGTGTCCCTTCTGTGAAGACTCAAGACATTTCTTTTAAACTCGGGTAACAAGCATTTTTTTGTTTGTTTTTTCCTAAGGAACTAGTATGTGTTTTGGTTTTCTTTTTTTCTTCCACATAACCAGGGGGTTAAGTTAAAAATCCTGCTTTGGCCCTTAGGCAGCTCAAAGCCAAATTTCTTTTTTTTTTTTTTTTTTTTAAGATTTTATTTATGTATTTGACAGAGAGAGAGACAGCCAGCGAGAGAGGGACCACAAGCAGGGGGAGTGGGAGAGGAAGAAGCAGGCTCATAGCGGAGGAGCCTGATGTGGGACTTGATCCCAGGACTCTGGGATCACGCCCTGAGCTGAAGGCAGATGCTTAACTACTGAGCCACCCAGACGCCCCTCAAAGCCAAATTTCTGCCTGACTCTCAGTGAGTCATGTCTTACGTCACCTATTCTCCTTCCCTCATCATCACACCTCAGACCGCTCTTCCTTTTCCACATTTTCACCATATTGTGTTCTATAAGCTTCCCTAAGTCCTTTATGTAGTATGTGAATATATATATATATATATATATATATTCATGTATGTGAAATGGACACATATTTTAAATCTCATTTCAAAAGCCATGGAAACAAAAATAATTGTACACAGAATACCAACTATGATTATTTTCTTAAAAATTTTTGTAAAAGTCCTTGCATTAACTGAATTATGTCTTCCTGGAGTAGTTTATGTATCTGTAGATATTTATCTATAATGTATTTACTGAAAGATACAAAAATCACATGATTTTAACTGCTGTATAAACTTTATAGTCATAGATTTAAATACTTCCTAATATACGTTTTAGTTCCAGGGATATTATTAATAATATAGAAGGGTCCATTAATAATAGAAGAAAATTACTTAAATTTCAGTGCCTTCGAGAGACTGTAGCACATATATCCTTCAAAAACCTGATACACAAAATAGTTCTGCCAGATTTTTCCTCACTATAATGAATAAGACTATATTATTATATAGGAAATAAGGTGCATTCCTTTTAGAACACAGATATATTAGCAGTAAGATTTTTGAAACCTTGAATTACTTTTATGTTTATGAATAAACCAAGTCAGAGGTACAATCAGGTAACTTGTTAAAGAAATGAATTCCTCCAGATTCTCGCCAGACTTGTTGGCCTTTCCTTTGCCTTTGTCAGGCTCCTAGATTATCTTCAAAGAGGCATCACACAACATTCTAGATAATTGTTGTTGGAGGCAGAAGTACAGAGAGCTCTGAGTAGCGTACATTTAATTGCCTGGATATAAATAATACAGCATCCTTAGTTAAAGGTACCCTAGACACTAAGAAAGTAGAAATAACTTTTTCAAGGAGTGGAAGATAAAAGATCACTGGAGTTTTCTCAGAATTCCTTGTTCAAATGTAATTACCGGGACGCCTGGGTGGCTCAGTCAGTTAAGCATCTGTCTCCGGCTCGGGTCATCAGGCTCCCAACTCTGCGGGGAGCCTGCTTCTCCCTCACCTGCCACTCCCCCTGCTTGTGTGCTGTCTTTGACAAATGAATAAAATCTTAAAAAAAAAAAAAAAAAAAAAGTAAAATGTAGTTACCAACTGCTGTGTTGCTGAACTTGGCTATCCTTGTATAACAGACCAGTCAACACTGAGCATGCCATGCCTGACTCGGTTTGATTAATTTTCCTCTTTTGGTCACCGTATAAACACTGACTCATTTTACATGACTATATTTGATGCAGCAGCATAAAAAATCAAAGTGTAAAAATACACAGATGTACTGAACTAAGAGAAAAGCAGTATGGAACACGTATGTGTGACATACACTTGTTCTAAAATGAATACAGGTTTCTTATTCATTTTGTAAAAATATTCTTTTGCTAGTCTCAGAATAAAAAATTTAGGCTCTTGTAAGCTACTGCCTATCAAAGCTCAATTAGAAAGGAAGATAAAATACCTCTGGAAATATAATGAAATTATAATGTAATTTTAAAATTTGAGGCTCTTTTATTATGTTCTTGTGGACATAATGCTTAGCAAATAAAGGATTAGCGATTTAAAAATGAAATTGTAAGTTGATGGAAGGGTACGATTGTATTTGGAGATATAAAAGGTTTCAGGACTTTTTTCATAGCAACAATTAGATATGTGTGCCTCTAAATGCCATTTTTAGTCATTTACAACTCCTCAGTTGTGCACATTGTAAGTAGCTTGAAGGGGCTTTTGTATCCACTTCCTTATGGCGCCCCTTAGCAAGTAGGAGAGGGCTTCCCTGGCCAAAAGCCACATGCCCCAGAATTCCCAGATAGAGCCTTATTTCATGCATTTTTAGTCCCTTAAGTTGAGGCAATTGATTTGACATATAACTAAGAGTGATTTAATTTTTGTGCCTTCTAAAGACTTGTCAAATACATTCCCAGATTCAAAAGAAACCCTTCGGTGGGCTCTGTCTCAATTTTTAGTTAAGAATGTGTGAACACTTGGTGTAGACCCTCAAGAACTGCGGTTGAATAATGAGTTGAGTCCTTATTTTTTTCGTAATAAATGGCACCAGTTATGCCACTTAAGCAGTGGCCTTGCTGCGTTTTTATAGAATGGCAGCTTGTAGAATGCTGCATCTGAAACGGACCTTATGTTACGCGTTACGTATTCCTGTCCTTCATTTTACGAATGGACAAACTTAACATTTTTGTGCTGACAGTCAGATGACAGTGAAGCCCAGCTCTGCTGAACAGCTTTCACACCTGCTCTGTGTTCTGCGGGGGAGAGTCCACGGGTGTGGACGCATCAGGTGACACGCAGCTGTGTCATCTCCTCAGAGGATGAGATGGCTCCTGTTGTTCCAGGCCCCAGTCTTTCCCTGCTGCATTCTTCATTCCACCCTCTTTCCCCTCTCCTTGGACTGTGGTCTCCAGAGAACCAGCTATCACATTATCCTCTCTTCTCTCTGGCGCCTTGTCCTCAGCCTGGAGGCAGGCTCTGTTGTCTCGCATTGAGCCACCGTCCCTTCCCTCCACATCTCATCTGTCCGCTTCCTGGCCTCTCACCTCTCCTCCTCCAGGAAAAGGAGTCTGCACTCTGTCCGTCTTGTCATCTCTCGTGTCCTCTTGAGCTACTCTGATCTGATCTTTGCTCCCACTCTTCTGCTCATCTCTCTCTCTCTTCCCTCTCCCCCCCAACCCGCTTACAATTTTTTGATTGTCCAGTGTTTGTTGGTCTTGAGTGATTCTCAAACTTTTTGGTCTCAGAACTCCTTAAAAATTAAACACCCAAAGGAGTTATTTGAAATACCAAATGCAGTTCACCTTGTGATATAAAAACATATTTTTATGAAAAATAACTGCTTTGCCAAAACAAAAAAAAAATACTGAGAAAGTAGCATCGCTTAACATTTTTTCAGATTTCTCTAATGTCTGGCTTAATAAGAGACAGGTGGATTTTCATATCCATGTCTGTCTTTAATCTGTTGCCATATGTTGTTTTAATTGAGTATGTGGTGAAAAATCTGGCCTCACATAGATACAGAGTTGAAAACAGGAGGAATGTTTCAATAGCCTTTTAAGATAATTTTGCATCTTCTTTAGTAGTTCATCGAAACTCAACCTGTGGTCATGTGGTCATTTTTAAAGGTTAGCCACAGTGTGGACTCTGTAATCATAATGAACTTTTCATACTGTTGTATTTAATCCATTTGGTACATCTTGCACTTTGAGTGGGTCTTTCTCCCATGTGTGGCTTTGTAACATTCTGCATTTGTCTTTGGAAAATATTGGTTCCCTGAGTTATGTAGGTTGTCCATATATTGTCACATTGCAACACACAATGTCAAAAAATCACTAATATTACTGTTAATCTCATGAAGAAGTCAGGTAGTCGTGGGAAACCAGAATTCTAATTTGTACCTGAAAGCTTGAATTTTATCATTGGCAATAAGTTCTGTCAGTTGTTTTCCTGGACAGGAATAAAGTAGTTGATTTTCAAGAAAATGTCTGCCAAATACCCAAGTCCAGATAACCACAGTTTGTCTCGGGGGTTATACTTGCAAGTACAAATGTATCATGTGGGAAAACAAAGAAACAAACTAAAAAAAACAGCTGGTTTCGCTTGCACCTCGATCCCATAAGTGGTTTTCCCTGATACAACCATCAGATTGCAGCATACAAGAGAAAGGTTTTATGTGCCCTTCCCATGTTGTCACACTGAATGTTAAAATGACATGTAGTTAAGGGTCAAAATGTAAGTAAAGTTAATAATTTTTACTGCCTCATCAGGGATATTCTTCAGTGAAAATGCCTTGGGATTTAGTTCTGTTTACTACCGGCACGTGGCCGTGAAGACGTAATGATGGCTGGTCGAGCACGGTGCCTCGGCCTTGATTCAGCCTAATGCACCGGCAGCTTTACCTGGCCTTGCTCTTACGCTGTCAGTGCAGAGTCAACCCAATGAACAGATCGAGTGATATCTCAGTATCTCACAAAAGTAGTTTTGATCTCACAAACTTCCTAACAGGAGCCTGACCCCCAAGGCATCTGCAGACCACCCTTTGAGAACCACTGATGTAGCGGAGCCTTTTGTTGCACTGAAATGTGAAACTTATTTCTTCTTAATTAAAACTCTTCTACTTTCTGCACCCCTTAAATCCCCAAGATTGATAGATAGGTTGTATCATAACCTTTCCTGGGATCCAGTGCCCAGGGAGGAGGGAGGCGAGACTTCAGGAAGACCAGGAATGCGTTTTTCTGAGGCTCAATACAAATCCTGAAATCGATTCTACTTACTTTAAAGGACCCTTAGCTTTTCTAGGGATTCCTGGCTCTTCCCACAGTGCGGTGCTGCTGCTCTCGGAAGGGGGCCTCCTTAACCCTGGACTTTGTATGTTACACAGGCACTGTGATATATAATAGCTGGCAGCCAAACTGCCCATCGTTTAGGACTCACATTACAGATGGTATATTTTAAGTGAGTTAGACTTGTATTCTTCAGATCCCAATCTCAAACTCACTGTGCTGAGGGCACCTCAGGCTTTCTTCCACTCCTTGAATAGAGCCACACTTTCTCCTTAGGACTTTGGTTCCCACTATTCTCTCTGCCAGGAACACTCCTCCTCCATATCTTGACGTGGCCTGTCTGTTCTCCTCATTCACATCCACTCCCCTGACCTCCCTGTCTCGCACAGCCTCCCCACCACCACTGTCACATTGCCATTTTATCTTCATAGAGCTTGTGTCCTCTGAAGTCACCTTGTTCATATTTGCACTTCCTCGTTAGGTGTGTAAGAACAGGGACCCTGTCTGGATGCTTTTCTGTTATGTTCCCAGCACCCCTAGCTGTTGAAGGAATGCACTCAAAGACCCTTTGCCTGCAGCAAGGCTTCAGAGGACAAAGGGACAGGGCAGGCATACCCAGGCCTCTCCTTCACCCTCTCTCACCTCTGTCCCCCGAGCCTCCCCTTCTCTCTTTCTCAGCTACCTCTTCCCAATCCTAAATCGCATCTCATCCTGTTGATTCCAGAGTCATCCTGTAGTCTCTTCTTGGCAGCTTAAGTGCTTAGTAAGTATTTAGCTTGCTTTTATTTCATTGAAACCAGATTCTCAAAGGTATCTTAAGATATAAAGAAATCTTAAGATATATATTCTGTACACACACACACACACACAGCATATAGAGAGAGAAAGAAGATGAAAGAGTGAGTCTACTTTTTCAAAGAGAGGAGACTCTAAGTCAACAATTCTCAACCCTCTTGGTCTCAGGACCCCTTTATACTTAAAAATTATTGAGGGCCCCAAAGAATTTTTAAAGATTTATTTATTTGAGAGAGAGAGCATAAGCAGGGGGGTAGAGGGAGAGGGAGAGAGAATCTAGAGGAGACTCTGTGCTGAGCACAGAGCCCAACATGGGGCTTGATCCCACAACCCTGAGATCATGACCTGAGCCGAAACCAAGAGTCAGATGCTTTACCAACTGTGCCACCCAAGCACCCCGAGGACCCCAAAGAATTTTTATGTGGGTTATAACTATTAATATTTGCCATATTAGAAATTAAAATTAAGAAATTTAAAAGTAACCCATGAAATGTTCACATAAACAATATCTTAATGAAAAATTATATTTTCCAAAGCAAAGCAAATTAGAAGAATGGGCTTGTTTTATGTTTTTTCCAATCTACCGTATCTGCAATAGAAGTCCTCCAGATTCTCGTGTCTGCTTCTGCCTGTGATAGCTCACATCGTGTGGAATCTGGACGTCAGCCACACGCTCGTGAGAAAACGAGATCATCTTAGTGTTCCTACGAAAGCAGGGCTGACACAGAGCATGCTTTAAGAACTGCTCTAATTGTGACTAGGGGGCTCCTGCCTTTGCCACACCCAAGTGGGCAGCCTTGGCCATGTCTGTAGGCTTCTGTTTCCGCCTCTGTAAAATGAGGGGCTTTCTAGTGTCTAATAACCTGCTGCAAGATAGAGCTCGAAAATGTTAAAATCTTTCCTCATTACTAATTTATTAATATATGATTACCATTCTATCTCCTAATAAGTTCTGAGACATGTTATAACTTTTGCTCCTAATACAGGAATGCTGCAGCTTCTTTAATGCTTTCCCTAAAATTCTTTGAAGTAATTAACTATCAAATGTGAACCTATACTAGATTATTTAATGAACAAAAGACTCAATTAATATGAAAAGTAAGTTAAAGCTTTTAAAAAGAAAACACAAGGAGTACCTATTTTATTATGCTATTTTTTGTTAACCTGTTGAAGTTTTGTGGAAAAAATCAATTAGGTAGAAATCAGAGCATAGTTTTAACATAGTATCACCATTGTACTTTGAAAAGCATATTATTTGTGGTATATCCAGACAATGAAATGTTATTCAGTACTAAAAAGAAATGAGCTATCAAGCCATGAAAGACATGAAGGAACCTGAAATGCTTATTACCAAGTGAAAGAAAGTAATCTGAAAAGTCTACATACTATTTGATTCCAACTATATGACAGGCAAAGCTGTGGAGTCAGTAAAAAGATCAGTGGTTAGCAAGGGGAGTTAGTGGGGAAGAGAGGATGAATGGGTGGTGCACAGAGGATTTCTAGGGCAGAGAAACTACTGTGTGACATTATAATGGTGAATGTGTCGTTATACGTTCGTCCAGACCCATAGAATGTACAACACCAAGAGTGAATCCTAATGTAATCTACAGACTCTGGGTGATAATAATTTATCAGTGTAAGTTCATCAATGGTAACAAATATACCACTCTTGGGAGGTAGGTGTTGATAATAGAGGAGTCTGTGCATGTTGGGGGCCAGGAGTATTTGGGAAAACCTGTACTTTTTGCTTAGTTTTGCTGTGAACCTGAAACTGCTCTAAAAAGTAAAGTCCATTTTTGGGGTGCCTGGGTGGCTCAGTCGGTTAAGCGTCAGACTCTTAATTTTGGCTCCAGTCATGATCTTAGGGCCCTGGGATTGATCCCTGTGTTGGGGGGGTGAGTCGGACTCTCTCTCAGTGGGGAGACTGCTTCTCCTTCTCCGTCTGCCCTTCCTCCCTCACTTACACACACTTTCTCTCTCTCTCTCAAAATAAGTAAATATAATCTTTTTTTTAAAAAAAAAGTCCATTTTAAAAATATATATCTATTCATTATAAAAAGTCAAGAAATCAATATGAACTTAAGTAATGTGTAGTGGTGAGCATTCAGTATTTATTTTTGATGGCAGCATATCATTCTCAATTACTCAGTGATGAGAAATTTTAATTAGTCACTCTATGATGGTTTATACCATCCGATTATTTTAAATAAGGCTAGATAGTGTTTATTTCTAGAATCGAAAATTGATATGAAAAGAAAATATTTTAATTGACTGGGTTTTGCCATATAAATGATAAATCACAGTGCCCAATTCCAAAATTAGAGAAAAAAGAAGTCACTGAAGAAATAAGAGTCAATAAATGGAGTTCAGGTGATTTAACAGCATAAAATAATTTTTAAGCAGTCGTGTGGCTTTTCTTGATTAAAATTTTCTGAAAGTATTTTAGAATTTATTCCCGTGTTCAGTGGACGTTTAATATGTGTGTCTGCTCTGGGTGTGGTGCAGTGCTTGGCCAGTGTGGGCTGCGCGGCCACATCTGGTCAGTCAGGCATCGCACTGTTGTGTTTCAAAAGCCTTAAAGTTGGCTGGGCAGAGACAGAATGGTAAATTGGAGAAATGTCGCAATGCTCTGATGAAAGGGTCTCCAGGACACAGGGAAGGGTCCCAGGTGGTATGATGGGAAGGACACAGAGGAGGACCAGGTAATAGTGTACAGCAGGATAAAAGGACAATGGGTGATGTTTTCGCTGAATTTAAAAAGATGAGTAGATGTTTATCAGGCACACAAATCCTTCCAACTCCAAACTCCGAGCTACTTCCATATGTAGAATTGGCTGTCATTAAATGAAATATTATGTTAAATGTGACTGTGAATCTCTGACTAATGAGTCAGTGATCAATTTGCAAAAATTATAGTTTGTATTCTTTTACATTTCATATTTCATTGCCAAGAATGAAGAAGTTCTCAGTCTTTGCATAGGCCTGAACAATATATTCAATGGCTCAAATACTTGGGCTTCTTAGTAGGAACTAAAAAGATAGGAGTAGTGGCAAGGAGGAAACTAACTTTAAAGGGCTCGGGGTATAAATTTCTCTAGTTTACTGTAAATGGATAAATCCACCTGCATTCTAGTAGTATTGACATTGAAATTTAAAATGTTTTCATGGTTTTGCTGGATTTAGCTGATATCTCTCCACTGACCTTTGTTGGGAACCTCTTAGTATGATTTTATATCGAAAATCTACTTTATGTTGAAACATTTTTATTCACTCATGTCCTCTAAATGAAATTATTGCTTACCAACAGTTGTTTCCATTAAAAGATACTAGAACTGTGACATACCATACAGCCATTAAAAAGATTGAGGTCAATCCATTTCTACTGATACGGGAAAATGGCAGGAGAAGAGAAGCTTAAAGAGAAATTAGCAGAGTTTCAGAAGAGCATGTAAAATAAAAGCATTTTTGGAGAAGAAAGCTATATGTAAGGATTGATATTCATGCTGGTATGTGTATGCATATGAAGAGGAAAAAAAAATCTGGGAAGGACATACTCCAAAATATTCTTCATGATTACCTGGGGTGCTGGAGGGTATTGGTAGTAAAGGGTAACTTTCCTTTCTTTTATTTTTCTATATTCTGTTTCTTTTTTTACAATGAGTGTGCATTTCTTTTAAATTGGATATATATTAGAAAATTCAAATAAATAATAAAGCAATCACTGGGAAAACATTAAAGCTATAACATAGATACCAAAAACTCAAGGTAAAAAAAGTAAACTTTTGAACGGATTGGAAAAAAAAAAATCTAGACAGAAGGGTTGAAAGTCTGTATTTTCAGAGCCAGTTTACCTTTTCTTAAACTTTGTTATTATGTAGACAGACTGATTGATTCTGCTTTTCAAGTGAAAAGCTGATTCAGCTCTGTTCACCCTAAACGGGCACTTAAAATCCAGTAAGGAAATGAACACCGTCTACTGTAGAACAGTGCATGAGCTCATTTTTTAAAAAACTCCTCCAAACCTGTGGTTTGTTTTTATCCCATATGGTGATAGCAATAATAGGATGTAAAACAGCTTCTATCCTAACTTCCAGGAAAATTCTTAAATTGGTTACCATTTTATAGTCTACTTTCTACAATAAATAATTACAGACGTTACTCATGTACTCAGGTGAGTAGAAGATACTCTAAAACCATTTTAGTCCATTTCCCTACTCCTAAAAACTCTACGACAGATGGCTTTCAATATTAAGGTTCTTCATAAAACAAAACAAAACTGTAAAGCTTCCAGGAGTATTCCATTTCACTGTTTGAAATGATACGGAGAGTTTCAAACCAAAATCCGTATTATTTGTATTAGCAACATTAAGCTGAAACTAAAATAATTTGCGATTATTATCAGGTTATATTTGCAAATCACAAGTATTTAAGAAATGAATATAAAATATTTGGGGGCATTCATTTCCCTTATTTATTAGCAGTTGATAGCACTTAGTTGCCCTAGGAAAACAGCACGTTAACCACATCTGATTGATTATTTCTGTAGCGTATCTTCAGAGGTGCAGATGATGCTGGTTATGGTGATAGTGATGCTAGCTGCTGAAGTGTGTGTGTACTCACTATAGGAAGGGTTTGTCGTGGGCCAGGCACTGTTCTGAGTACTTTGCATGTCTTAGCTCCTTTAATCCTCACAACAACCGTAATAGGTACTCTTACTGTTCCTGCTTTCATATAAGGAGACCAAGGCATAGGCAAGTAACTCGCCCAGGTCACACAGTTACTCAGTGGCAGAGCCAGGCAGTAAGAACTCTTTCCCAGCCACCATACAATACCTCCTTAACATGCACTGCATGTCTTTTCCTTCTGGAAATTCTGCTCCCTGTACAACCTAGGAAGTGTTTGCAGTTCTTGTTGTAATACCCCGGATACAGTGTGCCCATAACAAGTTCTTTCGGAAGGGATATAATTCACCTGCTAAATATTTAACAGTGTTATTCAGGAGATCTCTCTTGACTCTTAAAAGTTTACAAGAGGCTGAACGGGAGGTGGGGACTTTCAGATGAATTCACCAGTATCTATCACCATCCCAGAATGAGGGGTTTTTCCTTTTTATCTTTTGAACTGGTGCCCTCCACTAAAAAGAAGCACTTATAGAAAACATTTACGCACCCTTTACTGCTCACATCTCCCAAAAACTACCCCAGGTCCCCTTGAACTGGTGCCTTCGCCAAAGCCACTTTTCACACCTATAAATCTTGCAAACACATGAGCAGCATGGAGACCTGGAGTTCTGGGGGCAGTGTAGGAGCACGTTCTAGAGAGTACCTCCTGATTTACAGAGGGCCCCCCCCCCTTGATAAAAGCAGTGCTTTGAAAACCTATTCTTCATTGTTTTCCTAGCCCTCCCGTGGTGGCCCTCAGAAGAACTCTTTGGCGCCTCCTCCTGGCCAGCACGGGGCTTGGGGCAGGTGCTGCCAGTGGTACCTCCTGTGGTCAGGCCTATCTGTTCTCTCCCACAGAGCAGGTTTGCCTGTGTTCAGGGCTCCAGTCTTTTTTGGGGCGATTGGGAACATGTTGTGGATGTTGAGGCATCTCAGCCCTCATCTAGAATGCACGATGAGTACAGGGATGCAGAGTGTCGATTAGTTTTTAAATAATTTCTGTTTACATTAATAAAGAAACCTTCATGCATATCCAGCAGAGTGTAACTGAATGAATCAATCTAAACAGTTATTTCATGCAAATTAAAATAAAAATGTGATAACCATTTTTTTCTCTTGTGTTGGTGAAAAAGGTAGAAAGTTTGGTAATACCAACTGGGGGCACTCTTTTACTTTTCGTGGGAATTGAAGGTAAACTGGCATTGCCTATCAAACTAAAAATGTATGTATACTTTAATCCAGAATCTCGCTTTGGGGATTCCTAACCTACAGAAACAGTCACTGATATATAGAAGGATCCATATGCAGTATAACTGAACTGTCAGGAAGGGAATAGTTAAATAAAGGAATATTCAGACACAGCAGTACAATGCAGGGATGAGAAAGAATGACATGGGATCATGTATACTGACATGGGGCAATATTTCATGAAGTGCTGAGAGAAGGAAAGAAAGTGGCAGAATAATATGTGTAACACGATACCATTTGTGTAATCAGAATTAGAAAAACCTCTCAAAAGTTCCACCAAATTGTTAACAGTAGTCAATCCTTGGCGAGGGGGGACTTTTTACTGTATACATATTGAGTTTTTTACAAGTACATATTGCCTTGATACCTTTTTTAAAAAAGGAGTCAGAAGTTTGTGAACCATTTTAAATCAACATCACGAATTTCTAGGAGCCACTCAATAATCCCAATATCTCAGTTGCTTATGAAAATGCATGTGCCAGGTACTGGGGGAAGTGCCTGACACACAGTCAGTACTCAGTAGATGTTAGCTGCAAGTGTCGTTAGCGAATTGTAAGTGGTTCTAAATTGTAAATGGTCATATTCCATACATTCTATTCGACATCCTTAGATTTGAGATGGTTTCGTGTTAACCTGAAGATTAATTTTGGATTATTGAAGAGTGTTTCTTACTGCTTTTTAATGCTCAAGGATATGATAAGACCCTAGTAACTTAACATCCTGAGGTCATTGGAAAGGAAGTACCAAAGTGAGAGTTAAGAAAGTGATTTTACAGGTTTCTGTGTTCCTCCCAAATCATATTTTTGCCGAGAGTTAGGTGTTTCCTTTTCCTATGTGTTTCCAAATTGACTTTTAAATTTCACGTCAGTGCTCTCTTCTTTGAAGGCCATTTTTAATAAAGATAAAAAGGTCATCTATTTAAAGGAGACTATAAATAGAGTACCAAAGTTATTTAGAGACTCAGGCACTGGGTGCTTGGCAGACTCGCAAGCAAAGTGATTTGCTCCAGGATCCTGCACTCAATTTACATTTGTGTTTCACACCCCTTGTGGGGTGGATGACACCCCATTGTGACTTAGTCCTGAACAGTTGAAGTCACAGATGCGGCTTTGGAGAAATGACCTCTTCCAGTGTTTACTGATGATTGCTAAGTTGTTATTTCTTTTAATTATGTTTTGTGTGATAATACCATGTTCACTGACATTTATGTGTGGTGATATGTCTGGCAGATTCTTAGCATAATTTTTATTTCCATAACAATGTTTGTATCAAAAATACATACTTTCTTGTATACATCATTATTTAGACTATATTTGCCTTCTTGCATTTTAGTTCAAGTCATCTTTTGTAGGTCCCTAAGGTGTAATTAAATAGTTTCCATTGTGTAACTGTCAGCCTCATGCTAACATACCCAGGTCACAGGACCTTTACAGATAATTTCACATAAATCTGCAGTTGTTTGTCTCAATTAAAAATATATTTTTAGAGGGATCATGGCAGCTGCTTGACTTCTGTTTCTTGATTTCTGCCGAACTTTTTTGACAGTTTTTGTTTCCTTTGTTTCGTCATCTCAATTATTATCTTAGACCCTATAAAAATATTCATTGGTCTTAAAAATGGATATGTTTTGCATAGTTTATACACTAGTCAGTGGAGGATAGGCATAGTGTTTGAACTTATTACCACATTACTTTGTACTACTCATCTGGACCACATTTATGTATTCATACATTCAACAAAAGATAAAGTCTCTGGTGGAGAGAAACAAGCTATAAACAAAATATTGTTTAATATCAGAGATGGTTAAGTACAATAAGAAAAAATAGGATAATGGACTACAGAATAATGGAGGAAGGGCTGCTATATTAGATAAGATGGCCCATGAAGATCTTTGTCAAGATCACCTTGGAACAGAGACCTAAATGAAGGGAGGGTACAAGCCATGGAGATATCAGGCAGATGAGGTTTTCAAGCGGAGGGAGCAGCAAGTGTTAAAGCTCCAAAGTGGAAACATTCTTGGCATATTCGAGAGAGTACAAGGAGATCAGTGTAACATGAGCAGAGTGAGCCGAGGGAGAGAAGATGAAGTCTGAGAGATGGGGTCACATCACAAGAGTCTTGAAGGATGGTTGTGAACATAAAAGAAAGGTGATTTGATTAATGGTTGAAAAGGATCACCCCAGCTGCATGTGGGCAGTAATGAAAGTGTGGAATCAGTGGGATGATGACCACCCCAACCCCTGGAAGAAATATATTTTGTAACATTACTAGATTCCAGTTTATTCTTCTTTCACATACCTAGGTGGTAGTGTTCTCTCTAACTCAGCAGAGTTTCCTTGTGATGGGCCAAGTAGAGGAGATCCTTGTTCTGATTTGAATATAATAAAAGGATTCTTACCAGATTCTTACCCAAGAAAGCTGCCCAAGTGACATGTTATCAACGTAGTGAACTGGGGACTGAAATACCATTTTAGAAGACTCAGCACACATCAGTCCTCACTCTGAGAACAACCCCCTCCCAAATTTTGAAGGAATTTAAGACTTTCATGTAGGATCAGGTCACAGCTAGAATAATTTTAAAAACTGTAGTGGGTCCTCCTCTTCAATCCATTGATACCTCTGGGGGCAAGTAATGCATCTCACTATTCTTAATCTTGACAGTCCCTCAGTGGAAAACTAGTTCTAGGAGAAGAGTAGTTTAGGGGTATGGTGGGTTCTGGAAACCCTCGGCAGAGATCCCCGGAGTGGATACTTGTGAAGTGACCACATACGTACCATGGATTTCTTCTGTTGAAAGAGACACTGTTAAAGGAATAAAAAGTTTAACAAGAAACCCAAAGATAAAAACATGCCATAAGACCTTCACTGTCCAGAATTGTTTAAGATCTTGTTTAGAAGTATTACTCTAGCAGTAAATTGCAAAGAATGATAAATGCAGACCTGTAATATATGGTCCTTTCAGAAAAACTAAAGATTTGATACCAAGAATAGATTTGATCTTTTTTTCTTCCATAAATTATGGTGTTTCTAGATGATATAGAAGGATGAGATTGATATCCAGAGCAAAGAAGATGTCCAATGTAACAAAAACTTTTAAAATTCTAGTTTAAGTAAATTTTGTCCACATAAATGTATTTTACCACAGGTTTGTTTTGAGGGGTAATTATAGTCACGTCTTGCAGACAGATTTCAGCAGTATCACAGCTACATCTGTGCAAAGTTTAATAATAGATTTTAAAAATACTTCTGGAAATTTTATTTTCCTGTGGCTGTTAACCTGAACAGAATAAATATTTGTTGACACATTTGTTAGATATTATGTTGTATGTTACCATAATTGGGAGTCAACTGCGTGTGCTTCTGTGTGTATAGATGGAGAGATAGGTGTTTAGTGACGCCCAGTACTTAAACCACTGTAATGACTGAATAACATCCCATGCCTCAGCACCGCAAAACCAGCACGACATCCTAAAGTAGTGTCTCTCGGGCGACTAAAAAATGAAGCATTAATCTTCCACTGAAGGGAATGGAGTCACATTACTGGGTAAGGCTTAGGAATAGGACAGAAGTACTGAATCCACCACTTGCTAATAAGTAACAAAAAGTTTTAAAACCGAGTATCTCGTTTTCCAGATTCATGAAATGTGTGTGAATGTCATAATGCCATCTCATGTCCAGATGGCTTCATCACAATGTCTCTGGTTTCAAAATACTCACATTTAAACCTCTTGTCTGTCTCTCAGCCTCTCTTACCAGAATTTCAGAAATGTCGTCACATGACGTAGTAGTTTTTTTACTCCATTTCAAGAAAGCATTAGAGAAATACTTCCTTGCGGTCATCTCCTTTACCTCCCCTTCCCATCTTTAAAAAAGCAATAACAGAAAAGTTAAGTTGGTAGTATGACACCACAGAGAAAAAAAGCAAGGAATGCGTGGTAGAATTGATGTAATATCCTCATAAATATTTAGGGTAGGCCACTTGTTCATCTGGGCAACTCATACTGAGACTGTAGCACTAGGTAATGGGAAGGTGTATTCAAAACTCTTTGGGGATATAAAATCATACCTTGTTTACACTTCTAATCATTTTTATTCATATCTTCCCAGGCTCTAGCCAGGTGGCCATGAAATCATTATGGCAAGGCATAGACCAGGAATTCAGATACCTAATCCACTCATGCAAAGTGACTTACAAAAAAAGAGAAATAAATAAAAATAAATCAACCTCTTAAAACCTTCAAATCCTCCTCCCTCAGTTTTATTTTCATGTAATGCCAAATAAGCACCAAATGTGCTTACTTATACTACGTATAGTCACAGCTGTCATTTAGATAAATGGGTAAATATGGAAAATCTATGGAATTTGCCAGATAACTTTTTTCTTATGGATAACTTACTAATTTCATTCTAAGTTATTGATATGAACTTAAGCATAACATTACTGTAGTCTTTTTATAAACTGCTAGCAAGTATGTTTCAGTCCTTAATACTGTAATAAAATGTGAGAACATAATTAGATTGAATATGTAAGCCTTTTCATCTTTTCCAATCTGTTTAAATAGAAGTATTTGCATAATAATTACTGTAGCAAAACTGAGTTTTCATATTAAATCTTTTTTGTATTTGACCCTATTTCTTGCTTGAAAATTCAAAGGTGTTTATAATGATGAAGTTGTTTTCTACTGAAAAGAATTATTAATAGGCCTAAGTGGTATTCTGCATCATTTTTCTTTCAGATGATTTTAGGAGTTACTAAAATGAAACAGTTCTGAAAAATCTCGATGTATTAATTATAGATATATTTATTTAAAAGTATATATCAGAGCTGACTTCCGTCTTTGAGATATACTCTATCCACTTCCATGTGCAGGTCATCTCACCTGGGTTTTTGTTTTGTTTTTGTTGTTGTTGTTAAAATGTTCAATTCAGGTTCTACATGGTCAGCTATTATGAGCGGAATCACAGAATAGCAGTTGGAGCTCGCCATGGTTCAGTGGCCCTGTACGACATCCGGACTGGAAAATGTCAGGTAAATAAATCATTGTGACTTCCTCTCCATAAAGTGTGGAAGTTATTGAAAGGAGTGAGAGACTAGCACTTCACCAGTTGACATGCTGAGCTGCTGGAACATTATGGATAATGCTAAAGGGATCAATAGTTTAATGAAGGACTCAAAGAATATAGAGCCCCTACTGTCTTTATTCACTGGCATCGAAGGGCGGCCATGGGTGGGTTCATAATAGAGCCCAGAGGAAGGTGGTTCTGCTCGCCAGCTACTTTGCAATAAGTCTCTTCGTTTAAACAGTTTTCTGATTCTATTTTTGTCATGCATTTTCTTTCTTTTTTTTTTTAGAGAGATTTTATTTGAGAGAGAGAGAGAGAGAGCATGAGCAGGGGGGAGGGGCAGAGGGAGAGGGAGAAGCAGACTCCCCTTTGAGCAGGGAGTCATGCAAGGCTTGATCCCAGGACCCTGGGATCATGTTCTGACATGAAGGCAGACACTGAACTGACTGAGCCGCTCAGGCGCCCCTGCCATGCATTTTCTAAAAAAAAAAGTTTAATGATATGTTATTATGATTAATGACTAACCAAAAATTACTTTTCTAAGTAAAATGAGGGATTTGGCAGTTCTAAGACAGCATTCTAGCCAGAGTTCAAGAGAAAAAGAAAACCACAACAGCATTTAGTGTGGCTGTTTAAAAAAGAAACCGATGAAATAACATATTATGTTTATACTTTTATAACTCTTTTTATATTTTTATAACACTTTATTGTTTATGAAGAATTGTTCTTGATTTTTATTTTCATCTTGATCACTTGATTCTCAAGATGTACCAGATAGTTAGACAGGGCAAGTCTGGCCCCACTTTAGATATAAGTGAATCAGAACTCTGAGAGAGACTTTAAATCTCTTTATACCAGAGGTCATACTGTTAACAAATGGCAAAACCAGGACTAAGCTCCCCTGTGATCATGGTGAATTTATAGTGCTCATTGATAAATAGTTCCAAGTCATAACTTCTTATGTTTCATTATAGCATTTATCAATGCTGATCTAGTCAACCATATTAGGAATTATATTCAACTGTATTAGATAAATATATATTCAACTGTATTAGAAATTTCCAGAAGGAATATGAAGAAATTCATACGGATATAGCTAAAATTTTAAACTGCCTCTTAAATTTAATAGGCTATTAATTAATTCTCCAAAAGCTTCCCTGGCTGTTTTCCATGAAAACAGTAGTTCTAAGAGCTGGTAACAGATGCTGGGGGTAAAAATTTCAGGGGCCAGACAAGTTTAGGGGATACTGTTGGAATGTTGAACACGTTTCTTTATGCAAACTTTCTCAGTCTCTAATGTGTGAATGTGTATTTTGCGTGAGTGCATAGAGCATGCACAATTTCCCGTACTTGTGTAACTGTTGAATTTTGTTTCTGTGAATTTTTTAAAGATATTAACTCCTTATCGGTGGCCATATTTTTTTTTAACTCTGACTTTGAGCAGTGAAATCCCTCTAAATACTTGTTTAAAAATTAAGTTCCATGTTGCTTATATGATTTTCTCCTAAAAGGGACAGATTCTTCAAATAGCATTTTCAGAACCTATTTTGGTAAGACAGTTTTTAAAAATTAGAGTATATTTTTACTAGGAGACTTAAAAAAATAAATCACAAACATCGATAAGGTAAGACCAAAAAATAAATAAATAAAACAGGGGGACCTTTTTAAGCTTCTTTAAAATTGAAGTGTAGAAATCAGAGAGAAGACTGTTACTGGACAAGACACAGTTGGCACCAGCAGAGAGAAACGTGATGCACTGGGAGCACAGTGAAGTCACCCAGAGGACTGAAGGAAGAACAGCAGTTAAGAATGAAGGACAGAGTACCGAACTGCCCTGAACTATACATTTCTTGACAGTTTTCTTCCTCCTAAGTGGCCTCAATGAAGGTCTTGGGAACATGCAAAGAACATAATAATTTGAATATTTTGTTCTTTTTATTTTTATTTATTTATTTTTAAAGATTTTATTTATTTGACACAAAGACAGCCAGTGAGAGAGGGAACACAAGCAGGGGGAGTGGGAGAGGAAGAAGCAGGCGCCGAGCGGAGGAGCCTGATGTGGGGCTCGATCCCAGAACGCCGGGATCATGCCCTGAGCTGAAGGCAGACGCTTAACGACTGAGCCACCCAGGCGCCCCTATTTTGTTCTTTTTAATTAAATTACTCAAGATACACTTATTAATCAAATGCATTCTTTCTTAACGGGAATTTGTAATGTCATTTATAGTCCATTTTATTTCCTGTCCATCATTTTAGTGCATTTAGACATTTTAGTGCCCCCAGATTTTTGTCTACTTCAGCTTCTTGATTTTGATATCCCAAATTAGTGTTATATGACTGAATAACCTTTACCTTCCAGCTCTGTATGAAAGTAAAGGTTACCTTTTCTTCTAATCATTCAGAACAGGAAAACGAAGCTAAATCTCTAAACTCAGTCTTAACTGCTTTAGCCAGTGACCATGACACTTTGGGGATTCTCTCAACTCTTCCGTGGTGTGTGTTGTAGTATTTGAAATAAGTGAGTCAACAGTTGAAACAATGCACAAGCATAATTGGCATGTTTAGCAATGATGTCTTAGAGGTGAATCCAAGGACTAAGAATTTTGAACTGGGAATGCAGTAATGCATTTTCTAAATTAGCTGTTGGAATCAGTTAATAGAGAGAGTGGGACAATTTTTCTAGCATGAGCAAAGACAGAGATAGGACCTAAAACACGTAGAGAGGATAATTAGTAAATTCACTGGACTCTAGGGCATAGGGTTCCAGTTAGGTGGAAAGATAAGACATAACCACTGTACGCAAGAGTCACAGCTGACGGGAAAATCTGCCGTGGTCTGTCCCGGATGCCAGAGAGAATACGTATTCCACGGGCCCAGTGGAAGCAGAGAACCCAGGACTGAGGGAGTGGAGGAAGGACGTGTAGATTCCCTGTCGTCGTTACTAGATTGGTTGGTAAAGAATAGCATAGAAACGCTAAATCCCTTTCCCTTACCTTTTGGCATTGGCTGCTGCTTTTTCTTTTTTTTTTAATCCATTTTCTTTCTACTTGTTCTTCCCAAACACAGTAGGAGATGATACAAGGCCACAGAATAAATATGCATATCTGTCTGGAACATGAATTTTACTTAAGCGTTCTCAAGCTCTTGCCCAGATCTGCCTGCCCCCTGTTTCAGTAATGCAGTTCTGCTGAAACACAGCCACGCTCCTTGCTTGGAGGGCTGCGTGTGGTGCTGTCACACCAAGACAGCAGAATTGAGTCGTCGTAGCCGGCAGAGACCAAACGTGGTCTGCAAAGCTGAAAACATTTACTGTGTGGCCCTTTACAGAAAAAGTGCGCTGACCTGTGCCTTAGCTCACTGAGGAGGAAGAGGTAGTGAATTTAACCGCCGAGTCCGTTAAAACGCTGCAGTGTAATGTATCGGAGAAAATGCAGTAGAAACTGTGTGGCTTGCATCCCATCTCCACCACTTGTGAATTTCATAACCTTGGGGAACTTTCTCAGCCTGTCTGAGCTAAAGTTTCCCCCCATAAACGGTGATAGAAATAGTGCCCCTTCTTGCGTGAGAAGATAATTGAGGTGAAATTCTTAACACAGTGCTGTCTTCAGTAAGCGCTGGTTGTTATTATATTCAAATAAACTTGGAAATACATCACATTGCAATGAAATGACATGAATTTGAGAGAACGAGAAAGGTCACACGTGAGACATGAGAGTGTTTGTAGACTCGGGCCAGTTCACAGTCGTCAGTGAGGAGCACTTTGGTGAACAAGTTAAGCAGGGCCGCCTTCCGCCATGTGTCGATTTTTCCTTCCTAAAGGCGGCTCTTGCCTGTGGTGTTAGGCTGACTCTCTACCAACTGTGGAAATCAGAACTTTGATGCAGTTCACTAGTTAGAAATCCTGCTGTGCTGCTGACTTCGCTTTTACCTGGCAGCTGCTAGCAATTTAGGCATATACCTGACTCGAATTTTGCTTAATTAAGAAAAAGAAAAGTAACTCCCTGTGAAGTACTTAAATTTTGTTGGTAGGCAGTGTTCTTGATAAGCAGGCTAATTAAGTTCCATGAATCCTTAGAGCTACAGGTTTGTGTGTGGTTAAATCAGCAATGAAAATCCTCCCTCTAGCAATATTTGCCTTTGGTTTGGCAGACTTGATATTATGTCTCACTGATTTTCCAATCTTTTTGAAACACAGTCTTTGTAATAAATAACTGCTGGCTCTGTGCGAGATTTTCTTGGGCTCCTGTTAGCTAGTTTTCCTCTCGAAGTTTGTACCGCGTCACTTGGAGGTATCTGATCACTTGGGTAAATACAGATACTTCCTTTTCCATAGTGCTCAAAAAACAAAACCCGCAGTGATGTATGATGGGAAGTGTGGCAGAAGTCTTATCTAAATCTCAAATTATTAAAAGAACTTTATTATTGAAAAGTTTAAGTTCCTTAAAAAACTCACGTTTGAAGCCTGCTTTTTAGTGCCTAGAACATGGTGGATGCATAATAGAATACATGTTGATCAAATAAGTCTGAGTCTTTGGAGTAAAAAATATAATCATTATATGACGTGGTAAATGAAAACAAAGTGTGCCTTAATTATATCAAAAATATATGGGTAATTTTGGGCATAGTTGTATTTTGGTTTGTCAGAAACACCTTGTCAGATTGTTTCTAAGGGATATCTTATAGGATATCTTTTCAGTAATGGCATAGAGAACCTCTTTCTTATGAGTCATGAAAGGTACCTATATTTCTGTAGTGGACCATGACCAGGTCTGCCATAGGCCAGATAATGAAGGAAAAAATAGAAGCAAAGATTGATTGTATTCATAGCACTGTGACAACTGAGGTCTAGCTATAATCCATTCTAGACCAGAAGGTAAATTCTGGAATGCTGACGTGTGACCCATCACACAGCTTAATGCTATAAGAAGTAATGAGCCCACATGTTGAGTTCCCCTGGCCTTAACAGATTCCTCACTCTATGTAGGTTAGATGCATTGAACTTCAGATGTCACCTTATAATTGGGCTCAGCCTAAACTCCAGCCCCTAAGGCTTTTATCTGCTAGACATTTCCATTTCGCTCTCTTGTCATTGTTTCAAATTCAGTGTTTTAGAAAATCTAAGCCTACATTCTACCAGCGTCTTTTCTAACCTACCTTTTTCTGTTAATGGCACAATTATATAATGACATCACAATTCTTACTCCTTGTCCTTTACCCATCTGTATCCAGTCACTGAGTTCAGTCAACTTTCCTTAACAATATGCCTGAAATCCACATTTCCACCTCTGCTAACACTAAATTAGGCCCTTGACCTTTGTGCTTCAGGCCTTTGAGATTCTGGCTTTGATCATCATAAATAATCCCCTCCTCCTCTGAGCTACGTTTCATTCAATAATACCATCCTCTGTTGTTCCCTATCATGGTCCTCTCCCAATGTACATAGATCGGAAGCATTCAAAAATATCTGTTGGATGATTCGTTGCAAACACAGTGAAAATTTCAGGAAATGCCCCTTTCCTATTACTTTTGTCTTTAGATTATATTGAAATGTCTTGACTTCACTGAATATATACGGCACTCCTGGTTAACAAAAATGCTGAGGATAATCTGAAAATTGGCCCTGTTTTCATTAATAATTCTATTGAAATTTATTTTCCTTTGACTTTATTTTCCTTTGACCTTCCTTTGATTCCCTTATATCCACTGTAAGTTATATGGCCTTCTCAAATTCTTTACTTGTACCCATTTATCTGGCTCAGATCAATTACAATTATTTCTTTGATAGTATTTGCAACATACCAAATTGATATTAAAATTAATTAGCAAGTTATATATTTTCTCTTACGTGTTAGAGAAGGCGGTGTTAGAGCAGATTCTGGAGCCCGACTGACTTGGGTTTGTATCCTTGCTAGGCCCTTAATTAGCTTTGTGGCCTGAGCAAGGTCCTTAAGTTCTCTCTGCTTTAGTTTATTCATCTACAAAATGGACACAGTAACTCTCATTGTGTGGAAAGATTAAAAGAATATATATAAAGCCAATGTCAGCCAATAGTAAGGGCTTAAAAAATGTTAGCCATCATGATTATTATTTAGTCATTGGTGAAATAAGACAAAATTAGTCAACCTCATTCTGTTCGCTCCTGCCCTTGTACATTAAACTTCATACCATGTGGAGCTATTACAATTTCTTTCTTATGGTTTTCTTTGCTGCTCTTATTTCCATACTACTTGATTAATCTTACAAGTAGAATGAATAGAATATCAAATCAGGTGATTAGCAGATTTCTAGATTATGCTTACTGATCTGTTCTCATCTAATTATATTTAATATTCTTTCATTTATCCTAATTTTCCATACCATTAATCTGTTGTCCTACTGATATTTTTTCTTCAGTGATTTTTTAAAAATCATTACAAATACTACTTTTAATATTACTGCTATATTAGAATCTTTCTAAGTAAAGTAATTTTAGGCTAATTTTTAAGTACAGTGTTCTCAGCTGCCAGTATATCTCAGTTGTTGGCCCACCTGTTTGTATATATTTTAAAGTCCCATATTAACCACCACTGGATTTTTTTCAAGGACTTTATTTCTATATAATTTTCCACATCTGTTTTCTTCATCCTTTTAAGATATAAAAGATTAAGTCAGTAATTCAAACATTTTATTATTATTCTTATTTTCAATTTCTCATGTGTTAGGTAGCATAATTTTTTGTGGTTTCTCTTGGTTTCAACAGAAGTAGTTTGGAATGTTCTCATTCTCCCACATTTGCATATCATATATTACTTATCCCTTCATTACTTATCTATTGAAATTCAGTCTAGTTTATTTATGAACTTAACTTTTTATGTAAATCACAAGCCCTTTTTGCGTTGCATAGGTGGGTGGCTGCTTTTATAACCCAAAAGAAAACTGTAGTTAGAATCTTAAGGTTTCTTGTTCTTTGATTTTTATTAGATGTGGAGTTGGTCTAAAATTTTTTATGCTGCTTCATCTCTGGATCTGGCAGGCTATGGCCAGTGTCCGGTTCTGTGTCTTCTTTTTGTCAACAGGAAGCTTCCTGTAACAGTTGTGTTGTGGGTTTTTGTTTTTTTTTTTTTCTGACAGAAGTATTTTGTTGACAGTAATAATCCACTGATACCAAGCCAGTCAAAATTGAGTAATTTGTGTAATTTCCATCCTCCCCATGAGAAGTCTAGATATAATGTTTGAATGATTAGCATTTACATGAGAACAAGAGAAGAGAAAGATATGGAGCAGCTGGTGAAGGAGAAAGTCTACCTGCTTTTTTCTCTGGCATTCCATTTTTTCCCCAAATGAATTGTATTGATTGCTTCTTTTGATTATAAATGTAATTCATGCTCATTTAAAAAATAACCTCAAACAGTAACAAAATATTTAAAGTGAAAAGTTAAAGTCCACTGTTACCTGTCCCTTAGAGTTAATTCCTGTTTTAGCTGTTTGTTGTAAATCCTTTGAGTCTTCTTTCTGTAATATACAAATAATATTATCCCCTTCCTCTTCCTTAGTATAATTGTCTTCTGCAACCTGTTTGTATTTTTACTTAATAATGTTTTATCTCTCCCGGTGAGTCCACCTGTCTTATTGAGTAATGACAAGTATGTGATGAATGCCAACTATTAGCTGCAAATAAAACAGGCATGGATCCTGCCCTCGAGGAGCTAGCTTCTTTCCTAGTGAGAGGAGACAAA
Organism: Ursus americanus; assembly: GCF_024610735.1. NCBI lineage: Eukaryota > Metazoa > Chordata > Mammalia > Carnivora > Ursidae > Ursus > Ursus americanus. The sequence continues at coordinate 17,803,525 of NC_142145.1, read as the reverse complement.
CAAGAAACTAAACAAGGAAACGTCAGGTTAGTAGTCGGATGATATGGTGGAATGACTGGGTACATACTTTGGGTGCTCAGGGGTGAATACACTAAGGGGATGGCATTTAACTTCAAGCTGTGCCACCATCAAGAAGAAGGGTATTATAAGGAGCAGGTGGTACAAAGAGTAAGGTCAGAACACTAGAAAGTTTGGGGAACAGAAAAAAGGCAGGTGCAGGAGGCACTGATTCTGTGAGAAGAGAGGTTTGAGGTGGAGCTGGATAGGAAGGCCAGGGTGGGGATCTAAGATTTTACTCTAGTGGAATGCCTTTAACTAATTTTAAGCAGGGAAATTATATGGTCTGTTTTTTTTTTTTTAATTATTTTTTATTTGTTGGATTTGGAAGGCTTTTGTTCTTTATTTCACAACACCGGAATCATAATAAACACACTACTCTGCAAATTAAAAATCTTAATAGTGTATCATAGCTAGACCTCCCAGTTGAAAACCATTAATCTAGCATATTCCTTTTTTTTTTTTTTTAATAATGATTTTTTATTATATTATGTTAGTCACCATACAGTACATCCCCGGTTTTCGATGTAAGGCTCGATGATTCATTAGTTGTGTATAACACCCAGTGCACCATGCAATATGTGCCCTCCTTACTACCCATCACCGGTCTATCCCATTCCCCCACCCCCCTCCCCTCTGTAGCCCTCAGTTTGTTTCTCATAGTCCATAGTCTCTCATGTTTCATTCCCCCTTCTGATTACCCCCCCTTTCTTTATCCCTTTCTTCCCTTACTGATCATTCTAGTTCTTATGTTCCATAGATGAGAGAAATCATATGATATTTGTCTTTCTCTGCTTGACTTATTTCACTAAGCATTATCTCCTCCAGTGCCGTCCATGTTGTAGCAAATGTTGAGAACTCATTCTTTCTGATTGCTGAGTAATATTCCATTGTATATATGGACCACAACTTCTTAATCCAGTCATCTGTTGAAGGGCATCTCGGCTCCTTCCACGATTTAGCTATTGTGGACATTGCTAATCTAGCATATTCCTTATAAAATATAAAATACTTTAGAAAACTGTTTTTCTGTTGATGAAATATTCAAATGAATCCAGCTTTGCATTCTTACAAACAAGGCTGCAATAGACATTTTTGAATATATGTCTTTATACACCAGTGCTTTTCTCTCTGTAGGATAGATTCTAAAAATCAGAATTGGTTTGACCCATTTTTATTTTAAAAGACTGCTTGCTGCTGAGCTGGACTAGGGTTGTTGCAGTAGAGATGGAGAAAAGCAGGCAGATGAAGGAGGGCCAACAGGTCTTGATGATTGTTCAAATGTGGGTGCATTGTGGGGCAGTTAAGAGGGAGGTGGTGGTGAGAGAGAGAGAATTCAGGGGTGATTCCAATGGATTATGACCCTAACAAACAGGGGAAAAGCAGGCAAGGAGGAGGGATGAAGCTCAGGACTTCACTCGTGGACATACTGAACGTGAAGGGCTACTTTAAGCTGGGTGACTACGTAGTATTCCAAAACACGGATGCAGGAGAATTCATTAACCAGACTTCTATCAGTTAACATTGAAGCCCCCTCCCCTGCCGTCTCCCATCATCATAAACGTTGCTACGTTGAATAGCCTGATTTATATAACTTCTTATGCCTATCTGATTTTGGGGGGTAAATTCCTGGTTGTGGAGTGCTAGGTCAGAAGATTTGTGCGTTTGATGGCCAGCGTGCTCTGGAACTATTTTCCCACAGTTTATGGGCATTAGTGTCTTCATACCCTCCCTAGCATTCCTGTGAATAACAGAATGACTCTTGAACTGCAGTTATTCTCATAAAAATTGAGACTATCGGTTGGTCTGTTTTGCCTCCTGTATTTGTCATCTCACACGACAGACTGTTTATTCATTTATTCAGGAGTTACCACTCATTTTTTAAAATATAAAAAAAAAAACTAAAATCAAAATTTAAAAAATTTATGATGGCTCTTCTCTGTTCCAGATGCCATATTATATGCAAGACATCAAAAAATAAATATGAACTGTCCCTACCCTCCAGGAATTTATGATCTGGTATGGAAGACAGGCTATAAACCGGTGGTTGAAGTACTGTGATCTTCCTTTGCAGCAGTGCCATCTAGAATGCTGTGGGAGAACACAGGAGACACGCTAGCTGAGACTTGCTTAGGAGTCTAGGGAGAATGATCTGGAAGGGTTCTCTAAAGGAGAGGACAGCTAAATTGAGCCATTAACATTTAGGAGTTAGGCAAAGAAGGAGAAGGGCAAGGGACTTTATGCCAGGCGGAAGCTACAACATCTGCAAAGCCCAGAGGAGTAAGAAAGCATAGGGGAAGCACGCTTACCTTCAAAGACCAACAGCTGTTTTCCTGGACATATGTGAATTGTTCATTTATAGCAGTTTTCAAATGAGCATAACACCTGGAATTGCACAAATCTTAGGTGAAAAACAGGTTTTCCAGTAGAGACGTAGAGACACGTCTTACGTGTGACTCATTAAATACGAAGTAACAGATTTCCTACATAAAGTTACATGGTTTTAGCAAAGCATTAAACAACTGAATGCTGGCATTTTCCGCAAATAATAATTTTAGGATAAAGGGGCTTGGCAAGATATGAAAATGTATTCGGTATGAGATTTAAAGCAATCATAACAATAAATAACAATAAAAACAAATCAGTATAATTTTCCAGAATACATTTAATTCTGGCAAGCACTCTGAGGCTGCTGTATATCAAAAGAGAGCTAATATTCAAGACTCAACAGAAATATCAGCAAACACACCTTTATTAATAGAAGTTTGGAAAACAATGTGTTCTTCTCTCTAAAAATAACAAAGATTTTACTTGTAGTTAGAAGGCGCAAGGACCTTACGGATGTGGCGGACAGTAAGATTGATGTTTCTTTAAGGCAGAGTTCTGAAGCTGCAGGCACAGTTTCCACCAAGCAGAAGTCTATAACGCTTATACATCAAGGGCACTTATGTGGTGATTGCAAAAATTGCAGTGAGAATTGACTACAGTACTTAGTCAGACTGTGACATTTTAGGTATTTTCTTCCTGCTCTTTTCAGCAGCTGGGTTTATGGCAGGTGCTTCCTATGACATTCTGGAGCACCAACCAGAAATATGGCATCGGGGGTGATAAGAAGATGAATGGTTGAGGAAGACAATGGCTTCCTGACACTGGGTTGAAGAATTACCTAACAAGTTTCCTGTTTTGAAAGTGAAATGCTATTTAGAGAAGACTCTCTAGGAAGAGAAACAGATATCTGGAACAGTGCTTGAAATTAGACCATCATTTATTCTGAGAATTTAAACATTTTTAAAGAATATTTTGAACAGACTCCCTATTTTTCTGTTGTCTATCTACTCTGTCACTCACTGTGTATTTCTTATATTTGTGTTATACTTTGAGTGGTAGTATTGAAGATTTTTGCACCAAGAAAGAAGATTAAAATATTTGGCAATATCTGTAATTGGAAATACATGAGGCAGAGAGTTCTATTGTTTACAAACCCAGCAGTTATTACAAGCATTTCAACATCCTTGCAGAAGCATTAGGTAGACTAAAATTTATTTTGATTTTCAAAATTCACATTTTAAGTACATTTCTAAATGCCATTCAGTTTCCTTCCTAGCCATTCTCTTTTTCCTCTCAACACATTAAAAAAAAATGAAAGTACACATGTGTATGTATGTGTGTATGCTTATGTATTAAGATATCCCATGTATTTTAGTCCATAAAATTAGAAAATACTAGGTAGGAGAGTCACAGTACTTTGAATTCATTCTGGATTCACTGCCTTATAGTCTTTATATCCACTCTAGATATATAAGGTACTTTGAATCAGGGCTGGCATGTAGTAGTCATTCAATAAATGTGATTCATAAGTACTCTAAAACACATACAATGAGGACATGAGTCTATAACTTGTGATAGGTTTTAAAGAAATGTTGTTGATTTAAATGAGCTCGCTATCAAAATTTGGTAACTCCTACCCTAAATAGAACTCCTAATGGAGTTCACATCTGGTGGGGGAGGAGGTGGGGACAGGTACCATAAAAGCTAGTACAGTCAGCCCCAGTAGTTGCTCAAGTGTGGCATCATATAGAATGATATGGATCCTAAACATTTCATTTTCATTTAAATCCTAACAAGATAATTTTATTTTTTGTCTCTTGATGTGAGAGCAGGGACTTTTCTTTCTATAATTGGTCCATTGATGAGAGTTCTAGAATATTTTTTCTTCCTAAACCACGCCATCTTCCATTTGTTTAAGTAGACTGGGAAATTAAAGATACATATAAAGCAGGCTCAGAGTATAGTCCTAGTAGATGTTTATTTATACTTTGCCGGGTCTTGTACACTTGTCTCACTTACACTTAATTTCATGAGTGTGTCTGTGTATATGTCTTTCTAAAGCCATCTTCCCACTCTTATTTTATAATTTCACCTGATATTTAATTCAACTGCATCCTCACATTGACAAGCACAGCTAGCATGGCTTTGGTTAACTCTAGGTCAGAGAGTGCTCACCTGGCAGGAACAGTAGGGAGTGGGCCTGTTACCCGCTGGCATTCCTCAGGTACTGGGCATCAACCAGGATACTTTACAGAGGAAAGAGAGAGTATTGGTTAACACCAAGTGTCAGTAAAATCGAAGTCAGTTAAGAGAGATTCTGTTGCATGGTGCCTAGAAGTATTTACATGACATTATGAAATGCAGAAGGGAGTGACCACTTGTATGGGCTAGGTATCTGCAATCCAGCAGGGACGACAAAGATGAGACAAGTAAGTGCAATAAAATGTTTCAGTGCCACAACAGACCGTGACAAGCTGCAGGGTAGGAAAGGGGGAATCCTGTGGGGGTAAGAGACAAGAACAGGAGAAGGTTCATAAAGAGAGTGACATGTGAGCTGAGTCTTGAGTAGGTGTTCCATAGGCACACATGGAGGAAGAAGACCTTTCAGAGAGAGGATGAAACATCAACAAAAGCACAGAGGCATCATTTAGCTTACAGTGCATTCCAGGAACTGTGAAGGTTTGGGCTGTGCTGGGAGCAGAGGTTGCAAAGGAGTGTGGAAGTGAGAAGAAAAGAGAAGAGAAAGCCAGCGGTTAGGAGGGGCGAGATCGTGGTAGGCCTTCCCTAGAAGGATTGCTTCCTCGTCTCAGTCTCATAGATCAGCAGAGACGAACTCAGACACCTACACAGATGAAGCAGGTAGCATGAATTAATAGAACAAGGTGAGCCCTCTTGGTTTATCTTTCATTTTTCCGTTTTTGATAGCACCTTCCAAGAAATGTTCATCTTTTTAACGCTACTCTCTAAAACATAGCAGTGTAAGCCTTCAGTAAAATACACCATGCTACTGTCCTTGAGTGGTAGGGATTGAACTGGGAGCTGGGCGGGGAGCGGAGGGGCTGTGGCAGACTGGAGAACGCACGCTCCATGTAGAGGGCTCAGATCCTATCCCTCGGTGCCGTCTGCAACTGTGGACCTAGTGTTGCCTGATCTTCTGGTTTTTCAGGAAAGCTGAAGATCTGGGTGTTTATTTAAAAACCTCCCAGGTTTTCAATGCTAATGACTAATTTAAAAGTTTTTAGACTGCACGTAAATCAATGCTATGCTGAATGTTTGGTAGTACATTGAGAGAGACAGTTTGAAGAGTTTAAGCAGGGGAGCAACAGGATCAGATACTCCATTTTGGAGGGTCAGGGCCACAGAGGATGAACTGAAGAAAGTTTGCTCTGTGAGGCTTCAGTGACAGTGGTCCAGGCAACAGTTGATCAGGCCTTGAAAGGAATCCATGGCAGCTGAGTGAAGAAAAGGGATAGGAAGAATGATAGAGAACGAGTAGACTCTGATAAATCTCAAAATACAGTATCTTAAGTATATACACTGAATTAAAATATAAAGTGATGCCATAATGAAAAAGTAAAAACAGTATTTTATGAAAAAAATTGGGGGGGACAGGATGGGCAATGTGTAAACTGGGAGAGAAGACAGTCATGTAATGAGAAAGATTTAGGGGGCACCTGGCTGGCTCAGTCAGAGCGTGCAGCTCTTGATCTTGAGGTTGTGGGTTTGAGCCCCATGTTGGGTGTGAAGATTACTTAAAAATAAAATCTTTATAAAAAAAAAAAGGTTTAGATTAGGCATAGAGAGGAATTTTTAAAATAAAAGAATTGTGGAATCATTGGAAAGATTATTAGGATATTTCATCTACAAAGTAATAGAAGCCACAAAAGAGGCTTTAAATTAAAGAATTTATTGTCTTGTATAACAAGACATCCAGAGGTAGCTGGGAAAGTGAGCGGCTCAGTGGTGTGGTCAGGGACCCAGTCTGTCCATCTCTCTGTTTTGCTGCATTTGGTATGTTCGTCTCAGGCTGGACCACCACCACCAGATACAGCAGCCTATGCAGAGGATACCATCCAGAGGAGGAAGGAGAAGTTTTTAAAGCAAATACCCCCTCAGAAAGCCTTGTTCTCATGCCTCAGTTGACCTGAATTATATCCCATTTTTCATCCTGTTCCTGGCAAAGAGAATGGAATTATCATGACTGACTAATTTAAGTTCATCCCTGAGATAGCAAGAAGGCTGTCATCTTCCTTGAGCACAGGGGTTTGGCCTTAGGAAGGCAACCAACTTCTTTAAACCAGTTTCCTCACCTGTAAAATGGGAATAATTTTAGGTCTTCTTGAAGATTAGTTGAGCTAACATATATAAGATACTTAGTGTTGTGACTGTTATATTTTATGTTCAGTGTTCAGTAAATGGTAGTGGTTGGGTTGATTGATAGTCATCTTTAAAGTTTTGAGTTTCTGAACTTGAAAGAGACTTTAGTCTTGGTTTAAGAATAAAGCTCTTGAGGTGCCTGGCTGGGTCAGTCAGTAGAGCATGCAACTCCAGATCTTGGGGTCATGAGTTTGAGCCCCATGTTGGGGGTAGAGTTTACTTAGAAAAAATAAATCAATAAAAATTTTAAAAATTTTAAGAAGAAAAAACTCTTAGTAGGAAACATTTTTAAACTCAGTAGACTAATACAAAGCTGTTCTGAAAGAATCAACTTGTCCTTTTATTCCTATAGGAACAGTGAGCTGGGATGGAAAAGGACAGTATAAGCCTCAAGAGATCTGGCTCTGTTCTTTTCTATGTCCTATCTGAAGCCAAGGGCCTTTCCCTTTATCGCAGTGGAAGGAGAGGGTCGCCCTTGATGACCTCGCACTGTCCCTCTTCCAGCTCAGCTGACTTGTGCTGCTACTTTAGAGTGCCGTTAAACAGCCACACTTGAAGACAGAATAGGTGCTTAGAAATAATTTGCATTCATTCCTTTGAATGTTTAACTATTTAGGTAATTCTCCTGCTCCCTAAGTTTACATCTTAAATGTCGAAAATTCATTAATGTGTTGAAAGGCATTGAAACGTAGTTTACTTTCAAAGGAATGTCAAGAGCAGGAAGACATCTGTATAATGCCCACCGCACCAGACGAAAAGCTTCTCTCTCATATATACTGAGAATGGCCCTTTGTAATAGAAAGAAAGCCAGCTCCCATAAGCCTCTTGAATTTCTCTGGGCGAACATCCCAGCATATGGCATTGTTACTGTGTTGCTGTAATTTATGTAAATGCGTTGTCAGAGATGAATTAAAACTTATAGTTGTAAATCTACAAGGACACAGCTGTAACTCACACAGATTTATCGCTTCTAGATACATATATCAAGCCTCTGGAATTACTGCCTCTACTGTAGACAGAGGTTAAAGAAGAAGGTAACAACTTACACGCCATTATACATATACAGCAGTTTGTCATTCATTGGTAGTGGTCGGAATACAAAATACAGCAGGTGGACCGTCCTTCACCCAACACAGTCTAACCGGCAAATTTCAGCAAGAATGCTGAAAGAAAGATCACTGGATGATGAGTCAGAAAACTTAGTCTTACGTCCCATTACTAACTCTGTCACTGAACTTCTCCAAGCCTAAGTTTTTACTAGGTATCAGACTATTTTTTTCAAAAACCTGTTAATACCATCCCTACCACACTCTGCATGGTTTTGGGGAGGTAGCCATGCGTTCATTCATTCGTTCAACAAATAGTTATTGAGTGTCTACTATATGTCAGGCATACGTTATTTTTTCAGGCTGAAAGAAATAATTGGGGCCAACATCCTTATTTTTGCCAGAAAGCAAAATGAGGCCAGAAAGACGAAGTGCTTTACAGAGTATGAGAAAGGGTTTTTGAAAATTGCAAAATGCATGAAAGGGGAAATAATGATGAATCATCATACACAGCCAATATTTTCTTTTTGTGATGGTGTGTGTGTTCCTGGTTCTGATGCTTTCCTCTGTCTAGGAGTTCCTCTCCTGTGACTTCACTGAGCACTGCCATTTAGCATTGTTCTTTCTAAGCCAGGTGACACGTCAGAATCATGTGGGAAATTTCGGAGTGGACTTTTCCTACCTCAGACCTCTGAACGAGAATCTCTGAGGCAGGGACCCAGATATCTACATTTTTGTCAGATGCTGCCAGGCAGATGCGAGTTGAGAAACTGGGTTTATGGAATAAAATGGCAAATAATAAGAAGAACAAATAATGTTTGAATTATTGTGAATTAATATTTGAAGTCCCCATGCTCTGTAAAATCAAACAATTTAAAAAATAGGACTAGCTTGCATTAGATCTAGAGTCATATAGACTAAAATGTAGCCTTAAGATGGCCTTAGTGGAATTCGATTTAGGTGGGGAGGTATCACCATTGAAAAGGCAAGGTAGCAATATTAAAGAAAGGGTTAGAGGAGGAAAACTGATCACAGCCCCCTCACCCCCCCCCACAAAGATTTTACGTTTATACATTGCTTGTGGGTATAGCTACTTGCAGATTTTTGTAGTCATGGTCTACAAATCCCTATATTTGCTTTGAAATAATACATAAAATCATAACATTTTATCTTACAAGGTTTTAGTTACTCCTTTCTGTGCAGAAATTTCTCTTACCGTCCTGAGCTGAGCTAAAACCAGAATCCTACAGTTTCATATTGCATTTGAGAATTTTCCCGTTATGTTAGGCCAGCCCACCCTGACGGAGCATTAAGCAGCTGTTGTTGGGTACACATATAGCTTCCTTTTCTCTCCACAGTCCCCTTTCTGATGACTTTTCTGTTCTTCAAATTACAACAGGAGGGAGCCTCTACCAGATAAAATCACTAACTGAAAATGTGCTTGCAGAAGTCACCAATATCTTGTTAACCCCTTATAGCTTTGTCCCTAATTGGGAGTTTTCTCCAGCTGCTCAGATACAACACACAATTCAAGACTTTTCTGTCTCTGGGTATCTCTCACAACATGGTAGGATCTTTTCTCTTGTTGCAGCAGCCATTCAAATGATTTATTTAACAAATATTCAGTATTTACTGTGTACGGGCTACTATGTTAATGCTACAAACTACTGAAATAATATATTTCTATTTAATGGTTATGAGGAGACTAACACCACCTCCAGAAACGTAACTGGAGGAGCATTCTTAGCTACCTTGCTTTTCTAAGTGGTGAATTCCAGTGAAGTTCCCAGGATATGAGTCACTTCCATATTTGGGGAAAACACTATGCAGTTTGTGTGCCAATACATCCTTAATAAAATACTAAAAGAAATTATACACCAAGGAGATTTTATTGCAGAGCAACAAAAGACAAGATGGGAAAGATGGGCAGGAGCTAGGTCACAGGGACCTTTGAGTCATTGATGAGAAATTTTATGTTATCTGAAATGCAGTGGGAAAATATTAAGCTTTCTAAGCAAGTGACTTGATCTGACTTAACTGCCATGTGGGGAATGGATTGAAAGAAGACAAAAGTGGAAATGGGAAGACGAGTTACAAGGCTATTCTAGGAGTATTTCAGGCTGGAGATGACAACAGTCTAGACTAGAACAGGGATGGTGAAGATAGAGAGAAGTGGACCAATCTGAGATATATTTGAAGGTGAACTCAGGATGGATTTGGTATGGTCTTTGAGAGAATGAGGTAGTAAAGATGATTTCTAGGTTTTTGGTTTGAAAAACTGAATAGATAGGTAACATTGGAAGAGAAGCAGATTTATGGAATAAGGAGTGGTGAAAATTAATTGCTTCGTTGTTGATGTTAACTTTGATAAGCCTAGTAAACCTTCATGTGGAGCTGTCAATGGCTTTAGAGATAAACCCTTCTAGACATGTTGATGTGTTTAGAGCCGCGGCCATGGATGAGTACACAGCGAGCAGAGAAGCTCAGATAGAGTGGGACAAAGCCCTCAAAAAGTTCACCATTTAAGGATGAGATGGGAAGAAATGCATCTGGCAAAAGCGTGAGAATGGATGGCTGGAGGGCATGAAGAAAATCAGAATACTGTGGTGTCTTAGATACCAAAAGAGGAGAGTGGCTCGTGGAGAAATGCTGCTGAAAGGTTAAGGAAGATAAAAATTAAGAGAAGCCCATCACATTTGGCAACAGAAGGTCCCAGCTGACTCCAAACAAAGCAGTCTCAGTGTGGTGGTGGCAGCGGAAGCCTGGCAGTAGTAAAGCCAGGGACAGGCAGGCTTGTATAGACCGCTCTTTCAAGAGGCTTGGTTGGGAAAATGAGAGAAGAGACACAGCTAGGAGTAAATGTGGCATCAAGAGAGTTTTACTTCTTAGGATACATATATATTTTTTAATGTGCTATAGAGTATTTGACTGCTTAAGGGGAGTACGTGACCCATGGTTTACCAGAGTACAGCATTTTGCAGTAGGAAAGGGTTTAAAATAGATATGAAAGATATTGTTTTGGATTGGCTGTAAAGAAAACACTCCTGCACATTGTCTGTATCCTGATATATGTTAAAACTATTATTCTGAGTCATTTTTATATCAATTTAATGCCAACCTAGAGAATACAAGTGGCATGAGATCTCTGCTAAGGAGAGTAATGAAGGACCATTACGACAGACCGTTGAAATCGCAGACTAAGACAAAGAGCAATACCTTCATATCTGCCTTGAGCTAGGGACATTTGTCAGGGATTGCAAAGATGCGTTACTTTAAAATTTGGTGGATTTCAAAAGCACTAGGCTTCTGAGTATTCTTAAGTGAAATTACTCAATAGTCCTGTGCTTCTAAGATTAAAGGGCATATCTTTTTTTCCAAGGATAGAGTGCTATTTGGCTATATATTTTTATACTTATACTTATATTTAATATACTTATATTTATATATACTTATATTTAATATAAATATAGCATGGCCAAAGCATTCTTTTCATATTAGCAAGAAAGAGGTATCACTTTTGATAAGCACAGTTTTTAGAGGTTATCTCTTCATTTTTTCTGCACAAGAGAGAGGTAGGTTCAGGGTTCAGTTTGTATTTCCGAATTTCCACCAAGGGAATGCAAGTGGTACCTCAGAGGCTTGAGCTATTCTCTTCTGGTTTAGACACCTCACTGAAGAAAGCTTCACGCAGATTTTTCACCTTTTCCGTAAAACAAATAGAGAGCTGTTTACAACAGCCTTTGTCTGGCTTTGGCATTGATCTTAAATCACCTGGATTGATCATGTGGTTATGGGACTTTAAAAAATCCCACCAAACACCAAAGCCTCTATACACAATTAGAATTGAGGGGTTTTTAATCTTTTAGCATAATGTCTATAGGAGTACATTTTAAATTATCTTGAACTTCTGCTGATGGTAGGTGGGGAGAGGCTCTGTCCTAATGCATAGTGTCTGGGGTTTGGTAGATGCTCTTAAGCACGTAGAAATGTTCCTAGTTTTCAAAATGAGGAAGCAGCTAAAATCTATGCGTGTCTTGGAGTGTTTCCCTGCCTAGGCAGTTTCCTCAGCCAATGAGAGGAAAATATGCAAATCAGCCAGCTGTCATGTCACACACTCCTCGTTCGCAGGACAACAGCAGGATTTAGGCAAGCTGATCTCAACCAGATTTGACAAAGAGGTGGAAGGTCTAAAATTAAATAGGTCAACACAAATTCTCTAATAATAGGTAGATGTGAAGGGACAAAGAGGGATCCCATAGGAAAACTGCTTTTTAAAGACTGCTGATATTTTCGCTTTTCATTTTGGATCTCCCATCATCAGTGGCATCTGTGTCTGAAGCTTCTTATTCGAGGATGAAACACTTCCTATTTTTCATTAATCACTCTTTAGATTATTTCTATAAGATTAGGGCTTTAACAAAGTAAATATTTATAAAGATTCCAACTACTTTAAGAAACCAACTTTTCCTTTCTTAAGGCAGGTATTTTTCTAAGGCTTGCTGTAGTACCTCAATTTTGTTGTCATGGTAACCAGATAATATAATACAACTTTTCAAAAATGAAAACCTGCTTTTAACCATATCCTTCCAACCAAGTAGTCATAAATGTAGAGTTTAGAATGGACAATTTATGCTCAGTTTCTCTCCTAGCTAAACTCTTTACTTTATAGACATCGATTTCAATAATTACACACATACACACACACAAACACACACAGTAAACTCCCTGTCAGTCTCCTAATAAGAAAACATAATAAGCACCAACAAAGGAATTGTTTTTTAATTCGTATTCTTTCTAGTTAAAAAACATGTGTCCCCAGAATCATCATAATTTTGGTTATTATTATGGCATCACCTTACTAAATAATATGGTACTGTTTTCCTCAGTACCTATAAATAATTGTCAGTGAATAAAGAAAAAGAAACAGGAAAGTCTCGTCAATAGGCTGCAAAAATAACATTCTTTTAAAGTGTAGTGAAAATCCTGTAAGAGATCAGTGCTTTGTTTTGTAAACTCACTCACGAGGCATTTTACACAATTGCTGTTTTTCTTTTTTAATATTCTTTTGATGTTATAAGAATAGAAACATTGCAATCCTTCCTATAACATTATGTTGGAGGAATGTTTACAGTATTTCACGCTTGAGCCAGTGCACATTTTAATGCTTAAAGGTGTTATTTTATCTGTTGGGGGAAAAAAGAAGCATTAATTGTAAAACAGTAATAAAATAAGAAATAAGCCTCAAAATGCTTTCCACTGTTGTTTTTTTCTTCCAGCATATTTTCTCCCACGTTTCAAGAAGGATGACTTTACATAGTAACTTAGAAATAACACCTAATGATTAACAGAATGATGGATGTGATGAATCACCTTTTTCTTGAGAAATAATAAATCAACATATTCCTACCCATAAATTTTTACTGAAAAATGTGAAATATTAGCAGCATATATTTAACGAGATGTCAGATACAAAAACTGTCGACAAAATGTTGCCCTCATAACCAGTAGACTACATAAAACTGTAACATTCTTTTTTTATAACAGTTAAAGTAATTCAGATTTAATTTTCAGTTTTCTGAATTTAGTAGTTTTACTCATTATTACTCTTCTGATCATAAGCATGGACATGATCTGCTCAAACATGATCAGTATTAGACCCCAAAGTTAAGCAAATAAAACCTCCTGCTATAGAGTGTACTTATAAAAATTTTGGCTAAACTTTAAGATCATAAACTGAAATATTCATAAGATCAGGTTTGCCCTTTTTACACTGAAGTAGTCCCCCCTGGTCCCTGTTTAGGTAGCATTTTTGGTTTTTTTTTTTTTCTTTTCCCCTTGCTCTGGTTTCACTTTCAGGCAGTCTTTACAGTGAATTCTATTTGGATTTTCTGGAAGCTTATTTGAAGGGTGAATTTGTGAATACAGTAGAGGTTAGTTGATTGTTAGTTCCGCAGCAAGTTTGCTTCATTTCCATTTTGGGGGTGTTTTTCCTAGAGTAGGCATAGTGTATTGTGGGAAGTGGAGCAGGCCAGTGTCCTTCCCCTGGCTGTATTGATTTGCCCTTCAGCTGTGTGCAGTGCAGAGAGAACCTCAGGCCTTGTTGTTGATTATCTGCACAGTGTCTCTGGGAGCATTATTGACCCATTGCCGCTGACTGCCTGTGGCTCTTGATTTTTCACACCGTCTCCATGACACTCATAATAAAACATACTATCTTATTGCAGCTCAGCTCGGAGAGCCAACTGATTCAGCCTTAGAATACTGCAGTGTTTCTGGAGAACATTTATTGTATGTGGGGTAAAGTGTTGTAGCAATTTTAGGATTCTGTCTTGTATAGTTTTAATAGCTACCTCTATAGCAAGATTCCACACACACTATTACATTTTTATTGTTTTAAAAAAGCCGATACTAGCTTTGCATATATTGTTAACATGAAATTTTGCATTATTAGTACGAAATTAATTTTAGAACATTGAGATAATAAAAGGAATATTCTGTTTTAACATTAAGCTTGACAGGTTGCTAGAATATTCATTTTCAAAACTAAATTTTGAAATATATCACAAAGATTATGTTATGACTTGTACTACAGTAAGTGATACTTTTTTCAGATTTCTGATTGTATTTCAATAACATGCTTCTCATTTGCTATTTCCAGTGTGTTCTCCAAAATACATTTTAACTTCTGATAAGGGTTATGTCATTTCTTATAACTTGATACCCTTTGTTCTTAGTTATCTTGGAAGACTTTCTTAAATTTCAGCTCGAATTAGTAGAAAATGGACTTCTTTGATCATATTCTGTGTGTGTGTTATAGTGGAGGTTTCATATTTTTTGGAATATCAGATTATTTTAATTTGTATTTCCCATTTTTTCCCAATCCACAATCAGCATTAATAATTCCTTTGTATCCTTAGAGTTGATTGGTAGTGTAGTGTTTCCAAAAAAAAAATCTCAGAGAACCTGAGAAATAGGTTTTGATTCTGTTGGTATAGAGAGGATAAAATAAACATGTTTCTTAAAGATACTTTAAATATTTTAACCCACTATAAGTACTGGTATGAGTATAAATGGTAAAATAGTTCAAAAGAAAGTATTCTTTCCAGAAGTATCTGGACATTTTTATAGAAAAAAGTCAAAGCAAGAGTTACAGGTTAGGTTAATATTTTTGGTTACTTTTTATTGAAGTTGTTTAAGAGTGTTTTCATTAGAACAAACTAAAATTTCTTTAACCAGCCTATTTTTAATAAATTCAGATTTGAGGAATTATAATAAAGCTAATTTCTATTAGTATGTGTCAAATTTCACAAATTCCCTAACTAGGGTCTGGTTCAAAAATGTTTTCTGTAAAACTGTTTAACAGTATGTTTAGATTAATAGGACCTCACCACTGGAAAAATGTTAATAGTTTGACCATTTATATCAGTGAGCTTTGTCATTGAATTTTTTAACATTTGAAAGCATAATTCATTTGCATTGCTGGATTGCGTGTTTTCTTGTTTTAGCAAATCTAAAAATGTGCTTTTTTAAAATATCAAACTGTCATAAAATAAGAGTTTTTTCACTAAAGTTATTAGCAAGAATTGTTTGGGGCTGGTGGAGGGATATAGCATAGCCTCAGGAGACTGCCTCCAACAGATCTGCACAAAACCCCCAGCAGACTAAGTTGTCTCTAATTCCAGTTGGGTTGTTTCTCAGTTAATATTTTGGATTTATGTCCATTGATGTAAATAGAAGCCAGTGACAAAAAAATCAGAGGAAAGGTGTCCCACTTCTCATCCTTCCAAATGAGTGGTGTTCTTTAAAATTAAAAAATTAATTCCCCATGATTCCTCATGCCACACCTCAAAAAGTTTTAGGACATGTGGTAAGGATAGCCATGATAAAATCTCTCAACTCTCAGAGGACTTTTTCAAATCCGGGTACCCAGGCTTGGGCAACATTTCATTCACCTCTGGAGGAAATAGCAGGGTACATTGGACCCATTGTTATGCGAGAATTCTCTGTGTTAGAGTCAAGTATCGAGTTTACGGGAAACCTTGGTCACAAGGGTTTGGAGCCCTCCTGCTTGATGGTTTTTGATAGCTTGAGGTTTGTGTTCCACTTAAGCCTAAGTATTTCAGTGTGTCTTTGGGCATTCAGACCATTTAAAGTATACATAAGGCTTTCCTCTAACCAAGTCATAGTTATCAGGTACTGCAAAGGTTAAGCCTTATCATCTGCACCAAAAAAAAAAAAAAAAAAGGTGAGGTTTCATCAAAAACTTCCATCCTCACAACCTTTTCGACCACAATTTGATGATTATTATTGATTATTTCACAGCCTTTCACTCACGCTCTGCCACTGCGGCCGGCCCTGATATACAGATAGGGCTGCAGTCCAGCTAAAATAAGACTCCATCTTGATAATGGACTGAGATGAGATACTGTTATTTGATAAAGATAATTGATGTTTCACAGTGAATTGGAAAGCAGCTTCAAGTGCACTGTAGTTGGAGCTATATCCTATCCACAAATATGGCAGTTGTTTATAAAAATAGAACAAAAGAACTAAAGTTAAATAGTCGGACATGGCTCTTTTAGAGCATTTGGTGCCGTGTTTGGGGGGTTTTTTTGTTTTGTTTTTCATGTTTGATTATTTTAAGTTCCACTGTGGGGGGTTGGAAATTGGAAGAGACATATCATGTTATTTTTCCTCTTCGGTTTCAGGTTCGTTTGTTAAAATCTTACATGGCATGGGTGTTATTGATCAGCTCCCTTGCAGACTTAATACCTAAATTCTGTGTTTGGATTATGATGAATCACTGTCATGCATAAACCTGGTATCTTAGGTCAAAGTTAAATTTCACGTTATCATTAATTTCGTGAACATTTTACATGCATTATGAAAACACAATTTAAATTATTGATCATAAACATCGTGTCTCGTGGCAAATGCAATTCAAATCGGTGAATGCAGGTTGGGCTTCTCATTTATTATTAACATATTTCTCTAAAAATAATATACAACTCACTGTATTTGTTCATCATGCTCCCTTCCGCCACCAGGTTTAAGTTGATTAAGGTATCATTCATCTTAGGTACTGTTCATCCGATTTCTTTTAGTCTTATCACCTTCGTAACCCCTAATTAAGCAATAAGGCTTGACAGGGAGTATGGTTATCATGAGATAATGACACCCCAAGTGTGTTGTGAGGCACAAGGTTCAGCTGAGTGCTTCTAAACCTCTAGGGGTGTGATTATCTCATGATAAACATGCCACGTTGCTGCTCATTGAGAGCATCGTTGCATATACACACGGCTGGAGTTGGGGTAAAATTGACACTTCCGCGCCCACCTTCTTGCCCAGCCTAAATGCTGATTTTATAAAATGCTTGGTGCAGATCGCAGACTTATAAACCAAAACGTGAACCCATAAGCTTTTATTTTATTGTTCAGGTAGTATCAGTTGACTTGCAAGTACATCTTTGAACAAAATATAAATTGACTTTTTTTTAAAGGTAAAGTTTCTTCAGGAGAAAGGCTGCAGGGAAAGCAAAGGTATTTTTTGATGTTGTAGTTTTGCAGCAATTGGTGGACCCCACACCAATAAATGGTAAAAGAGTAGGCATGCATGTGCTTTCGTGTAGATGAAGATATTAAATAGTTGAAAGTTCTATAGGAAATACTCATTGGAATTTTGGTTTGGAAGATCTCTTTTAGCTTATCACTTGGTAACTGTCAAGGTTAAAAATAGAACAGTGCGGGAAGAGGAGAAAATAGTAGTTTCATAATTTTATTTTAGTTCAGATGTCTGATGAATTGATAATATTTCAGGGAAGAATAATTTTTATTTCTTGTATGGGCCCTAATTTGGTATTTAAAAGGAAAATGGGATTATCTCCAATAACATTGACCTGTGAAAGGGAAAAAAAAAACCCACCTTTTAGATGATCTACCTTCTTAGGAATGTGTGTGTATACATATTGTTATTTTTTAAAAGGGGAAATATTGAAAATACCCTGGCTAACTTTGGAATATTTTCAGTATGAATTTAAGTTAATCATGCCTTCTAAAACAAAACTGCTCACCAGAACTTTTTTGTGATGAAGAAAATGTTCTGTATCAATGTTTTCCAATACAGTAGACACTAAGCACATATAGCTAATGAGACTGGAGACCCATTTCTTGTTTTATTTCATTTTAATTAATTTAAATAGTTGCATTTGGCTGATGGCTAATATATTGGGTAGCATAGGTTTCAAGAAAAAAAAAATCCTTGAAAGTTCGTCTTTCTTGGGCTCCTTTCACAAAATTATTGAGAAATGAATGATTTTGTGGCTTAAAAGAGTATTTTCCAAGGAATTAGTCTATTTAATAATTTTTTTATTTTAATGTTTAAATAAAAACTGAAAAAGTCTGCTGGTTTTACAAAGATCAAAAATTCTCCTTAGCAGAACTTCTACCATTCTGTCTCTAATTCATATTCAGTTTTTCAGAAGTTCCTGTTTAGTAGCTAAGTATTTGATGCATGTTCAAACTATTAATCTAGTTACAAAATTGAAGTACTAGCTTTCCTGGCAAAGTGAAACACTTTAGGAAGAATTTCTATCAACCAAAAATTCTGGGGATGTTATGCCTATATATTAAAAGACCTAATCCTTGATCATACCATACAGTTTTATTACATAGAAGGAAAAAAATGTTTTTCTTAATTTTTTTTCTTAACAAGAATTATAGCTTCCAACCTTGCCTTTGTTCTAGTTAGTACAGTTTCCTATTTTGAAAAGGTCAAGAATATTAGTTAAACTAAGACCTCTAGAGAGGTCTTTAGGTGAATAGCAGTGAGTAGCAATAGAAGCTGCTGTCATTACAGTCCAGAGAAAAGGGAGCCTTTCCTCCTTGTACATGTGGCAATCGGAAGATGGCAGGGGCTGATCTGTAAGCAAAAAGCACATTTGGAAATCCTTTTGCATTTCTGGATCCCACCACTCTCCCAACACCTTTGTGTTTAATTTTAAGCGATTTTTTTTAAGATAGTGGAAGTTATTTTAAAGATTTTATTTATTTTTAGAGAGAGAGGGAGAATTCAAGCAGCAGGAGGAGCAAAGTGGGGCGGAGAGGGAGGGGAAAGAATCTCAAGCTGACTCTGCGCTGAGCTGAGCCCTGTGCGTGACGTGATCTCAGGACCCTGAGATCATGACCTGAGCCGAAACCAAGAGTCATACACTTAGCTTAACTGACTGAGCCACCTAGGTGCCCCAATAGGAAGTTATTTTAACATAAAATATCCTACAGATGAAATCATATGATTTCTAAGATTTTCTTGAAAACTAAATGGGAAGGGGAAGAGAAGATAGGTCTGGTCGAAGCCAAATTAACCATGAATTGATCATTGTTGAAGTTGGTGAAGGGTTCATAGAGGTTCATTATACTATTCTGTACGCTTTTGTACCTGTTGAAATTTTCCATAACAGTTTTGAATATAAACAACTATAAATATTGGGTTAGTGTAAATATTAATATCACTAATAATAATACTTGTGAGGTAAGATTTACTCATTCCAAGTTATTCTCCTTTAAACCCTTGCTGGTGCTCTGCCTCATCCTTCACGAGGCTCCCCTGCCATCTCTGTGCTTAGACCACACTAACTCTTTTTTATGGCGGGCTACTCTAATGTCTCCTCCCCTTTCACGCCCTAGGACCTTTGCACATGCTCTTTCCTCATTTAGGACCTCTCTTCTCTACCTCACATATCCCATCTCCCTCCTTCACTTAAATAACTGCTATCCTCACTTGTTTCTAAACCCAGTGGTCACTCTTTCTGTCACTGATACACCAAACTGTACTGTTGGGGACTAGACCGATTCTCATTCAGTTTGGTGCCCATCCAGAGGCCCAGTGGCTCACTTCCTGTCCTCTTGAGATTAAAATCAGGGCACATGCTTTCCCAGCTTTGGATACAACACATATAGATTGTACCTCTCCTCACTTGCTACCCTAGTTCTTGTCCTTTGTTTATAAATAGTGGGAGAGAAACTAGTCAAATGAAATTTGAATTAATCTTGAGAGAGAGGAGGGACCATGGTAAAGTGGGAGATGCCTGCTTCACCGGAGGGCAGGATTTCAGACATCACATGGACCAAACACAGCAAGTTTGCATGCCACACTGGGCCTGAGGGCGGTCTACAGATGTGGGTAGAAACAAGAGTGATTATAGGGTGAGAAAGAAAAATCTGCTTCTGTAGATGTCTCAGTATCTTACACCTCTATTTAAAATGTGGTTTATTAACAGCAGTCCAAGATATTATTTAAAACGTGAATACCAGTACCCTGCTTTAACATGTGATTCCACAAATCTCTAAGAGGAACAAAATATTAGTGGAAAGAGACGATCCCCATTTTTCAGTTCACTTTCTCATTATGAGTTCAGGTATAATTTAATGCAGTGTTCAGACTATTCATGCCTTTCAAAACATATCATTATTTATGTTATAAATATATCTTGCCAGATTTTTAACATTCTCCATTCCTTCTTCTAATTAATCATATTAATCAATTAAAACTGAAGCCATGAGGCCTGCTCAGTGTAAAGTAACCTCAAGCCCATGTTGTTTAATTTTATAAAGCACCCATAATGAAAAAGAATAATTCAGCTAATCAAATAACAACTTCCTTTCTCCTTACCTATCTTGATTAAGGCAGCTGGTCTTCTGGAATCACTCCTGCAGCCTGAGAATCCATTCCAAGCTAGATATGCGACAGTAGCAAAAATGCATTAATGTGAATGCTTTCAAGCCAGGAAGATGGGGGTGCTTGCCTTCTTTGAGATCTAGCAACAGTACACAGCAGCCCAGCGTCTTGTAAATTAAAGTTCGTCTATGAGGCTGGGGCGGGGGGGCAGAGTAGGTGAAGGGGATTAAGAGGTACAAACTTCCAGTTATAAAATAAAGAAGTCATGGGGATGTAAGGTACAACATAGGAAATATAGTCAATAATATTGTAATAACTTTGGTGACAGATGGTAACTAGACTTATCAGGGGGTTCATTTCATAATATATAAAAATATCGAATCACTATGATGTATACCTGAAACTAATAGGATATTGTGTGTCAGTGATACTTCAATTAAAAAAGTTTATCCATTGGAAGAAACTATAGGATATCTTTATAAAGATTAAGTTGTCTGTGTGGAATGTTTCTTAATAAACTAAGGTATCTCAAAAATGATAGAACCAGGATCAAGAAAATGTGAGATTGAGTGGGGCCTTTACACACAGAGATTATTCCCAAAGGAGTGAATTTTCTTATCCAAATTTTAAAATTAAAATTAAAGTTGAGTTCTGTCTAAAGGTAGAAAATATATTTCTAACAATATTGAGCATACTAATTAAGAGTTAGCTCTGAAAAGGTCTTAAGAGTATAAATTAACAGTTTTGTGGTTAGGGCCATATGGAGCATAGGATGGTAACAGAGAACGCTCCAGGGAGTAGGTAGTAATTTTTTTGAAAAACAATGTAATTAATGTAAACATAGTCAAATGACTTTTCCTGGTTGCATTGTATTCCCCAAGCCTACTGTGACTTCTCAAAGTCAGTCCCACCTACCCCCAAATATTCCCCTGTTCAAGGATAGGATGGTCAAGAGAACCTGTAGCGTGCTGTTGGGTAAAGTTTTCATTAAGGGACATGTCCCAGCTCTGAGTAGTTGCTAGCCCTTTATTTGGAGCTTGAATGAGAGGTGAAACCACAAACTGGTCTTATGATGACTGTGATTCACGTGTCCTTCAGCTGGTCCAAACTGCAGACTACCTCGCTACTATAATAGCCTAGTACTTTGTGGAATTATATACTCCCAAACTCAAATCTATATCATATTAATATTGCTGGTAGTTGACTACATATTATATCCATGTTTACATGTTTGACAAATAGGTTGAATAAAATAGAGTAATTTGGTGGAGGCAGGGGCGGGGGGAGATGCACTTAGTAGGCTAATGAATTGACTTCCTAAGAAGCAAAGTAGAAAAACCTCCCGAGTTATTTTGGAAATACTCAGATCATTTAAATAAACATCCATGCGCTTCAGAAGTTGTATCTGATAATAAGAATTTAGAATTCAGTAAAGAAAATCATTTTTCTCAAGTTTCTACCCAGTACTTAGCTCTTATCAAAGAAGTTTGGCATATGGATGCCAAGTTTGACATAGTAATCAATTTAATTTTTTTATTTTTTTTTTGGAATGATGCCATTTGCTATAATGAGATGGGGCTGCCTGGAAAAATAGTAAACTTGCTGACCACTCTGTGAAGCCACATACTGTGATTTTAAATTTTTATTGTAAAAAGTGTGACGTCGTGTCTAGAGTAAAGGCTCTTAAAAAATTGAATTTGTATCAAAAGAAATGCAGAAATGTATCTAATTTACCTCTGTCTCCCTGGATCAGCCTTTTCAGCTTTTAACTCTGTAAATGCTCCATTTTAAGTGTGTTAGCAAAGCACTTTTGTTCAGACTGTCAAAAGGAGCTTCTGTCTAGGGATGATGGTGGGATGTGGGGGGTTGTATGTTTTTCCTGTTCACCCTAATTTATAGGAAACCCTTTCACAGGAATGGTATTTTCCTGTAAAGTGATCAGTCATTTCCCAGGATAATCTTCTGATTACTGGATACATATTTGGCAGTGATTAGGCAGATAAATTGCTGTCAATCAATTGTATGGCAATTGCCAAGGAAAGCAGACTCTTTGTTGCTATTATGTCACTTGTTTTACATTTTTTGTTGATTAAAATGGAACCAGTAAGACTGGTCATTACTATTTAAGGGGCATTTTGCTGTATTCTACCACTGTCTATATCCTCTGCTGAAGTAAGTGAAAATCCTTGGAAACTCATGACTTTTGTTACGCTTATGGCATTTCTGAGTTCCTTTTTTTTCAACTATTCTGTTAATTTTGACCACTAAATGTAGTTTCTCATCTTACTAAGAATAAGAATGTGTTTATTCTATCCTGGGAATTTTTTTTACCTTTTTTTGTGTTGTTTTTTTTCTGAAGTTTTCCCTGAATAATTATAAACTCTCATGATACTAGGTAAGTATGTTTATATTTGCAAGAGCATTATTTAACAGACTCTGATTTTAAAATCAGCGTAGCAAGGTTTTCAGTAATCTTTGTTGGTAGACTATTTATTAGCCATACCCCATGGTGACCATTATAAAAAAAAAAAAAGTCCAATTGCATGCTACTCTAGAACACATTTAAACTTTCAAATCTCATAATAGCGTAGGCTCTCCTCATTCTAGCATCCAAAAAGTTCTAGACTTCAGGGTTGTAAAGGAGGATTTTACTAAACTAGCCACATGCCGGCCAGTGTTAAATTTCCAGGAGGTAGCTAGTCACTTATTCAGTCAACAGATATTTCAAGAAGCAATGGTACATTACTCAGGTAAATTCTAAAAATATTAGAATTTAAATCACTAAAACTACTTAGTTTCTTTAGCTGCTCATCAAATACTAATTCTGTTTAAATAATTTAAGCTAGAGTAAGAGAGAGAAAAGCAACTTCCTTTTGAAAATCAGACTCCTAGATTTTCTGAGCCTGCTATAATGCTAAGGATTTAAAATCCCAAAGGTGATGGCTGGTGTGCCTACTATCTACCTGTAGTTATGGGATAAATGAAGAAAGAGGAGGACCGTGAGAGAGCTGCCTTTGCTAAAATCCTGCCAGCTTCCTCGGAAACACACATTTTACTTGAACTCAGAGGATGGGTTCCTCTTCAAAGTGATTATTTCCTGGCAAAAACAAGTTTAAAGCTATAAAATTTGTGATTTTTTTAAAGCGTCGTATAAATGATTATGGAATGTGTAGCATTTATTTATTAAGGGAAGAGAAACCTGACTGATGGGCAGAACTGCATCCTCCCGAACTAGCTCTGTCATACACTAAAAGTATATTCCAAGCATAACTCATCTTGTCTACAATAAACCCCACTGGGATTATATGAAATTATGGCTTCCTCTTAAATCATGCCCGTATTGTCTGTTTCAGAACCATGCCCAGCTCTTCTGGCGCTCATAGATTTGTCCTTCTTACCTCTCCTTCCTCCAGGCATTCACCTCCAAATCCTACAATGTAGTCTCGTTTGCCAGAAAGCGTTACAGAGTTCCTTCACTTGAGTTCATGAGAACTTCCAGGATCCACTTGGCTACTTCGAATTTCTGACACCCTCCCACCTCTACTTCCTCTCTCTATCCCGGGGTCACAGTGTCAGCTGCCTTAGCAGGTGTAAGGTGCACACATCTGGGGATTCCCTGCCCAGGGCATCATCATGGAGACAGAACCTGGTCCTCTAGCGAAAGCATATTTTATCTGATGAGCCGTATAGACTGACTTGGATCCACAGGGTGGGCAGTTGGAATTAATGCACCTTTGGTAGCTGGGCCGCTTGCTGCTTTTGAGCCTTACTGGCTGCAAATCAAAGAGTAGAGCAATGAATCGAGAGGACTGCCAGAGGGGTTGGAGCATCAGCATGTCGGCTATTTAAAGTGAGTCCAGAAGTTGTTCGTAAGAGGCTCACTGCAGTCCTTTCGTGCGCTCGTTGATTCATCCACGTACTAAATATTCTTTTCTGATACAAATCGATTGAGAATCTATTTCCGCTTTTAAGGAGCTGCTCCCCAGCTTCTACACTCTGCACAAGGGCTGGTCACTACTCTTTTTTTTTTTTCCCCCAGGTGAATCTAAATAAAAAGAAAGCTTGGATTTCCTTTGTACATGTACTTTGGAGAAGAAACATGGCTTCTTCTCTTAAATTCTGGGCCTTCGGAAGAGATATTTTTATAGTTGAAAATTACTGACAATATTTAAAATTTTTCAGAAAAAAGTTAAGATGCTATTATAAGTTGAAAATGGAAAATTTATAGCAGTTTGACCAAGATGCAAACAAGAATATATAAGCTGGATATAAATAAAATTAGGCTCCTTGGTAAGTTAGAAAGCCCTGTAGAATTAGATGATGCCTGGTAAAAATGTTGTTTTCCCTCCAGCTTGAGGCGGTTGGTCCAGTAAGGGGGAGAACCCCTAAGGGAATTAGAAATGCCCAGAACTATTCAGAAGGGGGCAGGGGAAACAGCCTCATTTATTCCTTCTGCTTCGTCAACCAGTACAAAATGGTGCTCAAAACCTGGGGCTTCAGCAAGCAGCACGCTGTTATATAATACTCTTTATTCTTTGCAGCCTACGGTGGTCATGTAAGCATTTAAACTTATTTTTAAAAGCTTCTTTAATATTTCACTTGAGAGGTAGAAAAGAGCATATAATGTTTAAAAAAAAATGCCTGCAAATAGCCTTAAAAAAAGAAACTGGATCTTTTCTATACCTAATACAGAAAGAATCACATTTCCAAACCATAAACACTGTCATGTGAGCTTAATATTAATGAAAGTTATGTACGGAAATCCTTAATTGCCTGAGCATTTTATAAGAAACTGACTTGTGTGAGGCCTTAAAAAAAAAATCAGATTTAAAACAAACCTGGATTAAACAATGAATTGTTCAGAGGAAAAGAAGCAATTACTTTTCAGAAACAACATATATCCTTCTCCATGGTCTCTGGCAGAGTGTTTTCAAGTATGATTTGATCAATAACCTCACAGTAGTGGCAGATATAGAAAAGAATAAATGTTTATCACACTTGTAAACATCTGAGGCAAAGCTGAAGTATTTGCTGAAAAGACAACATCCATTCTTGAATTTCCCCATGGGTCCGATGTGGGGGCGGGGGAAGGTGGCATTTACTGTTAGATCTGTGAGGCTGAGTATTAATGACTAAAACCGGAAATTAAACTAACAATTCATTTTTATCATAAATATCTGTGTGTTTCCCAGCAAAGCGAAATAAGGAATTTTGCTCAATTGTCCACAGGGTGTTGCATTTCCATGTGGACAGATAACACAGACCTTGGCAACCAGAGGGGGATAGGGGAAGGTTGCTTTTTGTGGCTTCTTAAAAAACAAGTAAATAAATACAATCAAGCCTTTAAAAACCATTCCACTCCTTGTAAAAAATATTTCCTAGTTCATCTTGAGATATTTTTTGGCACTTGAACTGGTCTCTAGAGCTCAGTTTTTTCAGAAGGAAGGTGAGTAAATTACTTAGGTTATAAGCAGCTGTTGGTGCCGGCAGGATGCACAGTGTTGAGAGCAGGAGCCGAGCGAGCTGGGAAGCTAACCAGCCTGGTGTTCAGTGTGTTCTCTCATTCGCACTGAATAAATAATAATTAAACAATAAATGGGTGTATGATCTGTATTTTAGAACTTACTTTCCTCCTCACTCTAGTTTTAGAGAAGCCACTTTTCCTGAAGAACTTTACAGGAAGGGTGAAGAGCAGGGGAGAAAGTCCTCCTGCTTCTTATTGAGTTGCTCTCTCACATTCTGCAGAAAGCAAAAACAAAGGAGTGAGGGCAAACCAGGTGTACCTTTGGGCATCATGAGTTTTCCAAAACCAGGGCAGGAGAGCGCTGAGGTTGCAGGGCATTTTTGAAATGAACAGTCTGATATCCCAAGCCTCAGTGTTTAAGCAGGGAAAACCCACAGATCCTGGCATTTTGTGAGCCTCCCTGCCCCCTGGACCTACAAGAGATTGGGTTTAAACTGCCTGCCTCTCGGGAGCTGTGCGTATTCCTGGAACTCTTTCACTGGGCCTCAGGGAGGCAGAGGTCAAGTGTGCCATCTCTCAACATGTATATTTGACACTGCAAGTGTAGGCATAATGCGGGTTTTTTATGGGTTCTATTTACTAAACTCAGGTTGGAATAGACTCTCTTAAAACATGGAGGTAGGGACATACTTCATATGGGACAAAATGGTCTACAGGGAAAGAGTTGAATTCTGTCAGCACACTTGAAACCAGGGTATCCTTTAGTGGCTTTGAATTAATCATTTAACTTCCACACTTCTTTACTATGTTGTTTGCCTTTGTAACCCCTCCCATATAGAATTCTATTAAGGAAGCTGATTTGAAGCTGGGAGGTCCATTTCAGTGAGTTAATCGTCAAATGATACAACTGTGGAATATCTTTGTAAAATGTCATTATTAAAAGCAAGTCACTGAAAAAAAATGTACCAAGCTGTGCACATAGAAAATCATCTTTTTTTACCCAAAGAATAGCATTTTTTATGGATATGAATGTGGTTTAAGTGGCTGCTTACCCAGAAGCAATAAAGGAGCGTATTCTACTTATAAAATAAGAAAATATCTTTTAAAAATTTATAAATATTTAATAGTCGAGAAATTGTAGGTCTTACTCTTAATCGTTGTAAGTTCTTGATAGTACGCTATAGCACTTGATAGCCCAGAAAAATAAGCTTTTAGCAACAGTATCCCACCCAATACTAGTATGAATAATGTGTCATATAGAAGGCATAATAATTTATCCCATTATTTTAAGTATCTGGGGATGGCCTCTTCATGAAGAAGTCAGAGTTATGAGAATATTTATAGAGTCTTGTATTAGAAAACGCAGTATAAAAAAGTTTACAGAGAATGTCAGTGAAATAAAATCCTGACAGTGAAATCCTTTAGTTTAATGTGAGACTTCATGACAAATAATAGCAGAGTTCTAAATCTCTCCATGTTCTATACCACCCGTCTTTGTACTGTATGTCAGAAGAAACCCAATGAAGGATTTAAGATTGGGAGGACGTTTGTGAATACAGAAATATAAAAAAGTTAAGTCCATTAGATAGGTGGAGATAATAGAGAAAAATATTTTAGGAACAGATAAATATTAGGAAATAATATATATGTGATGTATGTATTATATATATATATATATATATATATATATATATATATATATATATTCAACTTCAGTTGAGCAGAAAGAGTAACCCACAGAATTCTTTTAAACCAGTTGTTCTGAGATGACTAAAATAATGAGAAAGGAAAGGAAGAATTCTTTTAAACCTTTCTCCATGAGATCAGCCCCTATATTAGTGTGGGGCATCAAAGCCCTTGAAAAAACATCTAGCAAAGGGCTGAGAAGAAGAAAAAGTGTTCAGAAAAATGTAGGCCAGGGGAAAAAAAAACTTAACAGCAAAGGTTTTCTTTGTGTTGACAGCCAAGAAGAGATAGAGATACATTATGGCAGAGAAAACAATCAAGGAAAAATGACCAAGACTAATGAGGAGAATTTAATGCTTTTGCGCTATTATCTTATACAATAAGTTTAACAGTACAGACAGATAGAAGGGAAGATGGCAAGAAAAAGAGAAAACCGCCAATCACTACCTAACTAGGGCAGAAGTACGACCCCAGAAACCTTCCCAGAGCACAGACCATTCCCTGGCCTTGCACGACAGTTTCCTAAACAGAAGGGATCTCTGTCTGCCCTCTGGCCACCATGAGCCTCTCTCCTTTCCTTTGGCAAAATTCCCTGTACCGCAGTTGCATTTGGGGCAGAATTCCCTGTGGCAAAGTTCCGTAGGCAGGACATGGGACATTGCCACAGCTGCTTGGCAGACCACCATTTCCTGTGTTTGGCAACTGTCTCGATATGAAGAACTGGGGGGAGTATCAAACTATTTTGAGAGTCCTATATTAGCAAGTAGAGTAGGGACACAGAAAGAATATCAGTAAGCTAAAATCGTGACAGGATGATCCTATAGTTTGTAAAGTAGTTTTAAAGAGATATATTAGTATTTTTATTTAATTAACCAGAATCACATTCATATTTTTTAAAGCCTGTCATAAACCAGAATTTCTTCAATGGCCAAGGAGAAGAGAAGGCTTAATAAATATTATTCTAGCTCTTTTTCATATTCGATTTCACTGATCCTGTATTGTTTAATTTCCTGTTTTTCTTAATATGATTGAGGGATGATTCAAAAACACTGATTTTTTTCCTTCTTTCATTGAATATTGAATATTGTATTTTCCACACCCCCTTGTTGGCTGTTATTTTAATTGTATGTACCATATTCTGTAGACAGATTTATTTTTTTCAAATAGACCCTATTCGTTTTTGTATTTTAGTGGTTTGTAATCTTCCTTTTTTGGGAAAGGATCATGTGTTGAAAATTGATAAGCTCAAGCAGCAGCTCCTTTGGTCTGTCACTCTCACACAGCCATGGGGAAGGAAGTGGAAGGCCCTTCTAGAACTGCATCGTGACACACATGATGTGTGTGGCTTATTTTCTTGTAGCTTGGTTGTTCTGGACAGTGTTCAAAAGCTCATGTAAAAGCTAAACTGTTTCAGTATTATGCCATTCATTAAATATAAATTAATAAATTTCTGATATAGAATCTTCAAGGCATAAAAGCTTATATGTGCAGATTCTAGAATTTCTAAAATACTTTACTAAATCCTTTTGAAAGGAATATAAATATTTGTGGACAGTAACAGATATAAATTTAGGTTTACGACTTTCTAAAAACAAAGAATTTTAAGAATGGTTTGGCCCAGCCATCCTGAATCAATCACCAGTATTGTGAACGGAGCAAAAAAAAATGTAGAGCTGATATTCAAAAGGAAGAAATGTTATATTGGCAGACACAAATCTACTAGAGAGTGGTGCATAAGAATTCAAATTAAAGAACATGTCTCATGGGTTTACAGGAAAAGTATCCTTACTGAGAAATGGTAGGTTGTGGTTAAGGTTCCCCAAGGGAAATTGTGGGCGCACCCTCCACTGAGACCCGGTGAGCAACTAGAAAATGCATGCCAGGGAATGACCGTAGCTTCATTCTGTAAATAATTAGCCTTTTGCATGTCCCTTTCTCAGGGCTGCCGGACAGTAGTGGCAAAAGCACCAGTCACTACACAACGCGCTTGTTCCTAGTAGATCTATTCCTATATATTCATATTTGTAACTGATTTAATGAGGTATAATTTGCATATAATAAATGCACCCATTGTAAGTGCGCAATTTGATGAGTGATAGCAAATGTGTAGCTTTGTCACCACCACTGTGATCAAGATGAGAACATATCCATCACCCCCAAAAATTTTCTTCTGCCCCTTGCAGTCAGTCCTTCTGGCTATCACGGATCTTTCTGTCACTGTAGCTTTGCCTTATTGAGAATTTCGTAAGATGAATCATACAGAATGTGGTTTCGGTGTCTGGCTTATTTCACTTAGCATCGTGTCTATTTTCATGGACCTCGCCGTGCTTCCAGTCTGTTTCCTTACTAACCACTGATGCTAAGCTTCTCAGTACAGAATCCAAGTACGAACCTTAACTAGAAGACGGGGTCCATCTACGTAGGAACAGCAGTTATTTGGCCACATTTAGGTAGAGGAAAACCAAAACCAATTCCTGGAGCAGTCTTTATTGTTGGAGTTGATTTTTCCATCCCTTCTTATTTGTCATTGGGATTTTTATTCCCTTTGTCTTCCGCCTCCTCGGGTGCTTTCTGGTATCTGTATTTTTAAATTAAAAGGAAAAATTGTTTTTGTTTTCAGCATTTTGTGATAATTTCACAGCTCTTGTAATAATGTACTGTGCCCTGAGGTGTCTCAACTCATGACTAGAAATCAGTGGGTCAGAAAACCCTTATATGAAAAACTAAATTAAATACAACTTAAACCTATAGGTGACTGTACTATAATTTTCTTGACAGATAGGAATATTTCTCTAGTACAAGTAAATTATCTAAGCAAATGTATCCTTTTTGGCTTCCTAGAAAAATGTGAAAAACGCATCGAGACTGACTAAATATCATAAAAATCTAGGACAAGAGTTAGTTATTCCCACAGTCACACTTTTCAACTGGATCCTTTTTTTTTTTTTTTTTAAGTATCCAAGAATGTTTTCCTGACTAGGATACAAGAAGTTATTTATAAGCAGAAATTAACCAGTTTCTGAAACCTCTCTTCCCACAAATGAAATAGACTAAGCAAGTGGGATGACTTGTTGGCTGTGGCACTTAGTGATGTAATATTTAGAATATATCATCACGCCTTTTACAAACCTGTGTAAAATGCCCTGTAACACTTCAGTGGCTGCAGCTGTCATCTCATTTCTTCTGGATTAAGTTTGGTCAAGAAAGAAGCTGCCTCATTTTCTAGTTGTCATTTGCCCAGGAAGTAAAAGCAAATTGTAATGAGGGAATCACAGCAGGAGAACCTCCTAACAAATGAGAGGCATATATTGACTGGCAGCCAGCACGCCATTTCAGTGATAAATGTATTTTTATACACTGCTGTTCAAGGTCGTTCACTGTTGTCCTTGAGTGTGCAGCCACCAAAAATCATGCAATTCACATTCTAAACAGTTCTAATAATCAGAGCCAAGATGCCTTACTTAAAAAAAAAAAATCAGTCATTAATTTTATACAGCACTTAGATAAATTAAACATCTTTAAATTTTCACTGTGGTTTTATTTTTCTTTTGCTGAAAGTTGACCAGAAACCAAAGAAAATATAAATTTGTGAGGTAGCTGTGAGGTATGTATGTGTCGATTTATTATCGTGTTCACAGAAGCCAAACTTGAGCGTGGACAAACCTCGGTAATCAGCCCTTTTTTGTTTTGTGGTTCTTCAGTTTTTAAAAAATTTAAAGAACTTATAATCTAAGAATTCCAAAACAAAACTATTTTCATTTTAAGACTTGTACTATATGTTTGAAATAGATTTTCTATTAAGAATACTGAAAACATTTTGCTTTTAGACCTGCCCAAATCCAAAGAAAATGTTATCGCTAACTTTTTGAACATGTACTCTGTAATTATTCAGAGAAAAAGTGATCAAGTCATCCACCCTTTTTTATTCAAAACTGAACCACACTTATGTAAATATTAAGTGATCTAAACTGTGTTGTTATCCGACTCTTAAAATCTCCATATGTAGCAAAAGGTTTAGATAAGAATCTGATCTTAAAAAACTGTATTTTAAAAGTTAAATTACATGGATGTGGTGGTTTGGATCACACAATGTCTTTCAGTAAATATTTTTAGAAATATTATTGGGTTCTAAAATCCTTCTCACAATATGCGTTTACAGTTAGTATATATTCACCGAAAATCACAAGGCTCTCATGATCTGCCCACACCTAATGCACCATCCACCTTCATCTTTCTCCACTTCAACCCTTCGCCATAAATCCAGTCATTCTGAAGGTCTTAGTTTTTCTGACCGGGGGTACACTCTCTCTTTCCTTTAGACCTTTGATCGTAATGCACCCTCTGCATGGAACGTGCTTTGCGTCTTGACATGCCCGCCTTTACCCCAGCACACACGCGCATAGCAGCGCGTGTAACAATTGTTACCCTGATGACTGAGCATTCCTCCAGTATTCCCACAATTTAATCTCTACCTGAAGGTGTGCATGTAAAGGCAGGAAAATGAGTGTCTCCCCAGCTTTAGCTTAGAACTTTGGTGAATCCAGTGTCCAGGGGTTCAAGACCAGTGATCTCATGCTTACCCCCCGATGTCCCACATGCACTATGGCTGATCTGGTAACACACGTATACGCCCCCCCCCCCCACCGTATATCTAAAGATACTAGGACTTAGAGAAGTTTCTGGTGTCTACAGCAGATAATTAGGTTCCTAGTATCTGACTTGGACCTCAAAATGCTTTACCCCATAGAAACTGTTATAAATAGTGCTCAGGAGATTGAACTGGTGCTGTAAATTCTGAAACATTAAGAGTTCTAGAAGCTTTTGAGAGCTGGCCTGGAAATCTAACTGCTAACTGTGGCATTGTTTCAGTGGATAGATGTGTTCAGAGTTCCAAACAAACGGTAGGACCTCTTACTTGCTGAATGCCTCTGTGGAAACATGCCAGCATCTTGCATGGGAGAGTGTCACCAGCGCACAGCATTACTGGGGGCCTGTGGAACAGCGTGGAGTGACACTGTCTGTCGCGAATACACAGAACTACAGATAGAATGGTTTCTTATTTCTGATGTTTACTAAAAATTAATCATCAAGAATTTAAAAAACAAACTCTCAGCACATTAATCTTGTTTGAACCTCACATGCACCACTTGCCTTTCTGGAGCTCGGACTTGGGGCTCTGACGTTGTCATAGGTGAAACAGGAAGTAGGAATCAGAATTCTCTTTAAATTTTCAACTTTCCAAGGGTCCAGAAATGGTATTTTCTGTTCTGTATTAAATTGCACTTAAACCTTGGGTGTGAAGATTTACAGTGGTTTCTAGTAGTACTCTTAGGTTTACCACTTGTTTGCTTTTTTAGTTTGGGTTCCTGGTTAAAGCACTTACAAACTCTGACAGCTGGACGGTCATACATTTAAAACCTGCAAGTGCAAGAAGTTCTCAGGGCCCTGCCGGCCATCCTAATGCTCAGTGCTATATCCAACTATTCATCTCGACTGACTGTTAAATGAGAATGTTTATGATGAAGACTTTTGTCCTGATATTGTTAAAAAAGTAAATTTCTTCAGCTATATTATTTCTTTTTGAAAGAATCCTCCCCTTTAAAAGAGCACACCTGCCTTTATTGTTTTACAAAAACGGTTAGTGAGTTTCTATCATTTCCAGGTTGTACAAGCAACTAAATATGTGGTAAATAATCCTTTGTTAAATAATGTTTTTTATTTGATTTAATTTATTTATTTGAGAGAGAGCACAAGCAGGGAGAGCAGCAGAGGGAGAGGGAGAAGCAGGTTCCCTGCTGACCAGAGAGCCCGATGCGGGGCTTGATCCCAGGACCCCAGGCTCATGACCTGAGCCAAAGGCAGATGCTTAGCTGACTGAGCCACCCAGGTCCCCCCCCTTTTTAAAGAGTTTATTTATTTATTTGAGAGAGAGAGAGTACAAGCAGGGAGAGCAGCAGTGGGAGAGGGAGACTAATGGTTTTTTTTTCTTAAGCAGAGGCAAATTGGGGGGGTACATGCACTTACTATGGAATTCACAATTTTTACTTTAACATTTAAAATGATCTGACAAGGTTGAGTCTCATCTCTGAACAAATAAAATGTGTTTATGAAAAAATAAAATAATGCAGGGGCGCCTGGGTGGCACAGCGGTTAAGCGTCTGCCTTCGGCTCAGGGCGTGATCCTGGCGTTCTGGGATCGAGCCCCACATCAGGCTCTTCTGCTATGAGCCTGCTTCTTCCTCTCCCCCTCCCCCTGCTTGTGTTCCCTCTCTCACTGGCTGTTTCTATCTGTCAAATAAATAAATAAAATCTTTAAAAAATAAATAAATAAATAAATAAATAAATAAATAAATAAATAAATAAATAAATAAATAAAATAATGCAGAGGAATAGCAGATCATTCATACAGGAAAAACTGATTAACTGTATGGTTTTAAAGGCAAATTAATCGAAAGTCTGGAAAGATAAATACCAATACTGTAAGCCTTAGGATTTGATGAGTTGGGTAGGGTTCCCAATATTATGATAGGTACTTCAAAAGAAGTTGTGGGATTATAGGTCATTTTTAGTTTCCTTTTGGGGGTGGTTCTCTATATTAAAATAATAATGAACAAACAAACTTTAAACAAAGGGGTGCCTGTCTGGCTCAGTCGGAAGAGCATGCGATTCTTGATCCTCCGGGTCATAAGTTCAAGCCCTTCTTTGGGTGTAGAAGTTACTAAAAATAATAGTAATAATAAAAATAATAAAATAAATTTAAAAAAAACCCTCCAACATAGAAATCAGACTTCTGTTAAAAATCATTTTTGCTAATGCAAAGTTCATTTATAAAATCTATTAAGCCTTCAGAAATATTTCCAAACGGCCTTCTTTATACACTTACTTACTTCTAAAGGGAAATATTAAATAGAAGGCTTTTACTTGAGTTTTACATGCTTTTGCTTAAAAGTGAATAAAATTAGTATGTACAGTATTAAGTATGCTTTTAATCGTACCTGTAGTAAGGCACAGAATGTTATTTTAAGGCACACGGTGTGTTACATATATGATCGCAGTTTATAAGCAGATTGCTAACAAAGTGCATTCTGAGTTAAAAACAAACAAACAAAAAATTTTCCAAGAAGGATTCATGTTTGCTTGGGAAGAACGTAAATTAAAACATCAAAGCAGTTTGTTTCCCTTAAGGATTGTTGGATAGCTTGTCAGTGCTGGAGGGCAACAAGTGGGCTAGTGTTATTGATTTTCACCTTGTGTTACCAAAACATTTTTCATTGACAAATATTAATTGCTTATTAAGTGCTAAAGAGTTTGATGATCCAAATATTGAATTTTGTAATGAATTGGGCTTTTAGTTTTGCTTATCATTAGGCAATAATGATTGCATTAAAAGATATAAAAGTTTAAGCCAGCATATC
Source organism: Ursus americanus (assembly GCF_024610735.1). Classification (NCBI taxonomy): domain Eukaryota; kingdom Metazoa; phylum Chordata; class Mammalia; order Carnivora; family Ursidae; genus Ursus; species Ursus americanus. The sequence goes on along the minus strand of NC_142145.1, from coordinate 17,768,480 downwards.
TTCCACTCTAGAATGTCAAATAGGTATTGCTGTAGAGTTTAATCTCGGCAGTAGGATATTTAATTCATTTTCCTTTGCACTTAAGTTGACTGCTCTTTAGCCAAACTATAAGGAATGCTTGTTTCAGTATGCATTGTATGACTATAATTAGTAAAGTATACAGCGTATCTTGCATTAATTCTAGTTTATCAATCTAGTGAATCGTTGAAATTTCTACCAGAACAATGTTGGTGATTGTGATCATTAATAATACTAGTCTTTATAAATCATTAATTTGAACTATTTCTCCTTTTGAAAAGGATCTGCAAATCAAAGTGAGCAACCACAATACGTGTGCGTGTGTGTGTGTGTGTGTGTGTGTGTGTACGTGGGCACACACACACAAATACATACAACTTCCATTTTTAATTCCTTTTTGGTGTCTTTCCTAACTTTTTAATACTGTGTCTTTTTTGTCTTTTTGTAATTGTATTCAGAGACATCTTTTATATAATGATCTTTCTAAAATATTGAAAGCTGTGGATAACAGATGAAATTAAGCAAAGTTAAAAGTAGAGAAATTAGACTGTCAGTTTGGGCAACTAACTAATATTGGTAGCTTAGAATATTCTAGTTCAAATATCTGTTTTTGATTCTAGAAATTTGACCTTTTAATAATTTATTTCCTGATCTCCAACTTGAATAATTACTACTTGATAAAAAGATTAAATGTTATCAAACTCCAAAACAGTTTTATTAGCTCTTTCATCTCTCTGAGGCCCTTCCCCTGGTAGGGACCTCCACCCTTCCATCCTTGCCCTTCCTGACTTTTCACCGTCTGCTCCTCATGGGTTCTCTTTGTCACTTACACGTGATTTAACAGATATTCGTGGAATGAACTGCCACGCACCAAGCACAGTGCTGAGTGGCAGATCAGTGAGTCCCGAATCTGCCTCTCCTTCCCTAAGCCTTTTCCTGAGCTCCACATTCATCTTTCGAACTTGCCGACATATTTCCAACTACCTGCTTAGGTTACTATCTACCTATCTCAAACTAGCTCGTTGCGATTTCCCACCTCCCCCTATGTTCGCAACCGAAAAACACATTCTTTCTCCTGTGTCTTCCGGTTCAGGTCGCCATATCCCGGTGTACCCAGCGCGCCCCTTTCCTGCCCACACCCAGTACCGCATCCAGTTCCTGACTGATATGCTACATCTGCGGCTTACCCTGTCCTTTGCTTTCCTAGTTCCTTTCTCCTTTTCCCTCCGCTGGAATTATTCTTAGAACTGTCTGATCTGACCATTTTCCTGTTTAAAAACTTCAGAAAACTCCCTGTTGACTGTAAACTGAAGTCCAGATTTCTTGGCACAACAAACAGGCGGTAGATAGCCTGGCCATAGCTACCTTTTTGCCTCATCCGCAAACCCTGCCTCTCCCCGGTGCACCCCCACCCCTGCCCTTCCCTTGGCAGAGTGACACAGGAATGCCTGCTGCTCTCCTGAGCCTCTCTCATGTGTTTCATCTATCCGCGTAGAATGGCCTTTTGCTTCTGGGTAACTTCTGCTCATCCTTTAAAGCTCAACTCAGATGCCACCTTAACTCTGTACCCTGGTCTGACATTTCCTACCCCAAACGGAGAGTGCGGCCTGTTCATCTGCGTTTCCGTGGCAGTATGCACGCATCTATATGGGGCCATTAATGACCCTGTGCAATAGCTGCTTACGGTCAGTCTGTCTCTCTTCTCTCCCCGATTCACTGGCAGGTGTCGAGTCTCATCTCTGTACTCTGACACAGCCCCTAGGACATCATAAACTCTCAGTAAACATTTTAAAGTACATTTGCGCTGGAAATACCGAATTCCACGAAGTAAGCAGGACAGAGATTATCCTTATTTTACAAATAAGCAAATTGTGTCTCAGGAACTTTTGCTGATTCATAAACCCAGCAAGGACAAATTCTAATCCACTAGATAACATAAAATAGTTTAAGGAGAAGTCAGAGGACTGACAAGCAAAGTCCGTGTGATTTTGCCACAGTAATTACTCTGGAATATTTGCAAATGCAATTGGTATGTGAAAGAAAAGTCCATATATGTTATTGTATTTGTTTCATTGCTATTTTAACATTGAGAAAAATTTTGAATGTTACATGGAAGTTAGGAAGGTAATTTTATATTTTTGTAACTTCACATTTCTTAACAGAAGAGATGTACTTGTAATATACAACAGCATTAATTAGGTTATGTTCCACACTAATCTGACTTTCTCTTTTAATAAGGTGAAGAGGCATGGTAAGCCCCATGTAAAAGTGTAAAATTTCTGAATCTATATTATGTATTAATAGATATACTCTATTGTTCTCCAAAATAAATACAAGCCAAAAGATGTGATAACATATTGGTCAATATATATATGAATTTTTAAGTGTATATAATACCTTAATTTTCTATAATACTTTTTTAAAAGATTTTATTTTAGAGAGAGAAAGAGAAGACATGTGTGGGGGGGGGGGCAGAGAGGAAGAGAGAGAGAGATAATTTCATGCAGACTCTGTGCTGAGCGTGGGGCCCGACATGGCGCTCAATCTCAGGACCCTGAGTTCACAGCGTGAGCCGAAATCAAACGTCGGAAGCTCGACCGACTGAGCCACCCAGGTGCCCCTCTATAACACTTTTTAAGTGATTTCTTTTTTTGGAATGGTAAAAATGTTAAATCCTTTTGAAATGTGTTTTTGAATAGTGTAAATTCTGTAGCTTAGTACAATCTGTGTGAGACGGTTTTATGTCATGAGGTATAGACCAGGCAAGAGAGGTGAGCCAGCACGCGTGTGAAGGCCGTGTCCTGCTACTGCAGCCAAAAGCCGTCTTCTGTTTACCTTGACCCAGATCAGAACCCACAAAAGTGCTGCGTCCGTCAGTTTCCGGTGGACGTGTGTCTGCCGCCGGCCTGCTGTGTAAGGGCCTACCGTGGTCCGAGAGGGGACAGAGATGAACGTCACCGTGCGTGTTCCCAGGGAACTCCAAGTGCGAGCAATTGCGGCACAGTGTTGCCTTTAACACTACTACTCTGAAAAATTCTCTAACCATTTTATATTCAATTCTTAGGAATCCTTTGAATATTTAACAACCCTGTTTTCAGTCTGGGAATATAAGAACAAAACTTTGTTCATTTTAAGATTTCTAGCATGAGTTTGAATAGATTTATGTTAGAAATACTGATTTAAAAAACATTTAGCTTTGGGTCTGCCCAAATCTGAAGAAACCATTTTTTGTAACTTTTGAAGCATATGTGAGTTATACACTTTAATCGTTTTATAATTATTTCATACCAGCAGTGTGAATATTTGACAATAATTTATTCACTCTCTTTTTATTTAAAACTGAGCCACATTTATCTAAATCACATCAGCATTCAGTGTTTCCGTATCCATGAATCATCTTTAAATATGACTAATTTTTAAATGTTGATGCAAACTGTTACGGTTTGAATCAACATCTTTATACTTTCTAGTGTTATCATTATTGAGTTTAAGAGTCTCATAATATTAACGCACTACTGTCACTACAGCAGTCAAAAATTAGTGGTAACTACGTTTTAAAATAATTGGAAGTTTGTGATGTCTGGAATTTTTGGCAAACGTAATTTCAAAGTATGACTATATAAAATTGATCATTTCAACATGCAAAGAAAGGACATATCAGTTATGTATAGCTTAATTGGGTATTTTATAGTTACCTCATCCTGAAAATATTTGGTCTGCTAGAGCAGACGAGGGGTGGGTTGTGCGTGCAAATGAACATGTGTGGTCAGCGCCTCATTATCTGTAGCAAGAGAAGGAAGAAGCGCTTAAACATTAATAAGTGAGACTTATGGAAAATTTATTCTTTGAGTCTGAAAAACTTCCTCAGTTGAAGAAAAGGGGAAAGAAACCCTCCTAAAACCTGAAGATATATTTAATAAAGGCTGCTGTTATGATGACCATAACATTTTAAAGCTGGAAAACAGCTAAAGTCTTAACTGTTTATTCTCTATTTTTTTATTCATAGACCTTCCTTTTTAAAGTGAATTTTGGGGGCACCTGAGTGGCCCAGTCAGTTGAGCGTCTGCCTTCGGCTCAGGTCATGATCCTGGGGTGCTGGGATCAAGCCCCATGTGGGGCTCCCTGCTCAGTGGGGAGTCTGCTTCTCTTTCCCCCTTTGGCCCTCCCCCCTGCTTACACATACTCTCTCTCTCTCAAATGAAAAAAAAAATCTTTAAAAAACTGAAAAAATGAAGTGAATTTTGATCATTTATAATTGATATTAGTGAAAATCTAAGCTTCAATATCATAAAAATCTGAAATTATTACTAATGTCTAAATGACAATAGTAAAGCCATCTTGAGCATTTATGTTGATTCTTACTGTTCTTGGATAAGGGTGTGTGTGAATGTGTAGGCACGTGCCTGTAGGTGTATAATCCTCCACAAATTTCAAAAACTCTTGCCAATGTCGTAAGGATTACCAATATGTAGATATTGAAAAGCTCCTTTAATTCATCTGCGTCAGTTAGCTTATCCCCAGATGGCTTTTAAGGAGCTTTTAGTCACTGAGAACGGGCCGTATGTGCTGCAGCTGGGTTCAGGACTGAAGACAGACCGGGAACTTGAGGCACTATATCTTAGAATCAAACTTAAGGTAGCTCGCTTTATTACATTTATCCTTAAATCTATTTTCCATTTAGATGTTAAAATGATACCAAATCTACTTGTCTTTCGCCCCGAATGTATATTCTTTTCAATTAGATAGTGATAGAAAACTCAATTCATCGAATGGCTCCCATACCCTTTGGCTGGGAAGCCGGCACAACGGGTTGACTCTGTATCAGAGAGTTGGCATAATGTGAATAACAAGTATTGCCTCGGCCCTCCATCAGGAAAAGAAATTATAGAGATAAACAACCCATTTTCAACCCTCAAATCTCTGTTCAAAATCATTATAGAATCGCCAAAGGGCAGCATCTAGGCTTATGTGCTTACACTGTAGGAGATAGTACAGCCAATAAGGAAAACCTGGTCTCTCTAAAAATACTAGAGAGTTTGAGGAATACGTTTACCATCTACTTTCTTTCAGTCAATACTTTTAGTATCTGTGTTTTGTGTCCCGAGTGAGAAAGAGCCAAGTCCCTAATTTTATACTGATTCTTTCTCAAGAAGTGCTTATTTATGGTACCTGTAGGTAGACGTTGCTTCTTTGGGGCACAGGTGAGCTAATGGGACCCAGGGCCAGGGAGGGAGGCTCTGATGAGAGATTTGGGACCATCATACTGTATAGCACAGGTGAGCTAATGGGACCCAGGGCCAGGGAGGGAGGCTCTGATGAGAGATTTGGGACCATCATACTGTATGGCCAACACAGGCCATCCTCTTCCTCCCATCCAGTGAAGAATGATGGCAGCTTCTAATCCTTCAGCCTCTGTTTCAAGATGTTTAAACTGCTGGAAACTGGGTCAAGTAAAGAGTTTCTCTTTGCCCACCACTGCTGTGGGGGCCGAGGGACGTGCTTCTGCCCGTGTGTGTAGGACTGCTGGGGCGGGTGAGCTCCCTTGGGAGACCCGGGCTTTTCTGCCTGGCAGTACCGACTGTCGTTTAGTGGAATGACATCCCCTCACAGGGCCGGCAGGGGGGGACTGCACCAGCATGCGAAGGGAGATTGGACCAATCCAGGGACCCTCCTCCAGACCCCCTGGATGTGGAAACCACCTGCGCTCCGGCGTCTAGGGATCTGGGAGGCCCCCTGGTGTTGAGGGGGCCGGTGGAGCACTTTCCCAGCAAGGGCCAGCTCCACCACCGCCCCTGCTCTCAGGCAGCCGGCTCTGGCCGCCTGGGCTGAAGCTGGGCCACCACCGGACGTTCCTCAAAATCTGTGTTATTTGGCACGGGAAAGTCATTTAGAAATATTGGTGTATCATGTACTTAAGTGCCAGTTACATGCAAATCGGGTGTGTAGTAATGGAAGCGTGGCAGCTTACAGTTTTCTTGTACCTGGTATTCTGTGAGGCCACAGGCTCCGGAGCCACGCTGCCTGATTCTAATCAAAATAAATTACTCTGCTTCTCTGTGCCTCGGTTTTGTCATCTGTAAGGTAGGGGATCTTATCTTGTAGTGTTAATCTGTAACGATGAAGAAGAGTATATAAAAGTACAGAACATATGCTATGAAAGTTTCTCCTTAGGCTTTCTGGAACCCCCGCAGTGCCTGGCACAGCCGTGCATGCTTATGGACCTGTTAATGTACAATTTTAGAACGTATTTGAAGGATGACAAAAGCTGCTTTGCAGTTGGCCTTTGATAAATCCAGTTTTTTTTGTTTTAAATTAAGGTATGAAGTTATAGGAGTCATTTTTTATCAGTGACCACAGTCATAAGCCAGAAGCTGTGTTCTTTAAGCCAACTTAAAGCCAAGCGATAGTTGTGTCAAGAATTGTTAAGTTGCAGGAGTAGAGAGCACGTAATAGAATAGGCTCTTTGGACAGTGATTGGGTCAGAGTACATTTTTAAATGAAAAATAAAGAACCAGAATGCAAAATTCGCACAGGCGACTTTTGGGAAGGATAGGGGGAAAAGATTGAAAACAGGGACTGGCAGTCTGTGGTTTTGTCGGAGGAGGCCCCTGGAGGCAGTGCAGCACAGCCAAGGCCACCCGCCGGGCGCAGGTGTCCACAGCCCGCCTTCCTAGCGACGACGGGTGGGGGGCACTGTGCATGTCAGCCATCTGCGTGCCAAGAACTTTACCGAAGCTTTTCCTAGGCACGGTCGCAGTGTTCTGGTAATAAGCCTAGTGCGGGCCTTCCTGCCTGGTGCTCTGAGCAACTGTAAGGATACCCGGTCACCGGGGCCAGTTCAATCAGTTTGAAATTCCACATTTTGAGACATGGTTAAATAAGGTGGCTTTAAGGTACCATCCAACTCTACGATGGCATGATCGGAAAAGCTTGGAGAGAGTTTAAGGAAAAATCACAGATGTGATTGAAAAGTTGGAAAATGAGACTTGGAAATATTATAGACACTGAGTTTTTTTTTTTTTAATCCCGAAAATACAAAATAAGTTTCAAAAAAAAGGGGGCAAGTTGCAGTAACAGTCCTCAAGTCTGTAAAAGGTTACAGTGCTGATAGGTGAGTGGCTGTTCCCCATCTCTGCAGAGACCAAAGCAGGACGAAGTGGGCTCACACTGCAGCATTTTGGGTTTAAATTTGATACAAGGAAAAATTTCCTGACAACACACACTGTTCAACACAGAAAAGGGTCCTCAGGGGAGATTTTAGAATCTTCTCTAGAGATATTTGAAAACAGAATAGATTTTCATCTGTCTGGCGGACCTAAAGCAGCCCTGTTCACATATAGAAAAGAACGGGTGACCTTTCGGTGTTCTTGGCAACGTCATAGGACCTCAAGAGCTCACACACTAAAAGGCTGGAAAAGGCTTATCAGTTCATAGTAGTAATTAAATTTTACTTGGGTCTTCTCATTGGCCATAAATAAAACTTTTTTTTAATGGCATCATCTGCCTAAGTTATTTGTTTCCTTGAGCAGTTGAACCTTGAATATATAATAAAATTTTCACAAATTGGTTGCTTCAAAGAAAAGAAAGGGGGAGGTTTTTTTCCGGAATGTAATTAATTCTTAACTTTTCAACTCTTGAAATGGCTCTTCTTTGATGAGTCTTCGCCTTGCCTAACAAACAGAGCTGTCAGTCAGAGCGATGTCTTTGTCTTCTCTCTGCTTTGAGCGGTTACCTCCCTGCCAGTCAGCCGTGAAATCAGGGGCCTCGAGTATTGGGATGTCAGAAAGGCGTGTCCATCAGACCCTGGCTCACTGTCCTTCTCTGCCCTTTTCTGACTTTGGCCTAGTCTGTAAGAGATGTCAAATGTATGGTTGGTGCTTCCGGGGCAGAGGTGAGTGTGTCCTGAACCTCCCTTGGCTTTGTTGCTATCCTTAAGAGGAACCAGCACTAGGAAAATGTCCGTATTTGTAGGTCTTTGTTATTACTCTTCTTCTCAGGGCTCATCCTACTTCCTAGGCGCTCACTTCTCTGAATATCTGGCCCACCTCCAGCCTGTTTCCAGTCTCTGTATGCATACTTCATTCAGGTTCTCCTTACGCTGGGGACGTCTGCCGTGCTGGTCCCTCATGAAAGCATATTTATACTCTTTGCTCTGTCCAAACACGTTCCAGGGAAAATACCTTGGCCAATTGCTTCATTGTATTTTTAGAAATTTCAGGGACCATGTGCAGCCAACTGGGGACATACTCCAGCTCAGCAGACCTTCCAAGCACCCCCAAATCACAACTGCCTATGTTAATCCTAAACTAGCCGTGCTGCTCCCCGAGAAGGCCTACAACCAGCATGGCCTTCTCCGCTCTCGCCCCTATAGACATCCGGTGAGGCTGTGACGTGCAGCCCCGGTTCTTTTATTTACCAGGTCGTTTTAGTACGGGTCGTATAAAACACATGGTCCGTACTTTATTAACCTTCCCTTGTGATGGTGCTCATGATAACACCTTACCAACTTCAAGAAACGTTTTCTTCAAAGGGGATCCCTCCTACATTGTTGGTGGGAATGCAAGTTGGTACAGCCACTCTGGAAAACAGTGTGGAGGTCCCCTAAAAAGTTAAAAATTGAGCTACCCTATGACCCAGCCATTGCACTACTGGGTGTTTACCCCAAAGATACAGACATAGTGAAGAGAAGGGCCATATGCACCCCAATGTTCATAGCAGCACTGTCCACAATAGCTAAATCATGGAAGGAACCAAGATGCCCTTCAACAGATGACTGGATTAAGAAGTTGTGGTCCATATATACAATGGACTATTACTCAGCTATCAGAAAGAACGAATTCTCAACATTTGCTGCAACATGGACGGCACTGGAGGAGATAATGCTAAGTGAAATAAGTCAAGCAGAGAAAGACAAATATCATATGATTTCTCTCATCTATGGAACATAAATAGGATGATTGGTAGGGGAAGAAAGTGATAAAGAAAGGGGGGGTAATCAGAAGGGGAATGAAACATGAGAGACTATGGACTCTGAGAAACAAACTGAGGGCCTCAGAGGGGAGGGGGTGGGGGAATGGGATAGACTGGTGATGGGTAGTAAGGAGGGCACATATTGCATGGTGCACTGGATGTTATACACAACTAATGAATCATCGAACTTTACATTGGAAACCAGGGATGTACTGTATGGTGACTAACATAATATAATAAAAAATCATTAAAAAAAAAAAGAAACGTTTTCTTCGTACTCTATGTCGAAAGTAGTAAAATCTTTTGTTTGGTTGGGGTTTTTTCCCTCCCCTTTAAAGAGGTAGTGAGACCTGCAAATAAATATAAAATGTTCTCTTTGATCTTGTTCAGTCTCTAAGGTAATAGAGCCATACATTTGGTTTCAGTTCTCAGACTTGTCCTTTGGAAGCCAAGTATCAAGAACTCCAGGAAGAAACAGACCATGTAAAGAGCAGTTTTCAAGAAAATATCTTAGACAGTCATAGCTTCTGTGGACACTGACCATGTCATATTTGAAATCTGTGCTTCTCCTTCTCTGTACAGGAGGGCTAATTGTGTTTCTTTGCAGAGTGCATGGAAAGTGCCTGTTAAAATTGCTTGGCAAGTTCGAGCATTGCTCATTATTAATCCTGCCTCCCAGTTTCTTTTCTTTGGTAAGAAACACGGGAGGGGGTGTTTAACAGTTCAACACTCTGTCTCCTGCTAGGGCTAATTGCTTGATTTCTTTTATTGTTCATAGCACTTCTTGAATTAGATTAATTTCTTTATGTTCCATTTCTGTCTTTTCAAGACAGCAATTACTTTGACGAAAAATATACCAAGACATGATACTCGTTCGCATATAAATGTAGACCACGCCTCCATTTATTTTGAAACCTGTTGTTCTGGGAAATATTCTTTAATGTTCAGCATTTAAGATGCCAACCCTGGGGTTTACCCCATCCAGAGCACTTAACAGTTTCCCGGTGATCCCCGCACAGCTGCCTCTCTAATGCCGGAAGCGAGGTTAAAGTCAGTTCAGGTGGTGCCGGCATAGTTCTGAGTTCAGAGATTCGGAACAAAAGACAATGGCCACATTTCCATTACACTGCGTTCTGAAGCACCTCTCGGGCAGAGACTATAATGAACTCACCAGATGGAGCAAACCTTTGAAAACAGTGAGCTTCCCTGAGCTATCGTGAGTGGTACTTGCTTTCTTATAGGACAACAGGTCTCTGAGCTGACACTGCAGTTCGCGTTCCAGGGTTTTCTATAGGCCACTTTAAGGTACCCTGTGGGGCGCCTAGCAGTATCTTACCACGTGCACGCGCGTGCTCGCATGTGCATGTGCGTGTGTGTGTGTTCTGATCTTAAGTGTAGTGCCCCTTTGCCCAAAACAGACTTTAAAGAAACTAACAAATGCAGTTCAGTATCTAATGGGACCTCAGCAACAACAAATGGAAGCAGGACAATGATTGTGAAATGAGGACGCACTCACCACTATACACCAGGACGAACATAGGTCAGTCCGGCGTCTTGTGGCGGTAACGCAAGCACGTGTTGAGATTATGTAATTATTGTCACATGATACAGGAAAGCACCAACATTTACCTGGAGAGGTAAACATGTTACTGGCAGAAAAGGCCAAGCTGACATTTAATTCACAGGATCTTCTGTTAGAGACACTAGATAACATAAGGAAGAGTGTCCTCAGCTGACGCAGAAGTAGTCTTCAAGTGGATGTTTTAAATGCCCACCTTCTGTAAAAGATGAAGACGTCATGTGAAAATATTTTGTGAAGACTTTTCTGAAGGAGCCAGCATGTCTGGTTTTCTGCCTTTACAACGGGGCTGACTTAGCCTCACAGATACGTTCACGTGACCATGGCGTTGGTACATTCTTTGGACCTGCTGGCTTATGGCCACCTCACTGTTGCATTCTTATTGTCCGAAGCACATCCTGGTTGCTGACGAAGGAGGGATGCTAATCTGAAGGAGGGCAGGTTTAGCATTCCGTTTCGAGATTTAGGGGCCCAAACTCCAAAAGGAGGATCTTCCACTTCTACACAGAGTTGGGCTTTGGGGGGCTGCAAGAAGGGCCCATTTTTCTCAGGAGCTTTTAGTCTACTCACATTTAAATGCATACTAGGACCCCAGAACATGGAAGAAACTGTTTTGGTTTGCTTTTTTTTTTAGTATAATTGACACACGATGTTACATTAGTTTCAGGTGTACAACATAGTGATTCTACAAATGTATACCTTATGCTGTGCTCCCCACAAGCGTAGCTACCCCCGTCAGCGTAGAACACTATTACAGTATCATCGGCTGTATTTCTTATGCTGTGCCTTTTATTCCCATGACGTATTCATTCCATACCTGGAATCCTGGATGTCCCACTCCCTTTCATCCATTTTGTCCATCCCCTTCTCCCCTTGCCCTTCTGGCAACCATCAGTTTGTTCTCTGTGTTTATAGGTCTGATTCTGCTCTTTGTTCATGGTTTTTTTTTAGGTTCCACATATAAATGAAATCATAAGGTAGTTGTCTTTCAGTCTAACTTAATTCACTTAGCATAATGCCCTCTAGGTCTGGCCATGTCGTCACAAGTGGCATGTTCTCGTCTTTATGGCTGCGTAATATTTGTGTGTGCGCACGCGCGCATATACACCGCATCTTCCTTATCCATTCGTTTATTGATGGACTTAGGTCGCTTCTATATCTTGGCTATTGTAAATAATGCTGCAGTAAACATAGGGGGGCATATATCTTTTCAAATTAGTGTTCTCCTTTTCTTTGGGTAAATGCCCAGAGGTGGAATCCTTGGATCATATGGTATTTCTGTTCTTAATTTTTTGAGAAGCCTCCATTCTATTTTCTGCGGTGGCTATACCAGTTTGCGTTCCCATCAACATTGTAGCGACAGTTCCTTTTTCTCCCTATCCTTGCCAACACTTTTTATTTCTTGCAGAGGAATATATTTTGAATCAGGTATTCTTAATGGAAGGGTTGCATTAAATGCCGGGAGAGACCTGGCAGGAAATAAGGGAACCAGACAGCGCGTGTTAGCTGCTCGGGCCCTCTTGTGTGTGGGGGATGGAACTGGGGAAGTGGAGGGCAAGTGTCCAGGCCGAAGAGGCTGTCTCACTTCATCCCTGGCTATTGTGGCCGCGTGCGAACGAAGGCCTAGGATTGCCGAGCTTCCAGTCTTTCCAGAGAGGCTAGAAATCTTAATTTTACATGATATCTGATGAATTAGAATGTGGACCCAGAAAACATCGTTTTAAACATCTTTCAGGCCCAACCAAACACACCTACAATCTGGTTTCAGCTCAAGGGTCTTCAGTTTGCAACCTCTGTTTTTAAAGCAAGGCCTTACTAAACAACTATCTTAACTATAACATAGCTTTAAATTGGCCCCATAAGCTTTCAGATTTTTAGCAGAACTGAATCTTGATTTTAAAAAACAATTAAAGATGTTTTCTAGGGAGCTCAGTAAATTGACTTCGTAAGTGGGAATTGTCAGTTTTTCCCTTTTAATTGGTTAAGTTCTTTACCTTCATCCACAATAATTTTCATTTGAGTGTAGATGGCAGAATACTTATTCAGCATGCTCACCTGTTGCTTAATTTAGCACCACATTGGTGGCCTAACACCATGGATAGTCACCATATCTGTTTGATGAAATGTTTAATGAAATGAAATCTGTTTTTAGACTACCTAGTATGCTCGCTGATACTGATTCTGGGATATATGATTAGGGCATTTCTTTTTCATTAAATCGTGTACTCAAGTAATCAAGTTCTGTGATTGTTTACATTTGTCTAATCATTTTTCCCAGTTTTATTGAGATACAGTTGACATATAACATTTATGTTTAAGGTGTACCTGTGATGGTTTGATTAACTTATATATTGGAAATGACTACCACCCCAGCATTAGCTAACACTTCCCTCTTGTCACATAATTACATTTTTTTTTTTATTGCTGAGAACCTTTAAGATCTACTGTCTTAGCAACGTTCAAATCTATACGTCTGGTCATCTAAGTGAGGAGGAGTAATGCAAACAGTAATATCACTTATTGGATTCTTATTATGCGCCATCTGTGCAGAGTGCTGCGTACCTAGTAACTCATTTAATCTTCACGGAGCTCTTTGAGGCGGGCATTATCTACGCCCTCATTGTCATCATCCCTGCTTTCTAGACGTGGGTGCTCTGAGGTTAAGTGACTCACATCATCTGTCCTAGGTCCTTCAGCAAGGAGTAGAGCCCGAATGCAAGCCAGGCTGCCTGACTCCGAGCAGAGTTCTCTGCCGGCCCGAAGCCCAGTGTTTTACCAGCAGAACGTGTTTTCTCCGAGTGTGGAGAAACAGGCATTGTTTTGGATCCCACGGTGCCCCGAAAGTCTAATGACAGAAAAGAACAAAATCCAAAGAGCAGCTGAGGAACAGGCTGTACCTCCATCCCTCTCTCCTCCCTCCACCCTCACTTTAATCACTCAGCTGTGAATTATGAGACTCTTCTTACTGAAATTTACAGTATGTGTGGGGCTGAGTCACCTAATGAGCCTGATGTTCCCACCGGGACTCAGGGTTCACAATTGTTCCTCAAAAAATAGCAGATGGAAATAAACCTTCCTGGTATTGTCTTAGTTTAAGAGAACGTATTTCTCCATTCCTCTCAGACAAAGGGAGGAGACCAACCCACGGCTTGTAAGCAGAGTGAATAGTGGTCAATGAGGTAGAGGTATGATCTTTGGTAGTTGACCGTGAGAGGACTTTAATACAGTATTATGCTAATTTGCTTAGTATGCCAGTATTTTTGATAACTTAATATCATGAAACTTGAGTGTAATTTTTTATTAGTAAAGACCTTTTATCATAGACCTACTCTAAAATACAACTCCCTTTTTTCAGTTCGTGGTTAAATCAACGATAGCTATTTGGCAGAGGCTCAGAATTATCCCTGTTAAATTGTTTTTAATAGTATTTGATTTATATATGTGCTCAAACCTCCACCAGGGATGTGTGTATGTTTACTAATTGCAGCCACATGCATTTAAACACAGTGTTATTGGTGGGAAATGAAGCATAAAACATGAAAAATGTATAATTATTAAGAGTTGAAATTACAGTTTTTACCTCTTTCCAGAACAGGGATGTTATGACACAGCTTTGATTGTTTTTCATTTCAGATGAGTGAGGTTCCTTCACAGGTTTGGTGATCACTTGCTTACCTTCCTAATTTTGTAAAATTCTTCCCTCTAATGGACATAAATGAATTAACACATTCGTTCGCCCATTAATATACGCTTTTCCTTTGGACTTATGCTGTTCTCCCAACTCAGATACAGGTAGATTCTTCAGAACAAGATTAAATAAAGCCCTTGGATATAGCAGTGAGAGAACTTTGGTAGCTTTCCCTATTTTTCTAATCCGCTGTTTAAATCAAGAACGTAGCGGCATAACGGTATCTAATCTCCATGGCATAACTTGTTCAACATTGAATGTTTGCCTGTGTATGTGCAGTTGTTCTGTGCACTGCAGCCCATTAATGACTGCACTTTATTTTAGACAATCCATGGACACAAGGGACCAATCACTGCAGTGGCCTTTGCTCCTGATGGACGGTATCTTGCCACCTACTCAAATACAGACAGCCACATTTCTTTCTGGCAGGTAAGTGTAGATGCCACGGGGTGTTGAAGTAGGCTGCATGAGTCACTTTCACTAAGCAAGGCTTCCTGTGAGGCCTGCCCACCAGCCCTTCCTCCTGCCCCCCCCTTCAACAAACATCAGGTATTTATTGCTGACTGATTCTGTGCCACATGCTAGCATGCAGGGTGCGCTGAGAATACAGTTGGCCATCTGGAGGGAGTGGGGTCTGCTCTCACAGAGCTTGAGGTCTGAGGGAGACACATGCAAATAAGCAGCAATTATATAATACAGAGGGGAGCCTGAGAAGAAGGCTGTGGGACCGATTCACAGAGGAAGTGACATCTGAACTGAGACAGGATAATGCTGAGGAAGGGCCAGATGGTAAGGGTAGGGCAGATTTAGGGAAAGGGAGCAGCCTTTCAGTGGTAAGCAAGGGCCCGGCATGCCTGAGGGCCTGGCCAGAAAGGCATGGGGCCCGGGGGACCCTGCACAAGGATGCAGACAACTCCAGCGGGGCGGAGGGTACGTGGGAAAGGCAGCCGGTATTACCTCCATATCCCGCTTGTATTATCTCATTTCTGTTTGCATTCTGAATTTCCCACGTAGGGCTCTTCATTCCCAAACTATCAAAACATTTTCAAAAACCCGAGTATCATTGAGTGGCAGTTCATGAGAATGCCTATGTTTAATTCTGATTAAAATGCATGTTAATTTTGAGCACCTAATTTTTACAATAGAACTTGTTTTATCCTCCGTGATTAATCCCCATCCCATCTTTTTAATTATCTTCCTCCTGATAGTTATAAAAAAATTAAACATTCAACTCCCTCCCTCATGAAAAGCCAATTGAAAATTTGGTTGTTACCTTTACTTTCCTGGGATGCAAGTATGTTTTTATGAGATTCGGTTTATTGCCTTGAAAGCTTAAAAAAAAAAATGAAAGTTTAAATAAGACTTCAGCACAACTTGATGATGGTTTTAAAAAAATCAATACCTAATAAAATGTAAAACAGATACAATAAATTGCTTAATTAACAACATGCTATTAAAGCATGACAACTTCCAAATCTGTCACAGACTTTTCCTGCTCTTCATCTAATTTAGTTTTCCAGTTTATTTTCTCATTATCTTTTCTCCCAGAATATATCTCCAGCATCTTAATTGGCTCATATTAAACTCTTTTCCTGGGAGAGCTCCCTGGTCCCCATTTCCCCCAGCGGGCCACCGCGGGTCCTGTGGTTTGCACTGTCGCAGTGCCACCGCCAGCCCACTAGGCATCCATAAAGTGGACCCTCGCAACACTTCTTTAAAGGGTTTCCCCACCAGCTGGTTTTTCTACACAGTGGTCTCTCGACACCGGCTGTACTTTGATACAAATTTTCTGCTATTTGCCACTCTCTTGGAATCCCAGAGGAGGGTTTATATAAAGCTCCACATTCATTCCACATTTATTCAGTGGCGTTGAAGTGCCGAGTGCTGGCCTCTGCTTTAGGGATACGGAGTGAACAAGCCTCAGGTCCCTGCTTTCAAGGAGCTTGGGTTGGTCCACGCTTTCTTCTGTGGAATAAACAAAAACAAGTCTTTTTGGTTTTGTCCAACTTGACTTTCTCAGAAAAAAAAAAAATCATTTTATAAAGGAATACCTCCTGCCTTAGCCAGATTTGAAACCATTTCCAGTATTTTCCTGATTTTCTATGTGGTAAACCTTTTCCCCTTATATAGATGCTCAGGGTTCTATTTGGATATGTTCATTCCTTCCTTGCATTTTTTTCTATTTTTATCAAAGTTCCTGCCTAGCGCATTGAGGGAATTAGGGTTAGCACCCTTTCTCACCTTAGAGCTCGAGATTATTTAGTAGATGGATGGTAACTGTTCGAGATACTTCTCCTCTTCCACTTCCCCTCTTCAGGCTCCTGCTGCTGCCTCTGGGCTTGGCCAAGCACACTTGAACCTGTGCGCCCGTACACGTGGCCCTGCGTGCAGGGGAGCCACAGCACACTTCCGTGGTGCACGCGCTCCTCGGCTCCCGGGGCCACCTCGGCTCCCGGGGCCACCTCGTGCTGTCCGCACATGTGGGTGTGCAGTGCGCAGAGCCTGGGGGCTGCTTAGGTAACACCCAAGTCTTTCTGCCTCCAACCCAATGGCAGGATGTAGAATGCAGCCCATTTCTTAAATTACACCCTGTTGGGTCTTGAAATTTAAGCAAAGGAAGGCACAGAAACACTTCAGCTTTATCAAGAAAATACAGTAAAACCTCTTCCAGAGGTGGCGGGGGGGCGGGGGGGTTGATTTGAATTAAAGAGAGTCTAGAAAACAATGTTGGATCTCCTGCTGCTCTCCCAAAATGGGCTTGCTGATTTATTTAGATACATATTGTTTAGTTCTAATGATGTATGATAATACTTTTATATTATTCCAGTAAATGTACTGTAATATATTTTGAAAACTTAATGAAGTCTTATTAATACAGGACCTTACAAAGGCTATGAGCTATTAAAATCTTTGCTGAGAAATGAGTGTTAATGAGAAATATTGGTTGGCTAATTACTCAAGTGAGACTTAGTAAAAGGTTTGTGTGCAGCATTAAACGCTGAGAATTGCATTAAAACCCTTCCTGTTTTGATGAATTACATCTGTATGTGTTTCTATGTGTTCAGAAAATAATCTTCACAGAACTGGTTTTGTGAAGCATTATTTTTAAAGGGAAGGGAAGAACCAAAGTTGCCCTCTAGTTATTTACAAACTCAGCTATGGAATGATGTCATCGGGCAATCTTCCAAGCCCTTTGATCCTCTGACAACATATTCCTATAAGTTGAGTATTTCACATCAGGGTCTTTGTTGGTATTGGAATGAGGGGAGTTGAGTAACAAAATTAAGTACAACCGTGATTCCTTCACCTAAGTTTCACTACTCCCTCCAGCTAGTGAGTATCCTCTCTCAGAAATGTAAAGTTAGATGGATATTGGTTTCGCTTACGGTTATGTATTCCATCATAAAATAGAATCTTGGTCAGCCCTTTAAAAAGGGTACTGTAAATCTACGGCCATTAACGTGAAAAGATGGTTCTCAACATTTCGTTGAATGAAAGAGGCAGATTGTGAAACTGCTTTCTAATATGAGACTGTTTTACATAAAATTCCTTAACCCCGCCTCTCCTTAAATGTACATATACTTGGAGGTCTGGAAAGAAGTTTACTGAAATGTTAGTGATTGTCTTTGGGAAGTGAGATTTCAGGGGATTTTTGCTTTCTCTTTTATACTTCTCTTTATTATTTAAATGTCCCACAATGAGTATTTATTATCTTTGTAATCAAGAAAAACTTTAAGGTTACCAAATACTCTAACTCCAGGGAGTTTTTTTTTCATTCGAGGCTCAGATTGCCCTTTTGTGTAGTTTGTAAGACGGCCACTGGTCAAGAAAACATTAATATCGAATAACAGCATGGTTCGTTGTTTCAGTGAGCGTTCTTTGGCTGAGCTTTTTGGAAAAAGGAATACTCACCCTGACTACTTCAGATTATCTCTGCTCTGCGGAGGTCGTAGGGAAAACAGGGTCTGAGGAGCAACACATTGTCGTTAACTTGAGGGTCTTCGTCATTCCAGCTGTACGCATGTGTGACAGTGCTGTCCCCCGTTCTGAGGCGGGAAGGCTGTGTGACCCTTCCAAAGGCATTTATCAATCAGCTTATCAAATCATGTGTCAGTCATTCGTGGGCTGGCTCAGCTTATAAGGAGAACCCAGATGGAATGATGGGCCTCTTGTTGAAGTTTTTCCATCTGTAATATTCCAGTAGGGTACCTTCTCCCTGTCGCCCTTTGGCCCTCAACACATTTCTGGTATGTGGCTAAATTTTGCAGGAAAGAATTAAAAATAAGGAAGTGGCCGAGCATGTTGGATACCCTTAGCATTTGGAGCCACCAGCAGAACTCAAGCTTCATACATATTTTCATAGAAAATCCATAAAGAATGAAAAATAGTTTGTAGTTATTTATCAACTGAGAAATGAGATTTTTTTTTTTAATTAAAGCACAATATGCCTGTTGATGCCAGTTAATTTTAACCACCAATTTTCTGGATCATTTGGATGTGTTCGGTTAGAGGACTAAATTATTATGTACTGTTACTTTTTGTACAAGTGAGGACTATCAGATCAAGCTCACCACCATTATTTATATTTAAACTATTTGGGAACCTTCAGAAAGCAAGAAGACAATGATTTTTGTCTTTTATGGAGTTTTTGGAAAAGGGGGCAAGGAAGCAAGGAAAGAAGTTTTTGGAGGATGACCGTAAGGTACTGTCTAGTTTTAAATGTTAACTTTAACAGAAACAGTTAATGATAACCATACATTTGGTTTTAAAATGTGACCTCGTACACTAGTGATTTTTTTTCACCTCTGTGTTGTGTTCGGCACTATTATTAATGCAGGAAAATCAGTAACATTAGTCATCTTAAAAGGGTTATTACTCAAGATGATTTAAATTGTGAAAATGTCAGTGGAGCCTGCACGCATCCTGCTGGAGATGCCATGATTTACGCCCTCTGACACCATCGTGTTGCTGAGAAGGGCCAGAGAAAAGAATGGCTTATATTTTGCACTGATCCAAATGCAGAGCATGATATCAACAATAACACATCGTACGTGTCCTAGGATTTGCCAGGGTTTCGTGTGTCAACCGTTTGTATACATCGAATCGTAATCTGCGTGCTTTCTTTACACAAAACCCCAGAATCGTATGCATTTAGACGGGGGTTACACTAGAGAGAAGAATTGGAAATGAAAATTAGGGCAAAGAAAAATATTATTTCTGAGACCTCTTTCTGGTTTTCGGTTTGCTTCCCATGTGATTTTACAATAGCACAAAAAATGTGTATTGAAAAACTGTTAAGTCACACTTAGAATCTACAGGGTTCTTCAGACTCCCTTGCTCAGGTAACAGTTCACTGAGATAAGTGCCTTTCAGCATTTAGCACCTGGACCGAACACACAGTTGTTCATGAACCATAATTTCCATGTTATTTTTCACTACTGTGAGTGGATTAAGAGAACTTAAAGTTCAAATCAAATCCTGAAAAGCCACCAAAAAGCAGGAAAAAGCTGATAAAAACGTATTGCCAGTAAAGTGTTCAAGTGTCCGCCGGTCAGTGTGGCAGCAAAACAGCGAGCCACAGATACGGTGTGGAGATGCCCTTGACTCTGGGTTTCCCCCTCAGAATGAACTAGAGCTTTCCAGAGGCTGAATTCTGTAAAAAGCAGGTGAGGAGGGCCGGTGTGGGTACATGCACATGGGGGAGGGGGTCACGTTTTGTGCTTGGATCCGGGGACGGGTCCCACTCGGCTTTGTTTCCCTGAATGACCTGCAAGTCCCCAGAGGTGTGTGGGTGGACTCGTCCTTCAGGGGACGCAGGGAGCCGCGACGGGAAGGAACAGAAGGGTCTGCCTGTGAAGTACCCACAGTTGCCAGAGATGGTCTGCCAAGCTGTTTCGTTAACATCTGTAATTTACCCCCTTCTTCAAGAGGGATGGCCTCTCCTGCTGTCAGTTTCTACCCCCGAAGTCACATTTCTCGGGGTTTGTGCACTTGCTGTGACAGCACCAGAGCGGTTTCCGATGCACTGAGAGGCGCCCTGTCGGGGCCAAGGGCAGACTCTCAGATGAACGCAAGTCGGCACTGCGGCAGAGAGGGTGACCGGGAGAGGGTTCCTTAAGCGACACGCGTGTCCCTGTGTCCCTGCAGATGAACACGTCGCTGCTGGGGAGCATTGGCATGCTGAATTCGGCGCCCCAGCTGCGCTGCATCAAGACGTACCAGGTGCCCCCCGTGCAGCCGGCCTCGCCCGGCTCCCACAACGCGCTCCGACTGGCCCGGCTCATCTGGACTTCGAACCGCAACGTCATCCTCATGGCCCACGATGGGAAGGAGCACCGCTTCATGGTCTAGCGCCGGCAGCTGCTGCCCTGACCGCCTCCGAGCTCCGTCCGTTCTCCCACTGAGATTCCTCTGTCCTCACGCCCACAGATCATTCCTCGGTGCCCGCCCACAGCAGGGCCACCCCGGGGGCGCGGCCGAGGCCCTGTCGCTCCCGCGTGGCTCTCGGGGGCGTGCACCCACCGCTCTGCAGGCTGGGGCCCTTCTGTCCACACCAGGTCATTTTTCCCTGCCGGGGGTGGGGTGGGGGGAGGTCTGCGGTCCCTGGGAGCACCCCTGTCGCTTGGTGCACCAGAAGCCTCCAACTGAGTAAACACTGTGATTGCGTTCGCAGCCCCGATGGCGTTTTCTTGGAGCTCAACCCCAGCTCTGAGCCGCTGCTTGGACCTGGTGGTATCGACATTGGGTTTTGAGGTAATGTGGCAGTCCGAATTAGCGAAGTTATTTTCCTTTGGATCTCCTAAAATATATTCTTGTTTACTGAAAAGATTCCGTGTTTACATGGTTGGTTTTTTCCCCCTGACTGCTAGGAAACTCCTCACTCCAATTTCCTAGGGTTTAGCCCCTACTTCTTTCTTAACACCTAACAGATTAGAGATTATTGAGAAAATATGCCCAAAAAATTTTTCCTCCTCACAGAAAATAGTTTCCCAGACACCTAGCCTTCTAAAATGCTCATATCCTGATTAATAGTCTATTTAGTAGTTTAAAATAAAAAATCATCACTATTTATGGTCTAGTTAATATAATTATCCAGTCACTATAAGTAGTCTCTTCAATGGATTTTATAATAAAGAACTGAGTTTGGAAGCATAGCATATACTAAATAAGAGGACTCATGTCTGTTGCTACGGGTCCTTTTAAGAAAGAACTTACCCCTTCCCTCCAGAAACCTTACAGACCTACAGTTCCCATGTGCACGACCTATGTCAGTTATCATGGAATAGTTATAGTTCAGCCTTCGAACTGATCAATTAAAGGAAAACAAAGACAGCATCTCTTTTACACAAGTATCCTAGAAAATTAGTAACTATGGCACAAGCATTCAGGAGAATATAGAAAATGTGGACTCTCAAGTTATTTGAGCAAACATTGCAGTGAGGGCGTCCGTCACACTTCGAAGTAAGCTTTAACTAGGTCGCCTTCTTCTCTTTATGTCAAATCATGCTGGTTCTTGCTCGTAGTAATGGGGGGAAAAATCCATCAAATAATATTTTGTATGAATTGCTCCTAACAAATCTTGATCTGTACATAGTTGGGGATTTGGTCATTTGGTTAGTTGTTGATTGGTTGGCCAGGCATAATGGTTTATTAAGTGTAAAAACAGAAAATGATTTCTTAAGTTCAGAGAAAATATGAAGTTTACAGAGGAACAGAAATGATAATGGGGGAGCATTGAATTGGAAAAGCGTAGATTGTCAGAGTTTATGTAATATACAAAAAAATAGGATCACAGTCCAGGAACAAATCCATCTGTCATTTTACTGAAACAGATTTTTAAAGAACATGTTAAGAAATTAAGACCACTAGAACGTCTCTTTCCTATTGATATGAAGTATGTTATTTGCATTGATGACAAACCTGTACTGTTTCTTGGTGTTAGACTTTGGGTGTTCTTTTAAAAGTGAATTTATGCCACATGCATGTACATTGTATTTATAAAGATTACATATGTAGTTTCCAAGGAAGAAACAAAGAACTATCCAGTGTAGATTTATCTGTTTGGTGCACATGCCGTTGTGTTCGATATAAGTAGAAAAACCTGCGGTAAACAAGAGATGCGCTTGGTTTTTCCAGTGGGCTCCTGAGTCTTCTTGATACCCAGCACATGTTTACTTTATGAATTTAAATAGGGATTAATTTATTCTAGACTACAAAGTTGTTTTGGAATGATGGAGCAAAAGCCTACCTTAGAGAGTTGTCTAAAACAGAGCCGTGAGACAGTAGGCAGGCCACCACAGACACACAACGGAGCACACTGCAGGGGTCCGGAACAAAACCGTGGGGTCCCGGGGAGGGGGGAACATCTGGGCAGTGGGCAGAGGCCAGCCTGTCCCTCATTCTGTCTGCACAGACAGCCAAAATTACTGGCCTTTAGAATATTACTATTCTAAAAGTCGGGTGGATGCTATCTGATGGTTAGACATCTCTAACTGCTAAATGAGTGTTTGCATTCTTAACACAAATCGCCCCTTGGCTACTTTGATAACTACAGTCCCAGACTTCATCACAGCTTAGATTTCTCAGCACTGAGGCAAACTTTGTATTGTCATCCCAGTGTGTGCTTTTAGTGTTTTATTGATTTTGTTGGCACTGTATTTGGACCTATCCTTGTAAATGTAGAGACATATGTGGCTTCATTGGTAATTCACAAGCAAAAGATGACATGACGTGACACCTGTATGAAAATGTAATGATTGAACTCACTGTGTACAGCGAGTGACTTAAAATGTCTGCCTCTCAAGACATTTCCACTGACTAGATTCTATCTGTGCTGAACGTCCCTGTGTACATATGTGTGTTAAATAAAACTGAATTGTACTGAAGATTGTTTTTCTCATTAAAAACATTGCTCACTCTTCTTAAACATTCTCAGTTGAAATCCATATGCTTTCTCCCCTTCTCCACCCCCCCCCCCGCCTTCTTTGGGACCAAATTAAGCCTTCTATTTCTGTATAATTATTCATTTCCCTGGAGAGCTAGCTTCAGGAAAGGCAAACTTGTCACAAAGGACTGTGGAACAGGAAGACGTCTCCAAAGTGTGAGAGAAACAACGCCTACCAGAAACTCAACAGCACCCTCTGTGGTTTGGGCAAGGGAATTGCATGCATGTTGCTTTATCTCCACCCTGAGTTGCTCCTAAATAGACTTCGTTGTACCGAATTCTGTCTTGTCAGATTTCATGACATGGGTTGGCTGCCCCGGAGTCGGGAGGCTGGACCGAGATCATTAAACTCATTTCATTTAAGACTCAGTTTGGAGTTGAATTTGAATCCCTGAGGTAACGGGTGTAATTGGTTTTCGGGAAAAGCAGGACTAACAAAATAGGTCATCGTTGCTCATGGAGGGTGTAATGTGTAAGTTGTGAATGTGCATCTTTAATTTTCACATATATAGAACGGCTTAAATTGAACCAGTCATCACGTAACTGTAATTTTCTTTCAGAAATAAACATTAAAGGAACTGGCTGCCACATCTTCGGCCCTATTCAGAGGTCCATCCCGAGCATTGCTTTAACGTCTCCTGGTGTCTTCAGTGTGTCCTTATAGGGAGACTAGGGGCAGTACCAGTCCTGTATGATTGGTGATCACATGAACTGATCAAATGTGGAAAGGGCATGACATTAATAGGAAGGTAAAGCCAAGCAGTGCTGGGTGAACTTTCACCTTTCACCCCTTCAGCTGACTGACAGAGCTGAGTGTTGAAGAAAATCAATACTTTGGAGCCAGGAGGGAAATATTTCCAACCTCTAACTAGAGAATGTATTTTGACAAGGCCAAGATAATCCAAGCTGCACAGGAGAAAGAGAAAAGAAGACTCATTTTTAAAGCTTGACACTTCAAGGTGTTTTTGTACAATGGTTTAGAGATCGTCAATACATACAAATACCAAAGGTCAAAAAGAAAAGCCAGAAGAATTTCAAAAAATTAGATGCTCAGTTCTTTTTGCTGTTTACAAACTAAAAAAGACTGCGGAGAGGTGTGTGCTTGTAATCGTTTAAATGAACCGAGCTCACAATGTGTGCTTGGCGGTTATCGTCCCTCTTTAATCAAACCTTACGTTTCTAGAGGCAGCGCTATAAACAGTGAATGCCTAAGAGGGTGCATGGACCTCTTGTTTCCGTACATTTCTTTGGAGGACACGAACTGGTGTTTGAGCAGTGACATCGTTTCGTGCTCACGTCTCAGAATCTCGTTTTTCAATTCGTCCTGCCAGGATGCTCTCGTCTTAGACCTTCCTTCATTTTTTGGTTCATTCATTTGCATGAGAAAAGAGTTCATGTACCTACTGAACTTGAATTGTTTCTAGTTTCCCAAGTCCCTTGAAACAAATTACTCATAAAAGTAGTCTAATTCGGGCCCTGCCGAATGAGAGGCTGCTGCATGTCTAGGAAGAAGGTAAGCAATTGACTCTTAGCAGCGAGATGAGATGCATTCATTCTAGGGACAGACGCTTCCGTCAAACGGATAGAGATGCTTCTCTTTCCTGCCGATAAGAAAACAAAGTCAAATGGTGCCCATACCTTCCAGCCAAGCTCAGGACAAAGAAATCCTGAGTGCTTTAAGTATCTAGCCCTGTTTTCTCATGGCTGGGCCACATTAGGCGAGCCATAAACATAGGCTAATTATGTATTAAAATAACAGTGAAAATACAGCCTTAATTCGTATGCCCTCTTTCTCATTAAAAAATTCCACTCTATTCTCTGAAGATAAATCTGGCTGGAGATTTCAAATTGTATTTGTTTAAAAGGAGGACAGAGCAAGCCAAGAGCCTTTTGTATTCTGCGATCTCCCAGACAAGGGCAAGAATCCATCACCTGCCCGATTGGCTGTAGGTATCAAGTAAGTATGTATTGCATTTGTTAAATCCATGAGATGACGCCTATAAAACGCTTGTTAGGAGTGGCACAAAGTACGCATTCAATGCAGGAGAGCTGATCATTTTTAGTAGATGTTCAGAAGTCCTTATTGATCATGGATAAACAAGATTGTAAATTATTTGTGTCCTTTGGAGACCACTGTTGGATTTTTGTTTTGTGTTTTTATCTCTACCTAGACTCCAATAAGACATCTGGACATTTACCCAAAGGGGAGTCTCTGTGGTTCTCCCTGTATTCACAAGGCTCTTTGCCACGTTGCTGTGTGTGACTGTCTTCTCACCAAAACTTGTGGCCGCTGAGAAATGCCAAAACACGTGCTGGCGGATAGGGCCGCTTGATTACAGCTATTGAAGCTAGGACTGATCCCTCAACAAGAAAGTAGTTCCTGTTAAATTTAGGACTCACATTCGAATCGGGGATGATTTTAGATTATTGACATGAGTATCTTCAAAATATACATCTATGAAGATTAAACAAGACTCTGGACAAAGTATCGTAGACGAGGTTTCATGGGCTTCCCACGGCACAGGAAGTTGAATGTGTAGGTTCTCTTCAACACCCTCCTGTCTTGACTGGTATCGAAATGCCGTAGGGCTTCACTCTACCCCACTGTGAAATGTACGGTCTAATACTTGACCCACCCAGTGACACTTCAGCCTTTAGTGACAATTTATGAATAATGGAAAGATACTGCAAAGAAACATTTTTATTCAGTTCACAAGGATTTTTGGGTTTTTTTGTTTTTTTTTTTTTAAGATTTTATTTATTTATTCGACAGAGAGAGATAGCCAGCGAGAGAGGGAACACAAGCAGGGGGAGTGGGAGAGGAAGAAGCAGGCTCATAGCGGAGGAGCCTGATGTGGGACTCGATCCCACAACGCCGGGATCACGCCCTGAGCCGAAGGCAGACGATTAACCGCTGTGCCACCCAGGCGCCCCACAAGGATTTTTGAATCGTAGTTTATGCCAAGCATATGTCCTGTGTTCTAGTTTCCTTGCTGACGAGCTCCCCGTGTAGCAAAGGGCTACGACGCCGACCAAGTGCGGAAAAAAGAGACGGCGGAGAGTGATGAGAGCATGGGTTTCACGCTCGTAGGGTAGAATCAAGTTAGAGAGGAAGTACGTGGGCTGAGCCTTGAGAGGAGTAAATACAAATTAATTAGGAAGATGGAAGACCTGTTTTAAGGTAGAAATTTATGGAAGTCCAAATTGTTCTGTGATCCGAATGGATATAAATTACTTCAAACTTACAACCTGGAAGGCACAGGTGGGCACCCCCGTAAGGATTACTGCACCTGCAAAACACGGGACTTCCCTGCCAAAGGACAGTTGAGAGCTAGCAGGCAAAAAGGCTAAAAAAAAAGATATCCGTAAAAATCCTAATTAAAAGATTTCTCTTTTACTAGTTCTCCAGGTCTCATTTTTTATTTAAAAAAAATAATTGTTTTAAAAATAAGTTACGCATGCTCCTTCTCCTGTGTTCTAGTCTCCTGGGAGCACTGTGTTGGATGCCGGCCACGAGCGCTGCCCAGCTGCCCCCTCCCCAGCTCCAGCTCCCAGCCTGGGGCTGAAGCATTTATTCTCCAGCCGCTAGAAGTGCTGGCATCTGATAGCTGTCCGCAGAGCCCTGGAGATTGCCTACAGCCAGGGAGCCCTTTCTTCCGGGTCGTGCTCCCCCTCCTGGGGGTGACCACATCCCATGATGGGTCTGGAAGGAGCTGCAAAGGCCCAGCCCCCTAGCTCCACTTCAGAGCAACTTGGAGGGGCCGTCCAGCTCTAGCACTCACCTTGGGATGGGCCGAAGCCCTCACCGGACTCACCGCAGGTCAGCTTCCCTCTCCCCGTGTTGATGCGGAGAGCACTGCTCCATACCCTTGCTGTCTGCGGATCTCCATCTCATGGTCTGCCTCCCAGAACCCAGCCCAGGACAGCTGGAACCAGGAGTGGTCCAGGAAAACAGGATCGTGAAAAATAAACACAGGATTTGGGAGCTGGGGCCTCACGGAGCCGTTAGGATCCTCCTATTGGCAGCAGGCAGTAATCATGAAAGCAACCGTGAAAATTTCAACGATGATTTGGGACCGCTTACTGCGGGAAGCGGACGTGCTAGCTGGCATGGGTGGTGGGCACTTGAGAAGTAAGGCAGAATAGAAATTATAAAGACAATGGACTTGGATGGCTATGCCGGGCACACTAGAAAAAGACAATGAATAGCTGAGTGTGATTAATCACCAATTAAAGGCTAAGCAGGAAAGCCAGAGACCCCCTGCAGGATCTAAAGAGCCTCATCTCCTAGAGCCAGGCATCAGCCCAGGATCAGGCCCAGGACTTGTTTTGTGAGGCAGAGATCCAGAGGAGGCTGAAGCCTTGGCCTCCAAAGGTCTGCTGCCCCAAGGTCAGAGCTCTGATTGAGACGTATGGGGCCATCTGGTCGAGGTACTTGACCAGCCTCAAATCCTCAGATTCTGGGAAACCCTCCTCAGACCCACCTAAGCAGCCCACCCATCTCCATTTAAAGCAAGTGCTTCCCCTTTGCCTGATGGTGCAGAGGCCTCTCCCTTGCAAAACAACACAAGCCCGCCATGTGGAAGTGCTGGTCCTGTTAAAATCCCAAAGGGGCTTGTGGGACGGCACCAACGCGTACCTGCAGGACCCGGGAGGACCCTGGGGCTGGACGCCGAGGTACTGCGTCAAAGGGAGAGAGAAGAGAAAGTGAGACAAGGGGGAGTTTATTGACCAGGATGAAACAGCCGGGCGAGGAGCCGGGACAAGGTACTACTCTGCTGCCTCCTGGAGAAAACGAAGGCTGATCGAAGTCGAGAAGAAATGCCAGAGCTGCGGTGGGAGACGGTGGAGGAAAGATCCAAAAAGCTCTGAGTGGAGGGGCAGATAAGGTATATCAGGTCAGAAACCCGCCAGACGACTGCTTTGCCAGTGCCTGAGGACACTTTGCCAGTGCCTGAGGACACTGTTCACAGGGCTGAGAGTAGAAGAGGCTGTTACAGAACTGGGCCCCTGATGGCAATGCACGGTGATAGGATCCTGACATACTAGAGATCCGGTGGGGGAAATTGCCAGAATGGGCAGCAAGGTGGGAGCACTAGCCAGAGGGCCCTGACCCGGGAGATCTTTGAAAGTGATTAATAAAACCTGTCATCCCTCGGGCAGCCAGCAAGGGTTCCATCTATCCAACCGGAGGGAATCAAGGAAGAGTAACAGGAGGCTGAAGGCACCTGCCTGGATAAAAAGTCAAAATCTCCTTGTCTCGTTTGTGGACGTGAGGGGTTTGGTTATGAGGAGTTTATACCCGTCATGGATGGGGATCCGAGGTTCCTGCCGGGCGGGGGCTCGACCGGTTAGCGGAGGAGGGAGCCAGTGAGTATCAGCCGTGGCTTCCAGGCCAGCTGCAACATCCGGGGCTGTGGTGTGTCCCCTGGTACTTCTTCTATAAGATCCTTCCAGAATCCCGGAAGAGCTGCTCCCAGCATTTAATCAAAGCAAGTACATCTCTGGGGGAAGGGGTGGAAAGGGTAGCAGACACCAGGAGTCTGGGTTCCGGCTTATGGACAGTTGACATCTCTCAGTGGCATCCTTCTCCACACTGCCTGGGGCCCGCGGGAGCCACGGTTCTCAAGGCCACGCCCTCCCTCCCGAAGGCAGCAGCATCCAGTAACTGGTCGAGGGGTGCAAAGACTCCACCCTCCTTGCCTCAGGTGGGACATCCCTGAAGGGCCAGGCCAGCTTCCTGGCTCCCAGGAATGCGCTGAGACCGCGTTGCCTCTACAGCATGGCCCCGATTCTCCCTCTGCCCCTCATGCCTCCTGCCTCCAGGCGGATCCCCCGAGCTTCTCAATTGTCAGTCTCGGGGTCTCCTTCCCAGGAAATGATCCTGCCTACGGCCAGCTTTGGCGCTGCCACCTATTAACTCAACAACTCCCTTTGGCCCCCTGTTTTCTCATATGCAAAATGGGAATAACGGTCATACCTACCTCACGGGCTTGTCATACAGATAAAACGAGAAGAGTTAATACAGGTAAAGCACTTCGAACAGGGTCTGGCACATAGCAAATAGTCAATAAATGTTAACTATGCCACTGTTATCATCTTAAGGCGTAAGTTTGTGATATCCGGGTCTCCTCCTTCATGGCCTCAGTGTTGCAGGAAGATCTGCTTTTCCATTCCTTGTTTTCCTGTGTTTCATTCCTTTCTTCACCCAGATCAAAGTGCTTACTTTTAAAAAGGAGGGAAGGTAGAAGGGAGCTGGTATCTCTGAGTACGTACTTCGTGCCAGACACTCTATGAGCTGGATTCATTATTCTGCTTAATTCTTAATCCTAAGAGCCATGAATTATTACCTCCCTTTCCCAGATGAAAAAATTGCCAGTCACAAAAGATAAATGAGCGAGATCACACAGCTAATAAAAAGCATATTTAATAGTTGAGTCCCAGCCTCTGTCACCAAAGTCCAGCCTTCTCTGCTCTTCCAGAGTCCCTCAAGTGACAGGAGACGAGGAGACAGCCATCAGAAGGCTGCCTGGCCACTCTCAGGACACAGAAGGAGATGGGGCAGAACAGAAAAGGGCTTTCATTCATTTAAGCCACTAAAGCCATTCTTTTTCCCCTTTGGATTTACGGCCACCGTGCCAAATTTTTAAAGGACAGGAATTGTTGACTCTTTTACCGTGGCATGGCGGGGTTAAAATGTGTGAGCTTCATAATGCATGACATTCCGCAGAGTGATTCTGTTCTAACTCGGGGATGAGTTTTTTCTCTTGTGACATGAGTATCTTTGGAAAGTAGACTCCGACCTACAGAAATGGGTCCTTGTTCTCCCTGCGGGCACCCCGTGCGCCGCTTGCTCTCCTTGCCTCCCCGGGGCCGCGCTCGCCTACCTTTTGCTGACATTTCTTCCACCTTAGGATTCTCCTCTCCGGACAGGCATTTTCTAACAAGCTGAGCGTCCTGGACATACGTAAAACATACGATACAAACTTCAGATTTGAAAAATGGAATAAAAAATCAAGGTTCTAGGGCACGCCTCCTGGCTGACTTGAACTCCCATCTAGCCGAAGAAGTACTAGACTTCATTGCACCACGTGGCCAGCATTCCCCAAAGAGGACTCCCTGATGGGACAGCGGGCCATTCTGTTCTCTCTTGTCATATACTGGGTTTTTCATACCCTTGGCTCCCCTAACCCTGATGATCTCTAAACATTAGAATGTATCCGAATTTTCTAGAGCAAACCAGATCACACCACCAGACTCACATCTAGTAGCCTCAAACTTGGCCTTAGAGCACGTGCCAGACCCTGACTCCATGACACACCAATCTTAGGTCTCTTTCCTAATGAGTCAAGGGGGCCTCTTGGAGGCCCCAGATGTGCTTCGACTGTCCCGTTATTGCCAGACCACCTGCTTCTATACCACCTGCTTTCTCCCCACCCCCCATGCTTTGCTTTCTGCGTGTTGTTTCCAAACCTTTCAGGGGCGGGGATAGATGAGGCTTCCAGAAAACATCAACAAATGATAAACTGCAACTTACCATTCAGCTTGGCGCTAAATTTCTTAACAGCTAGAGCAGAGGCGAATTAGATAATCCTAGTTATCTGATACAAGGGGTACCCATACGGGGCAGAAAACCAACTTCTTACCCCTAGATTCAGAGTGAAATGTATTGCCTGGATCTTTCAATAAAAGAATTTGAAGGGAGAAATCACATTTATTGAGACCACATTAGGCATTTGACATGCGTGATTTCATTTAAGCCTTTCAAAAATCCTGTGAGTTAGTCTCTATGCTCTAGGTTAGAAACCGCTCCGTGGACAGGTTACGTAACTGGCTGCCCTACGCAACTAGTTCGAGGAGGAGCTAAGGTTCAGGTCCAAAGCGCTATTTCCTCCCCATCGATGGATGGTATCTTCAAGGCCAATTTTTTAGTAGCTGAAGAGACATGCTTCATTCTCATACTGACCTCAATAGAAAAACCAAGGACCTCAAAATTCAATCTTCATTTATTCCACAATGACTCATTGAATGCCTATTATTTTCCAGGCATTTCTAGGGAAGGCTAAATTAATACAGCCCGGGCACTCGCGTCGCTTATGCATCTCAAAAGCTATCTAGCTAATGTAGTGTATTTGGGAAGCCATTCTACATAGTGTGTGCATGCACGCGTGCACACGCACACACAGCCCCTTCGGGGGATTTGACTTAGAGCGGCCCTCACCGTGCTCAGCCAGTGGCCCCCAGGGTGCACATACGCAGGCCCTGGGTTCCGGGTGGCCTCCCTTCACCGACCAGGACTCCGTCTGCTTTAAGTGCTTCAGGCTGTTCTCCCCTGGATCCCAGCTGCCCAAGCCCCTCTGGTCCCTGACCACTTCTTTTCCTTTCCTCTTTCAGCCCTTGTCTCCGGAGCCTCGTTCCCAGGATACAATGACACAATGGGAGCTCAAAGGAGGAAGGAAAAGAGAAAGGAAACCCAGATCTTGCCCTGGGAGAGTGTCCTTTGACTACAGAGTAGTGAGACTGGTGAACCACTGAGATAAACATTCATTTGACTATACACATTCTGGTAGATTTGGTTGAAATATTGGAGATCTACCATGTGTCAGGCAGCCAACGAGGTCTTGGGATTATGGTGGTGAGTGGGGCACTCGCCCGTCTAGGGCTCAAAGTCTACTGGGGCTGGATGGGGGCCATGGGGCAAGAGGGTCAGCCAAGCACGGACTCCAGAAGGAACTATGAAGAAAGGAAGGAGAGGCCTGAGACCTAAGAGCCCAGGGGTGGGGAGGCAAAGTCAACGGGAAGGCTCTAAAGGAAGTACAGGAACCAGTGTCTGCGGGGCCTCCGGGAAGGGGGAGACGTCCTAGGTGAGGAAGAATGGACGGGAATGTCCGCGGACGATGGTCGCAAGAGCAGGGAGTCCGGATCGCGGGGAAGCACGCAGGCCGCGGGCACAGGTGCTGCCAGGGGATTCGGCAGCCATTCAGAAGCCTTCAGTGGGGACGCAGGACATGATTCAGCCAGAGAACCCTCAGCGGCCTTGTGGAGAATGGGTTGGGGGTGGGTCAGGGAGCAAAACGAAAACTGTGTTGTCTAGATTGTTTGACAATAGTAGCACAGGCTTAGTGACGTACAACAGGACATGTTCGTGGTCTTACAGGAGCCCGACGTGGCTTACCCAGAGCCTTGGCCACGGCCTCCCACGGGTGTTGGCTGGGACTGTGCTCTCGCCGGAGCCCTTATGGGAAAGAATTCACTCCCAAGCTCCGGGAGTTGACAGCATTCCGTTCCTCCGGTCGTAGGACTGAGGGCCGCGGTTCCTTGCAGGCTGTCGTGGCGGCCCTGCAGGTGGTTAGCTGGGGTCCACCTCCACGCCCTCAGGCCTCCTCCACTTCTCTGCCACAGGGATGGGGGTGCGGGGGTCCCCGACGCAGCCGCTTTGCACCGGTGGTGCCTTCGCGGCTGGACCTCGAGAGATGAATGGGCGTCGCCTGTGGTAGAAGAACGTTCGGGCAAAGGGAGATGATGAGTGAAGGGAGATGATGAGTGAAGGGAGATGATGAGTGAAGGGAGATGATGAGTGAAGGCATGAGGGATGAAAGCGAACGGTATTCTCACAGCAAACGCGGCCGATCGCTTACCCCAAAGCCCCTCTCCCCTTCCTTCCCCGGAGCACGGCCGCGTCTGGTTCTGCTCAGCACACCGCACGGCCGCGTGCCCGCGTGGAGTCGCTCATCAGCCTCGGGGATGGAAGCCGGATCCCTTTCAGCCAACAGTGCTCGTCCAGCTCCTGGCGGTGGTTTGCTGAGGCCCGCAGCGCCGTTCTGGACGACGAGAGCTGAGCGGGACTTTGGGGGGGTGGGTGCTCTTGAGAAAGCTTTTCCTCCTGCGTAGAAAAGAGATATTCACGTAGAAGTTTCCCCTGTGGACCACAGCGGGGTGAGTTTGCGACACGTGGGGCCACACAAGGCCTCTGGGGAGCAGGAAGCTGGAGAACACCGGAGTCTTCGGAGACACCCCTGGGCTCCCAGAGGAGCCCATCCCGCCGCTGCCGACCCCTGACTCTCATCGCAGGATACAGCAGACCGCACGTCGTCCGGTTCCACGGCAGGAAGTGACCACAGGCCCGCGAGCTGAGGCCAGCGTGAGGATCCGCACGGCCATGCCAAGGGGCTCAGCTTTTCCTCTGAGGTCTGGGCAGGTCTCCGGTTGTAAGGGAGGCTAATCCCGGTGGCTGGGTGGCGAATACCTCAGGGACAGGAGGGAACTGTGACAGGAAGACCAGGTGGGTGATGGCTGCGAGTCTAACCAGGAGACTCAGAGCCGGAACTGCAGTCAGCTCAGTGGGCACGAGAGGAAGGCTTGAGGACGTTTCCGGGCAGGAGGGGAGGACTCAACGAGCTGAAATGTCAGGAGTGAGAGAGAGGCATGGGTTTCCCCAGCGGGAGAGACGGTAGCTGACACTGTCTGCCCCCCCAGACCACTCACCATTCCTGGAAAGTGTCATCCACATTCACACCTCGATGCCTTTATTCCTACGTTGTCTCCCCGTGGGCCCTTCCTCCGTGAATTCCCATTCCCGCGACGCCACGTAATAGCATTGCTGCTGTAGGGAAATCAGAGGCCATTGGCAGCACCCGGCTTGCAGGAGCCTAACCCCCAAGGGGGAGAACCACCTGTACCGACCGTGTTCAGGAGCCCCTCCAAGCCCCGCCATCCCCTACTGCAACCCACTGGGGGAGGGGGTAGGCTGAATCACTTCCAATATATCGATCGTAAACTTGGCCAGAGAATATAAAGCTACCATCTCATGCTGGATCTATTTCTTGAAGACAAAGGCTACCCTTCATTGCCGGTTCAGAAATGCATGTGGAACAACGCTTGTTTCGCTTCCCAAGGCTTAGCTTTCTTGTTTTCTGTAAAATACAGTGTGAGATGACAAAGGGGGGCTGGTATGAAAGGGTAGAGTCTACGTTCTTCACACTGAAAACGTGCTTGGGGTGGTTTTCTTGCTCAGCAGTAGCTTTCGTAAATGTTCTCTAATTTGTGGCCACATTTTGAATTCAGCTGAAGAGTCCTGCTTGATGGTGGGAAAGGGTCTCCAGCTGGCTAAGTCGCTCAACCCCAGTATCTGGTGCTGAGTGATGAGAAGCGTAAATGATGGAAGGAGTAGACAGCTAGTTAGTGGCGGAGCTGGGCCAGGCGTGTTCACCTGTATGACTTGGTTAGCTGTGGGGCGGGAGGGCTGGGATCTCCCCTAACTCATTGCTTTTTGACAGAAGATTTCCCTGGACCGACGCGGTGACCTCTACCCAGGCCTGACCCACATGAGGAAGAGGACAGAGACTAAGGGGACACCGCTGGAAATGACCAGAAAAGGTACCACTGGCGGGGCACGGGAGGGGAAGAGATGCCTCTGGAGAACCTAAGCCCCGACCCCCAGTGACCTCTAGCGCCCTGCCGTGGCCTGTGAGCACCAGGCCTCTGGGCTGACCCGGGACCACTCAAGCCCGAGAGTCCACGGTGGATGGGGTAGAAAGATGTGCAAGTCAGGCGGCAGCATCATCGCCCCCTCTGGGAGCGTGCACTGCTCAAGGGTAGCACGTGAGTGGCCTTGAGCCCAACCAGCACGAGGGAGCTGCGTTCCCATGGACTGACTTTGCAAACTTCAAAGCAAAAGCTATTTCAGAGGCAAAAGGCAGGATGTTTATTTCAGGTGTGGAACCTTGCCCAGAGAGAGCTTCCTTAGGTAAACTGAGGTATGAGAAGGCACGGGAACTGTTGACGGGTGGTAAAACTCCCCACGCAGCCAGGACCCTGAGTCTGTTCTTTGTCCGAGATGGGAAAAGAGGTGAAAAATCTCCCTGGATGGTTTTGACCATTGGGCTAGAGCCAGGGTCGGTCAACCACAGCCTGCGGACCAAAGCCAGCCTGCCACCTGCTTTCTGCATGACCCGTGAGCTAAAAATGGTTCTTACGGATCAACATTTGGAATCGATTTGATGATAGGGAGTCCTGACTTTGAACCCCAGTTAAATGGAGTGTTATCTTTCCCAAAAAAGAATTTCAGGCTTTTCATTAGCAGACCTGCATTACCAACCGACCAGCCAAACAAAAACAAAAACAAAACAAAACTGTATTCAATTATCATAATTTTATTTTGAATTCTATCAATAAAAAATTTGCGTGAATTCATTTTCTCTTTTGTTATAGAAATACCCAGGTAATATTGTCCATTTTGCCTCTTGGCCTGCAAAACCTGAGAGATTTCCTATCTGGTCCTTGACAGGAGAAGGTGGCTGACCCCTGAGCTAGAGCCGAACCACTCCCCGCGTTCTCCAGCCACCGGTGGCAATGGCACGCCCTGGGAGCGTGTTAGAATGCAGAGTCTCAGGCCCCACGAGCCCTCCTGCTTCAGAATCTGCTTTTTGACAAGCTCCCTGGGTGGTACGTGTGCCTGTGACGTTTGAGCATCGCCGCACTGGAGTCCCTGTGGGAGTGTCCGCGGGGTTACTGATAGCTTCATGAGGCCCCAGCTTGGCAATGGACACTAGCACCCCGCGGGTACCCCAGGGTGGAAGCCCAGCCTCTCTCACTGGGGGGTGCTGGTCCACTAGGAAATGCCCCAACGCCGGTCATCAAAAGCTTGGCACACAGGAGGCCAGGGCCCATGCCAAATCCTAAAAAGTCACCTTCTACTGTCTCTGGAAACTTCGTTCTCCCATCTGCAGAAGGAAGGGATCTGCTGAATCAGAAGTCCAGGACGGTTCGGTCACAGGGCCTTGTTTTGTGTTTCTTTTTTGTTTGTTTGCTGCTTTCTGTTTTTGTTTGGGGGGATTGACGGGATCATCGGTTCTGTAACTACGGCTGCTTGTGATGAAAAGGGACCAGGGCTCGTGTAGCTTTCAGATGAGTGCAGCGGGTTAAGAGGTTGGATTCGTGTTTGATTTACATGGAACGTCTTCTGTCAGGCTGGTGACTCTTTCAAGTTCTACTTAGAAGAACTGATAGAAGAAGATACAGGGAATCAGACCTGGGGAGCTGTGTATCCCTGGGGCCCGGAGGTCTTGATGGTTTCTGATCGACTCCAGTGAATGAGATTGTGGGGGCCGCCATGAATTCACTAGCGCGGGCCATCTGTTTTTGGCCGTCCTCTTGTGGTGGGCGTCTGGGAGGCACCAGAGATGTGCCTGTGACACATGGCAGGCACGGCTCTGCCCTCCTGGGGCTGGCATTCCACCGAACGAGGCAGACATGAAGTCGTACCTTTAAGCCAAAGGGGAAAAGGTGGAAGAATGTTCCAGCCTAAGAGAAAAACATGAGCAAAGCCCTTGTGCCAGGAGGGAGCATGGCTATTTTGAGAAACAATTATAACCAGAAGACAGCATGGCTGAGGGTCCGTGGGGGGCAGCGGGGGAGGAGTGAGAGATGAGGCTGGGGGGCAGTTTGTAAGAGGGGTCAGCTCACAAAGGGCCTCGCGGCTAGCAAGGGTGGCCACGCATGGGGTGTTTAGCAGGCAGAGGATGTGATCAGATTTCCACTTTGAAGAGCCCATTGGCTGGCCCGTGACATTGGAGAAGAGTGAGAACGGGCATGGCAAGACCATCCCAAGAGAAATGACAAGGATCAGACAACGCTTTCCCTATGGGAAGAGGCTGAGCCCCAGAGAAAGTCACAGAGAACTGAGAACTGAGTCTGAGGTGCCACCACCAAAGCCTCAATCAAAATGGTTGAAGTTGGTCACCCACGGGAGTAACACTGCAGCCTCACGAGACACTGCCCCTAAACGCTGTGTGGCC
The DNA here is from genome assembly GCF_024610735.1 of Ursus americanus. Classification (NCBI taxonomy): domain Eukaryota; kingdom Metazoa; phylum Chordata; class Mammalia; order Carnivora; family Ursidae; genus Ursus; species Ursus americanus. The sequence continues at coordinate 17,731,485 of NC_142145.1, read as the reverse complement.
TCGAACTAGTGCACTCACCTCTCTGGGCCTCCATTTTTTCTTGAAAATGAAGAGTTTCAACTAGATAATCTCTAACAGGATAACAATATAGTTTATTGTCCTAACCAGGGCAGTCTTGAGAGTGAAAGGGGGAACAATTAATAATTACACCAGGACAACGGGAGTAAACCAAGTCAGTCCTGGAAACCAGGACTGGAAATCCCTGAAAATCTCTGCTCCAAGGCCCAAGTGTCCTCACTCCCAGTTCAGTGGTCCATCTCTCTACAGTTCCCGTATGGATGGGGACCTGAAGGCAACCCGTTTGTAACCAGAATTGCATGGATCCAAGGTGCCCGGTGAACTCACCTCCCAGCTCACTAACAGCATTGTAGACATTCATTTTGCTTTTTGCTCCCAATGCATTTTTTGTCCCCCACTGCATTGTTTGACACTATTTGCAGGTGGCAGAAGGAGGCTCTGTTTCAGTGCTTGGAAGGGTGGGATCACTGGTGAATGCAGGGGCTGGCAGGGCCTCAGTCTGTCTCTGATCGTTGACAATGCCAGGTGCACAGAGGAGGGGGGGGTTGTGGGGAGGAAGAAGACAAATGGAACAACAGTGCCCCCAGAGTGGGACGGTCCACTACGTCCTGGTTAGGCTCAGGGCTCTCCACAGGCTGCCTGCTGGTTGTTAAGGAATTATAGTGTTTGATATTAAGTAAAATCCAGTTTATGTTAATGGGAAAAGCAAATAGGATTTGGAAAGAGGAATAGGAAATTCAGGTTTGTCTCAGGGTCACACACCACTCACCAGCTGGACCTTGGACAAGTCACTAACCTTCTGATCCCGTTTCCTCATCAGTAAATTTAGATACTATGACCCTTTGAGGCATTTGATTCTGTCTCACAGACGAGTCCAGGCATGCAGTTCAGGGCTGGGAGGACACCTTGGTAGCATCAGGGACACCAGCTCCTTCAACATCGTTTCTCTCTTGTCCTTACCACACAGCTTCTGTCTCATGGGCTGAGATGGCTGCTTCAGCTCCTGCCATCATACCTAAGTTCCAGACAGCAGGAAGATGAAAACGAAATGGGAACGAGCACTTTTCCTTATTTTAACAGTGAGCCCATATTTGGCACACATCTAGTCTGTTCACATCCTGTTAGTTACATGGCTGTGACTGGCTGCAAGGAACTCTGGGAGATGTAGTCCTTAACAGAGCTGTGTCTAGCCAAAATGTGATCACTGAGGAATAAGGGGAGACAAGTAGTAGTCTTGCCAAGAGAGACAAGAGGGCACAGGGGTGATGATGGGCCATTGTGATAATGACCCAACCAAGGTGTGAAATGTGTGCCTGTGGCTTGGGCTCCTCTGAATAGATGGCTCAAGGCTACCTCTGAGTCAGACAGACAGCAGAAATAGTGATGAAGGACCCTGAAATGAATCTGCCGCAGCCAGCGTGAACACCAGCTCAACGTGGAGAGTGGCCAAGTGGAAAGCACGTGTGCTTTATTTTTTTTTAAGATCCTATGTATTTATTTATTTAGAGTGTGCAAGCAGAGGGAGAAGAAGAGAGAGAATCTCAAGCTGACCCCATGCTCAGCACGTGGAGTCCGACACGGAGCTCCATTCCAGCACCCTGAGATCATGACCCGAGCCCGAATCAAGAGTCGGATCCTCAACCGACTGAGCCACCCAGGGGCCCCAAGCGCGTGCACTTTAGAGTCAAATAGAACCAGGCTTGTGCTTGGGCTCTTCCACTCTATAGATGCGGGAACCCCTCTGGGGCTCAGTTTCTTAACTAACCAAGTGGGAATAATAAAACTCCCCCCGAGGCTGTCATGAGCATCCAACGACACGGAGTCTGTAAACAGCCTGGCCCAGGGCCTGGCTCCCAGGAGGTGCTCGAACAGGGTAGCCGGCCGTGACGTCCATGTGCCTGTCCGTCGCTGTTAGCCGTGCGACCGGGCTACAGACAGACATGTGACTCTGCCTCTCGCGGCCAGGGCCCCGCAGCGCAGAAGGCCTTCTGAGAAATGGTAGGGTGGTTTGGGTCTCTCTGTTATCCTGCTCTAATTTTTGTGTTTGGAAATTCGCTAAGAATTCCTTTTGATGCATCCCAAATGCGTGGACCATGAAAAACAATTAGCATTAATAGCGTAAAAGAAGGAGATTGATAAATAGATTCATTTTTAAACTGTAATAATTTATTTGCTTCCAGACTTTTGGGAAATACTTCATCTTCGGGTGACACACCGACCCGTAAGGAGCCGAACCCCGATGATCTGTGAAAGGAGGTTGATCCACGGCGCGCACACCCTGCGCTGGACCCCGCGACCCCGGCGACCAACCGCGCCGGTGGGCAGGCATGGAAGCAGTCCCTTGTAGGAGACCGTGCGCCCTGACAGTGCGTTCATCCCCGTGTCTCATCCTTACACACTTTCCCAGTGCAGCATAGCAGATGGTAAAAATTAAGGAGACCAGTACACCGAAGATGGGGAGGAAAAATCTGGCATCCATCAGACAATGAGCAGGGAAAGAAAGAAAGAACTATTGAAGATGAGCTGCGGAGGCTCTAAGACGGAACACGTGCCGCGTCAGTGTCTCCCCTGCGGCAGGAAGGCACGGGAAGGAATGTCTGGGTGCGGAAACGGGAGGTGATTCGAGAGGACGCATCGGGAGGGAAGGGGGAAAAGCAATGAGACTCCGTAGGCACCGGGGGAAGAAGGGAGAGAGCCAGGGCCCCCACCTCACTCTCTGCGGAGCGCAGGGCTGCTACCATCACCCTTTTTCATGACGACGAATGAAACACAATGACCTTTCACGCCCTGTACCTAAGAAGCCAGAGCAGCGGGAGCTCAGAGCCAAGGAGGCGAGGGCTTGCTCAATAGAAAGGGGCGGTGGGGCGCAAGCGAGGCTGCAGCCCTGCTCTTTTGCAGCCCCAATGGGACGTCGTGGGGGAGGGCAGCAGCAGGAAGACCAATGTGTGGGTTCTCTGCCCGGGAGGACAGCGGCACCAGGCTAGGGCTTGGGACTGTGGGCAGACAGATGGCACAGCCCGTGGTGCCCGGGGGCCATCTGCCGGCTGCTGGGCCGAGCGGGCAGCGAGGCAGACAACGGCCTGGTGCGCGGGTGGCTGCAGATGGCCGGCAGCACGCCCCCCACCCGCCAGGCGCAGGGGCTGGGGGCCAGCACAGACTACGTTTTAAGGTGATAGTCATCTTTGACCTTTGGGACCTCCGGGGCCACTGGTCATCCATCTTAGAGCCGCTGACTAGCAACCTCTGGGCTATTTTTATGGCCGGCAAACATTGCCCATTGATTGAATTGATTGAAATCTGCATCTGGTTCGTGGGGAAAGGACGCGGCCTCACAGCCCAAACGTGCAGCTGTGTTGTCTGTCATCTTCCACGCTCTCCTCCCCTCTTCCCTCTGCCAGCACGGAAGTGTGCCTGGAAACAGGGCACACACAGAGGTGCACACACACACACACCTGAAACACACACCCACACGCACACACCCGAAACACACAGCCACACACCCGCAAACACACACCCGTACACACAGCCACACACACCCGCAAACACACACCCGTACACACAGCCACTCCTACAGACACACACTCACCACATTCTTTTCCAGCACATTTCCTGGCATGGTGCTCATTTCCTGTCAGAAGTTAAAGGGATCCTCAAAGGAATTCAGCTGAGAAAAGCAGAGGTATGCTTAACTCAAGGGGAACCCACACAAACCCACACACTAATCTATAAAAATACACAATCGGGAGCTTGAAAAATAAAAGAAAAAAACCTATCTGGAATAAAAAACGTGTCTGGTGATTTTGCAATGGGTCAACTTGGCGAAGCTGAACACGGTTTCCCATAATTCCCTTCCCTGCATGTTTAGGGTGACATTTGGGTGAGATAAGTGCCGGGAGGGAGGCAGTCCTCATGACTATTCTGGAAGCTTCCCCCTTCTCCTGCTTCCTGTCCCAGCCTCCTCCCCTAAGGAAACAGAGCCTCCTCCCCTGTGTGGGGCTGGCGGGGACTGAGGGCCTGGGGAGCCCTTTATCTGGACCAGTTGGGTTGGGTGGGGGGAGGTGCCGGTGTGGAGGTGGCGGCTGCAGGGTGAGCCGCTGTGGGGTCACAAGATACTGCAGCCCCGCCCCAGACTGGGGAGAAGCGCTTCTGTTTCAGCCTTTGATCTAATGCCAGGCTGAAGAGAGGTGCCAGGGGATCTGCTCCTGCAACAAAATAAAACAAACAAACCAAAAAAGAAGGAAGGAAGGAAGGAAGGAAGGAAGGAAGGAAGGAAGGAAGGAAGGAAGAGAGAGAGAGGGAGAAAGAAAGAAAGAAAGAAAGAAAGAAAGAAAGAAAGAAAGAAAGAAAGAAGAAGAAAGAAAGAAAGAAAAGAAAGAAAAAGAGAAGAGAAGAAAGAAGAAAGAAAGAAAGAAAGAAAGAAAGAAAGAAAGAAAGAAAGAAAGAAAGAAAAAGAAAGAAAGAAAAAGAAAAGAAGGAAGGAAGAAAGAAAAGAAAGGGAGAGAAAGAGAAAAAGAAAGAGAAGCAGAAAGAGAAAAAGAAAAAGTGAAAAAACAAGTGGCCAGGGAATTTTGTTAGTGGGAAATAAGGCAAATTGGCAGCTGGGGCCTGGGCCACGTGGCACTGGACAGGGGCCCAAACATGGCAGCAAAGGGCCTCAGAGTCTGTGGGGGACGTGGGGTGTGGCCGTCTCCCAAGCTGTTGCTGCCCAGGACCCAGCCCTGCTGGACTACACAGGTCACCTCCAGTGACTCCAAGATGACACCGCCTAACCTGCTGACTCCAGGTGACCAGGTGTCCCTCAGAGTCGGGCTGGCTCCGATTTGTACGCTGATTCAAATCCTCGCTCCACCAGTTTCTGGTTATTGTGACCTTGGACCTTAGTTACTTCTGTTACCCTCAGTTTTCCTTTCTGTAAAATGGGCAGTATGGGATTTCTCTCCCACGGGGCTTGTGAGAAATAGCGCAGCCGACGCGTCCAGTCCCCGCCGGTCCCCGCCGGTCCCCGCCTCTGTGGCAGGCTGTCTCGGCCTCCACACTTCTGGCGATTTGGGTGAAGAGTTGTTGGGGGCGCAGGGCTGCCCTGCACGGTCGGGATGTTACACAGCAGCCCTGCCCTGTGCTGACTGGATGCCAGTACCACGGGTCACACTGCCTGCCGGACACGCTCTGCAGGGGTGAGGCCAGCTGGGCTCCATGGGAGGGGTGGGCGAGGCAGAAGGCCCTACCTCAGTGATTGCTTCCCCCCGCAAGCCGGGGCAGCCGGCATGGGCCTGGGGCTTCTCTGGGCCCGTTCCCTCGTCTGTAAAAAGAGGGTAATCATAGTCCCGTCACAACTGATCACAATGTGACAGTTTTTGTAATTTGAGTGTTATCTGAATGGATGGCATGGGCACCACTGGAACGGTGGCCCCTGAGCACAGGATTTTGTCCGCCTCCTTCACTACTGGGTCCCAAGACGGCCGGGCTCCAGGAGGCCTCGGGGACATGGGTCCCGAACGAGACTGAATATTCCTGCGCTGCCGCGGGGTCTGGTGAGGCGGCTGGGCCCTCCGACTCCTTCAGCAATGAAAGTCGATGAGATTGATTCCCCGTGACCTTTGACCCCGCAGCAGGGCTGTCATCGGGAGGTTGGTCTCAAACCGGAGTGCGCACAAATCCACTGGAGGCTTGTCGGCGGCCAGCATCCTGGCCATGCGCTGGAGAGGGCTCTGGGGTGCAGGGGCCTGCATGTAGACGGGGGTCCCCCTTGTGAGCACAGCCACCCACACTGTCGCCACTCCCGGGGTGCAGTGGCCTCCCTGGCCCTTGGGCAGAGGTCCACGGCACTCCCGTTACAGCAGCTGGTGGCTCTCCAGCCCTGCCCTCTGGCTACGGTTTGGGGGAGCTACAGGATGATGTCCCCTAGCCGTTCCGGGGCATCCACACTTGCCCAGGATTGGCCACCCTGCAGGATAAGTAGATCTTCCTAGAAGGCTCAGCCTCCCCCACTTCTCCCACTGAGGGACATCAGTGTGCAGACCACCCAGTCTCTCCCCAAGCACACAGCGCACCCCGACGCCATGCACCCAGAGCCTGGGGCCCAGGACCGGTCGTGGCCACCGTGGGGCTTTCCGTACCTGGGATTGGCTTTCTGATGGGCCTTATTTGTTGTCTTGCTTTTTTGATAAAATAGCTGAAGGGGTACAAGGGTCAGGAGCATGGGCTCTGCCTTTGGATGCCACAGCGAGGCCCTCCGACACCAGCTGGGGCCCACTGGCCCCACGGGCTCTACTGTCACTGCTCTGACCGTCCTCGCAACGCAGGCTTTCCTTGGGCACAGGTCCTCTGGAAAGTCGGCTTAAAATAAAGCGTTATGTCTGGACATTGTAAGCACTCTCTGAGCTTTCCCCAACATGTAAAACCTTGTCCCCTCGCATGTAAATCCTCGATGCAGCTTCACACCTGCTGAGAAGCCAACGCTGTCGGATTCTAAAGTGCCCCCCACACTCAGGCCCCAAAGCCTCTCCAGACCCTCCTTGGTTCAGCTCTTAACAGGAACCCATAAGTTCCACGAAAACACTGCATGGTAACCTCAAGGAAGAACCCTACAATTTTTTTTTTCTATTCAGAATCCCGAGGCAAGCTAGTCAGCATTCTTGAACAGCTCTATGCCTACGTCTTTTGTCCCAGGCCTCAGCTAGGGCTCGGGAACAGCTGTGTGCAGGCCCAGCAGCTGTGGGCTGAGCTCGCCTTGACGGAGGACATCCAGGCCGCTCTGCGCTGGTGCTGGATGAGCTGATGGGTGGAAACTTCTTGTGCAATCAGAGGTGGAGTGGCCCCCAAGCCCCTCCGTGCTGAAGGATTTGTGCCCCCCAAGCGGATGGAGGTGCAGAGGCCCATGCTTCGGACTCGCTGTTTTCAGGGCCCATCTCTGTCCCAAACAGGACCTTTCCTCCATGGGCAGCGTCTTCTTCCCTGCAGGAAACTGCTCCATTTAGGGACAAACTTCTTCTTTTCGTCCAAACTTTCTACTTTGTCGTCTTCTTTACTCATAAACAACATTGCCAGGCACTCCTCAGACTTGAAAATCCAGTGGGTGGAAAAGACAGCTCTTGGATGGGGTGGGCTCTTGCTCCGGTCGCTCCCTGATTCCTGTCGTCTGCATGGCACAATGGAGGGCGTTAACAGTGTGGGTCCTGACAGCTGGGGCTGCAGGGTGGCATGTGGGGTTCCATGAAGAGAGTTCTTTCTGCTTCTGAACCACACTCAGCCCCCTCTCTGTGTCCATCTAGACAAGTGCAAAGGACAGCAGCCTGGTTCTCAAACCTCCTGCCCTCTAGGGAAGGACTTCAAGCTCCATGCCTTGGCCTTGGCCTTGGCTCTGACAGTTGGACCTGGGAGTGGGATCAAGAGGTGTCACCTGGAGGCACAGAGATGGGGCAAGGTTCGCAGGCCAGCCCTGGGGACACAGGAAGCAGGGCAAGCTTCAGGAAGCACATGGAAACCCAGGCTGGGACTGACACTGGGCTTTAGAGGCAGGCCAACTTACAAAGCACAGTCAGACATCCCCAGTGGGGGCAGATGGGTCAGGTGGGCCAGGAGAGCAGCCATCTGGACCCAGGAGTATGAATAGGATTTGGGAGTGAACTCTAACCTAGGTGGACAGCCACTCACTTCCTGCCAGGCTCAGAGGGGAATGAATGGCACCCCACTTCTGCCTATGAAAGGTGGACTGAATTTAGGTTCTGACAACAGAGAAAGCACCTTCGTGAAAGCCCAGAAGGAAAGGCGGATGGCTTCCCCTAAATTAAACCGCAGAGTACTAGAACTATAAAGGACTCTAGGGATCATCTCATTCAACCTGGCAAACCAAGGCCCACGGACATTAAGTATCTTATGCACACAACACAGCTGCCTAGTGGCCTGGGGGTGCCTCCTGCACCACTCCGTTGGCAGTGCGGTCAACCCTGATGCCCACTTTACATGACAAATATCTTCTAATGACCTTTTAACGATCTCGATATTAAGCTTATAGATAATACAACTTCCCTATATACATAATAAAAAATCAATGCAATGCCCTCCATGTACTATAAGGGAGAAATAAAAGGGAAGTAATTCATAATGAAGGAGTTCAATAAGTAAATACACAGACACCACGACCCTCGCAGATAATCACCACGAAAGCCATGGCTCCAAACGGGGGCTGATAGAGATTTGTTGCATTGGTGACTTCAATACCTTAAGTATTGTTGCTATTGATTATGTGATTTTCTGAAATGGTAAACAACTCTTAGAGAAGAAGAAGAATGCCCAAGCAAGGTCCGATCTCCACTCTTTGGGGAAATTGAAGCCCAAGTTCCTTGGAAAACAGTACGAGGCAGGGATGAAGCGAGGAAGAATTCTCTGGGAGGTTCCAGTGCAGCCAGAGTGAGAGGGAAAGTCAGAGCAGCAGCAGTGGAGGAGGGAATGCCCTGCGGGGTGATGCTTTCCTGAGTAAGTCCCTTCTCAGACACCTCGCTGGGGGGGGGGGGGTGAGGACGCTCAGCTCGGTAGGAAGTCTCTGGAGAGACCGGATGGGGAAATCCCATGTCAGAAGAGTCCCCTGGGAGAAGCAAGGGACTGGGAATCCTCATACCCCTTGGCTGAAGTTGGTTCCGGGGAACGTTAATCTCCTGCCCCTCTGGGTTATGTCCTCTGGTCCCCAAGGCAACTGCACCTTCTGGAGTGTGCCCTTTGATCTGACTCTAGAAGTGGTCAGAATATCCTGAGCCTCAGGGCACGTGGGCACAGCGCTGGTGGACCTCAGGTGGTGGCATCATGATGCCCCGAAGCAGGTCAGGTGGGATGGGCAGCCCAAGGCCTGGGAGGCAGGAGCAGCCAAGAGAACGAATGCGAAGAGGTGAGGAAGCCGAGTCGGATACAATCAACATCCTGATTGCATTCTTGAGAGATTCTCTTGTATGTCAAAACCTTTAAAAAATTGTTTTCTATTTATATATTTAAAAAAGAAAAGAATCATGTTTTAAGCCCAGATCACTATGAAGACATTTTTCAAGCTATTGAAATGTTCAGTGGGACATTTGAAAGTCAGCTAGAGCACAGGACAAGGACTAGTGACTGAGACTGTTCCTTAGTCGACAGGACAGTGACAACTGACATCTGTAAGCTCCAGACATGGTTCTAGGGACTTTGTGCCGACTGTGGGCACGGAACGTGCACAGCGACCTAGGACGTCAGTACAACTGCTCTCTGTGACGGCCAGAGAAGTTCACACCCGCAGGGAGTGGTCGAACCTGGATTTGCAGGCAGCGGTTTGCAGCTGGAGGTTAAACCCCTAGCTGCAGCAGCCCCAACCTTCATCAACTAAATGCTGCTACCGTCTCCCCCCAACCCTGTGACAATCAAAGCACTCCTGGAAATTTCCGCCCTGGCCCCGTGGGACCTGATGTTCTGTGCAAGGACACCTAGCTTGCTCCAGTCACTGCTCTGGGCTCCTGCTTTACCAGCCCCGGGTGGGATCGGGGATGGGGTGGGTCCTGGAGCAAAGGGATGGGTGAAGGAAGAAAGCTTTGGAACATCCCTGTGAAATCCATGTCATTATACCTCTAGATAGCAAGACAGTCTGGCCCTTTGCCCAAAGTGGGGGCTGAAGATTTTCAGGAGTTTTGGCTGTTGTCTCCCAGATTCTGGTAGGGCACAAGAAAAAAATAAAAAAGAGAGAAACCCAACCTCCCCGCCCCAAAAGCAAACCAACCTTCTGTTTTTGTCTTCTTATACCTCAGGCATTGCTCTTTGTGGCCAAAGCCAGCTGGGGGGTCACCAGGCCCAGGGAGCCCCTGGTGGGCCAGTTGGATCCCATCTGAATCTCAGTTCTGAGAGTGGCTTTGAAACACAGCCGCTGCCAGAAACGTCTGGGGATTGTGGCCACGCAGCCCCCAGGGGTGGTTACTCCCCGCAGAGCTTCTGACACTGGGAAATCTAGTCCCCAGCCTCCTGGCGGGGGGTCTCAGATCTGCCAAGCCACCAGGCAAGGGGCGCCCAGGCCAGTGGTGGTGAGGGCTGGAGGGAAAGGTGTGAATGAGTTCTGGAATCCCCACGGCTGATGGGCGAGCCTTTTTTGGGTAGAGGGGGGCCCAGCTCCCTTCCTTTTCCTCTATCAGCCGAGATGACAGCTGAGACCGTCACTCTCTCACTCACTCCTCTGATAAATAAAGCAATAATGATGACGGCAAAGCCCAGTCTGGCCCCTGCTGGGTCCCACACACTGTTCTACACACTGTAGGTGTATTAACCGCGACAACACCCCCGTGAGGTGTATGCTGTCATCAGCAGCTACCCCCATTTCACAGATGGGAAAACTAAGGCACAATGAGTTTAAGTAATTTTCCCACAACCATGCCATCCAATAAGTGGCTTCTGGACATGTGTTTCTAACCACCGCACCCGCTGTCCCTCTGCTGCAGCCCAGAGCCACACACAGCCCCCGGGGCGCTGCTCCTGCCCGGCTCTCTGCTCCCCTGCCACACAGAGCGGGGGACACACAGTTGGGCAGCGATGGCCCTGGATCAATGATCACAGCTGTCTTTGAGTTGAGCCCCCTGTTGGGGATGTGGCCTCCATGCTGCCTCTCCCTACAGCCTGCCGGGGGCACACATTGCGGCTGGACCCCTGGCCCTCTCTCCTGTTAAGCCAGGCTGGGCCCCAGGTCACAGAGGGTTTCAGAGGAGGCCAGCACACGACCGACTCCTCCCCATCACCTTGCTCCCCAGGCTGACCCCTTCCACTCCACTCTGGTCCTTCGGGCCTCTTGATCTCCCTTATGCCTGAGCCCACCCCTGGGCCCCCCTAGCTGGAAGGGCCCTGGCACCCGCTCCTCTTTCCTCCTCTGGGCTCTGAGCCTCCACGACGCTCCGGGCCCTGGAACAACAGACCTCCTGGCCTGGAATTCCCTGGCCCCTGGATGGCTGCTGGTGCACAGCTGAGCACCAGTATTGGGTCTCTTATCAAGATGAGTAGCTATTTAATTTCATCCCAACTTGTGACGGCTTATTCTAGAACAGGGGCAAAATAAACAAAAGAAAAAGAGATAGAAAAACCAGCCCCAGGAGGGTTTTCATTTGGAATCGGATAGGTCCCTGTTTGTTTGCACCTGAAATTCTGGAGTTAAAGGACTTCCAGACCTCGCCGGGGGACGCTGAGCCTTCCCTTCCTGCTCGGGGTGGGGGGCAGGACCCCTCCCAGAGCCGGCTCGGGGGAGCTGGGTGTCCGCGCAGATGTGGTCCGTCCCGCGCTGCTCCCAGACCCCGCGGCGCTCGGTGCTTGGTGCGCTGCTGCCCGGGAGCTGGAGCGCCCCGCCGGCCCTTTGTCATCCGCTACCCCATGTGCGTTCTCCAGCGGGCACAGCAGGGACCCTGCCACGAGGGCCTCTGCCCGAGCGGGGATTACAGGCCGGGCGGCTTGCAGCAGATGGTAGCGCTTAGAGCTAAGCTGCATGCGGGGGCTTTGAACATCTTGAAAAGATTTCTTTAGAAGTTAAACTTGGCTTGGGAGTGACAATATGGTTCAGTCTGTGGCTTTGAAAAGGCCTCAGGGTGGGGTGGGGGGGTGGCTGTTTCATGTTCCCCTGCCCGGGCTCGGCTCTTGTTCGCGGAACCCTGTTTCTCACGTATCTTGCGGCCGCAGGGCTCCCCAATATTGTCTCCATTGTTTGGGAGTCTCACGTGTACGGTTGCCTGTATTGCCCGAGAGGCCACACTGCCTGCCCTGGGCCATCCAGGGCCAGCCGGACAGACTCACGTCCCCGGGGGGCGCCCCACGAGGCAGGGGCAGGGCGTCTGCCGACCGGGGCTGTGTTTTGCTGTTTCCTACTTCAGCCCATCCAGGGCTTGCCCAGCATCCAAACAGGGCTTTGGGTCCCAAACCTTTTGGCACCAGCCAGGACCAATTTGCAGCTTCTTGAATCCTGGAGCTCATGGCTAATTGCACCGGAATAATACCCTCCAAATCCCCATCCTCGGCTTGTCCTATTTAACGAATCCTTTGAGGGACCAAGAGTTGGCTAATCTCTGTGCTCACATAAACCCTCCCCTTCCCACCCCACAGTTTTTCTGTCCTCAATGTAGTCGCTCTAAACTCTTTTCGGAAAGCCCCGACCTTCTCCCCGAGGCAGCCACCCAGGAGCATCTTCTGTGGGGAGAGGGGACCTTAAATTGGCAGATCAGAGGCACGATCCCAGCCAGGCTGGCCACAGCGGCTCTTGTAGCTTCGGCAGCCAGAAACAGGCTCCATTGACCATTCATGAGATGTCAGGTGGGCTACAGATGGGAACATGGCGTTATTGATTTTTACTAGCCTGCTAAAATGGAAAGGAAAAAAAGCCCTCCTTAAAGCTCTGGGGTTAAGCTTTGTTTCCTAAATGATGAGTCCAGGGCTCCTAGTTGGTCAAAGGCAAATATAAAATATCAGAGCGGTTGGAGATATAATAAAATGAAATCTTCTTACAGCCATTAACTTCAGAGAGGAGGGGATCTCGGCTCAGCCTTGGGGGCCTCCCGGGGGGAGGTGAGGAGGGGAGAGACTCACAGAGGAGGGAGGACGAAGCAGAAGGAACAAAACCTGCAGCTCCTCTTCCCTCGGCAGCCCCTTCAATAAGATCACATCAGATGTGGATATAAAGAAATGAATCCGAACCGCTGTAAATTGACACCGGTTCCCTGGCTAAGCAGTGACGAGGACTGGAATCAGGAGCCCGATGGGCCCCATCAAATGCGCTGACTTGGAAAATGGGGAAAGTTTGGGGTCAGAGGGATGTGCTCCCAGGGGACGAAGCTGCAGGACGAGGAGGCCAGATCGCCCTGCACCCCATGACTTATTTGGAGCTTGTTTTCTTTGTTGTGCATCTTTTGAGGGGTCTCCTCCTTCCCACAGTGGGGGCTCCCCCTTCCTGGTGCACCAAGGACACACTCACGTCTGCCGAGAGAGCACACTGGCATTCAGCTTGCCTGGATCGGTGTGGTTCTCAGCACCACGCAGCTGTGTGTGCTCTTGTCGGCTCGCCTTCCTCCAAATCTTCGCACCTAGCAAAGCCTCTCGGAGAAACTCCCCGTGAGTCCACGAAAAGGTGTGTGCTCATGAGACGGCCTCAGAGAAGCGAGGGCCTGCTTGTGACTGCATCACTAGACCCCCTGCGTGTGCGCATAGGGGCATGTGTGTGTCTGTGTCCCCGGTGTGTGCATACGTGCATACACGTCGGTGTGTGTTCGAGGGGGTGCCCGTGCGTGCCTGCATGTGTGCGTGTGTGTGGAGGTCTGTATCTGCCTGTCAGCTTGAGGTGGGGTGCCGCGGGGCTGACGCCGACTTCCTTCTGAGCTGCACAGTGGCACTGCAGACTGTAGAAAATATATTGATTGATTGATTGACCTTTTGGAAATTAAAAGAGCAAGGAGCTGGGAGCCACGAGGCCAGGATCTGACCGATGGATCGACCAGCAGATATCTATCGAGCGCTGGACAGCACGCACTGGGCACTAAGGGGGATTCACAGACACAAACCATATCCTCCCTGCCCCCCTGGAATACAGAACGCGTGCATCTGTGGCCAGTTTCCACTCTGTCCTGGGACCGGAAGTCCCCACATCACACAACTTCAGAGTAGGACAGCCCCTCTGGGAAGCAGAGCCTCTGGGAGTTGGACAGACTCGTGCTGGGTCCCACTGGAGTCCTGAATTCCAGCCGGCGACGGTAGACCCGCTGGGCAGCCCTGGCTCTCCTTCCAGACCACGTGGGCTGCACTCAAGTGGCTAGCGGGACCAGTGGAAGTCTGATGTTCCCTCCTGCAGGAGTTTTCCTCTATCAGATGGGCAGGGCGATCATGCCAAGAGCCAGGAAGCTCAGCAAAAATGCGTTGGCAACACTTTCAATCCATCCTGGGGGACTGCGGAAGATGCAGAATAAACGGGCCTTCTTAGAGTGATTATACGACAGTTAGCTCTCTTGAGCAATAACCAAATTCCAGTTGCTGGATGGAGGTTCTATGCCACCCTCTCTCTTTATTCTGAGCAGCATGAGGATAGGAGGATTATTATCATTCATAGTGTCCATGTGAGGACGCTAAAGCTCAGAAGAGCGTGTGACTTGCCCAAGGACACACAGAGTGAGAGGCGCCGGGATTTGCACGTGAATACCAACTGCAGCCGTGCAAGTGTAACTAATTCCACCGGCGTTGTGGTCACTTCTATGGTTCCTGCTGACCGCTAAAAGCACTGGCTATTTTGACGTTAATGTAGACAAAGGATGTCCAGCCCCCTTTCTCAAGCCAAGGTTGGGTGGTTGGACTGAGACGTTTCTCGTTTCATTAAGGGTTGGGCAGCCTCTTGGCAAGCCTCGTCCACCGAGAGGAGCTGGAATGAAGTCTGTGCTGTAACACTCAGGCAGAACGCGGAGTTACTGGAGTCTTGTAGTTTGGGGAACTATTCCTTCCCCACCCCCAGGAAAGAAAAACAACTTTTGCAATGATTTTTTTTCCCATTTCAGATAAAAAATGAATTAAGACTCTCGGGGCGCCTGGGTGGCACAGCGGTTAAGCGTCTGCCTTCAGCTCAAGGCGTGATTCCGGTGTTATGGGATCGAGCCCCACATCAGGCTCCTCCGCTATGAGCCTGCTTCTTCCTCTCCCACTCCCCCTGCTTGTGTTCCCTCTCTCGCTGGCTGTCTCTATCTCATAAATAAATCTAAAAAATCTTTTAAAAAAAATGAATTAAGACTCTCATTGCCTGTCATAGGCCTTGCAGGCCATTTCAAGGTGATGGCCGGATTCCTTTCTTCTCTGGTGATGAACTGTGTTCTTGGGCAGGGGTGGTCAACTTTCAGACATCATGCTGCTCGGTCAGAAAGACCCAAACAGTGTGGTGCGTTGCGGTCTCCTAGATTCGGCACCCCTGCAATGATAGCATTGAAGAAGCATCACATCGAGATCTGGTTTGATGTTGAGCGGGCTGTTCGTTGCAAAGTCTTCAGGACAGATGGCATTTGGTACATGAAATAGACCAAAAGGGAGAGGTCAGTTGTCTTCTAGTAAGCTGGGGAGGGAGTTTCATTCAGACTCCATTTTGAGGAAATAACTATGGAGGTGCTAGAAATTTCCAGGGCAACCTCTCATACACTCCCCTTCTGATCTACCCCACCCTTGCCCCCTTTAATTAGGTTGATTGGTTTGTCCCTGACTGTAACCAAGGTAACCAGGGCCTAGCAGAAAGAATACTTCTTGGTTCTTGTCTCCAGTGAGGGCATGGGCACCGGGCAAGGGTTTAACTCGGAGGGGACCCCAGTGACCAAGGGAGCAGAAGCTCCGTTCTTGGCGCAGCCCCTGCTGAGTGACAGCTGAAAGGCCGGAAGTGCCATTGGGAGACAGAGGAGGGCCCGGCACCGTGGATAGATTTTCTCACTTTCGTGAATACTTCAAATTACAGGCGTTAGTTCCGAGGCTTTGTCTAGCAATTGGAGCCCCAGCAATTGGTTTCTGTTCATTGATTTACATGAATGCATATTGCACACGGCTTCTCGGGACACATAATTCGTGTCACGGGGTTGCTTTTGTTTTGCGGAACTCTTTAGGGAATGTGGGAGAATGGAAATATCACCCGGAGGGTGCTCTCCCTTCCTGCCACGAGTCTGATGGGTGGGGTGGGGACACATCCAGATTCTCGTGGGTCACGGGCTGGCTGGAGGCAGGCACCTCATGCGTTTTCCTGTGCTGGCCTCACCCCCACCCAGATGCCGAGTCCAGAGCAGGCCTTCTCCAGCTCTGCGGTATTGACATTTTGGACTAGATCCTTCTCTGTTTGGGGGGCTTTCCTGTGCCTGGTAGGGTGTAGAGCATCACGTCTGGTCTTCACCCCCTAGACGCCAGTAACAACCCTTTGCCCAGTTTCAACACCCGAAAATGTCTCCAGATATTGCCAGAATGTCCCCACAGGGCAAAATCCACGCTGGTGGCGAGCCCCTGGCTCAGGGTACCCAGAGACTCAAGCAGACCCAGACTAGCTACAAGCCCAGGTGTCATCCCTGGGATTTAGGGGTCCTGGGGAAGGACGCTAAGGTGTGTGGGGAGGTGTGAGGGCAGAAGGTGACGCCGAAGCAGAGGCCCCTGCTGGGGAAAGAAAAAATAAAAAACTATACATCAATTAAAAAATATATTAATTAAATAAGTCCATCCTTTTATAAACCACACAGTGGCCGAACACTCCACTGACCCTTGTCTAATTTACTTTTCATGACAGACCCCGTCAGAGGGGTCCTCTGTCCTTATTTTACAGATGAGAACAGCGAGACAAAGAGCAGTACTTTGCCCAGGGCCAAAAAGCTAACGGGATGCCAAACGAGGAGTTGAACCCAGGACGACTTGGCGCCTTCTTTCTCGATGACACAGATGGTTTAGGAGCCTGGAGAAGTCGGCTCCCACACGGGGCTCCCGCTGGCTCCCTCGGCGATCCTTTTACTGCATTGGCCGTAGCTGTGCCCACGGCTGGGGGGGCTGCTGCCAACCGCTTCGCATAGAGAAAAAAACAAAGAATGATTCTGCTTAGTGGCTCCCGACAGGGAAGAGTGCCCTCGGTCCAGCGGGAGTACCGAGACCCTCTCCCCGGGTCACAGGGCAGAATCCTGGGAGCACTGCTTGGCAATGATCCCTGCCAGTCCCCAGTTCCTTTCTTCTAGGCTTCCAGGGTGCCCTTGGAGAAGCAGCGTGTGGCTTCCTCAAAAGCTGCCCCCCCCCCCAGTGTCCTCCATTTACCCTCCCCCACTGGGGAATCTTGTTGACTAAACAAAACATCTGCACAAGGAGGCCTGGCCTCTGGGGAGAACACTTAGGTGGAAGGGCAAAGGTCAAGAAGCAGGGTCAAAGGGCTGAGACCCTGGGGAAAAACCAGGAGATTAAACATCCTCCTTTTCAAATCTGGAGGTTTGGATAATTAATTGGTCCCCGAACCTGAGAGCCTTCAATGGTCGTTGCGGGCAGTGGCCATTCGGGTCCTGCCCCTCGTTCTTCTTGCCCAGATCCTTATTGGCAGCACCCAGGCCAGAGCCCGACCAGCCTGCTGGCCCGGCGGTCAGTTTGGCCTGAGGGTGGTCTTCGCCGGCCACTGTCCCCATAGTCTTCTCCACACTGTTCTGGAGGAAGTTTCCCTCCCACGTGAGAGGCTGCCCTCCGGAGGGGCTGGACAGCCCTGGGCCAGGAGAGTGAGGACGAGGGCTGTCCCCACGGTGGGGCGAACCCCCGGTCCACGCCTCTGGAGGGCATTGGCCTCTCTGGAGCCTGGTGTGGTGGGAGGCAGCCAAGGGGCTCACGTGAGGGCGACCTGCTCCCACCTTTAGAACCAGAAACATCCTCAACTCTCGGCCTCAGAGTGACGGTTCAGGGCATGGCTGTGGGAAATGGGGATTTGGACCTTGGAGTCTAATTCCTCTGTTAGCCGCCCCTCCCTTGGGTGAGCACGGGGCGGGGCGGGGGGGGGGGCATGAGCAACGGCCAGGACCGTCAGCACAGACACTCACTTGCCGCTCACGGTGGTCCCACAGTTATGATGCCATTTCACAGACGAGACAGAGGCTCCTAGTGAACACACTGGCAGGGCTGGGATTCGGTCTGGGGGCTCCTGGCTGCACAGTTGTCTCTCTGGGTGGCGGGGGGAGGGGTGGGGAGAGGCATCTGACCAGGCATCCTCTCCACCCTGGGGAACAAGGAACCCTGACGGTGGAGACAAAGGCAAGGGGTCGCAGGGCGGAGGCCCCAGGGCACCAGCGGCTGGCCCTGCTTGGCCCCTGCAGGGTCTCGGGAGCCAGGCAGGGAAGCTGCTCCTTGGGCCCAGGGCCAGCTCCAGTCGCATCAGGCTGCCCAGGAGAAAGCCCTCAGAGGCCGCAGCAAAACTCACCTGGGATGGGGGACAGAGGGGCCAGAGGCCAGAGGCCCCTGGGGGACATCAAGCTCCCCTCGGAGGGAGCACTCCCTCCCTCCACCGGCCAGGGTGGCTCCCTCCTCGAGGGTGGAGCTGAGGGCGAGGGGATGAGGGCCCAGGCGGGGTGGGGGCTGAGGGCGTCCTGAGCAGCGGCTAAGTGCCCTGGGAACGAAGCGTAAAGGGCTCTTAGGCTCCCCATTCTTCTTCTTCCTAAAGAATCAATCCTAGAGCTCTGCCTGCGCGGGCAATGGTCCTGCTGTGAAGCACGCTCAAGGAATCAAGTTTTCTAAAATTCTGTAAATCATTATTCTGGCCTTCTCCCACACCCTTCAAAATCATTTGCCTACTGAAATATTTAGTGTCTGTGTGTGCACTGTCGTCGAGAGTGAGGAGGTACGGGGAGGGGGGGGCAGTGGTGTCCGGCACCCACCTCTGCTCTTTCTACAGATGGCAGCTGTCCTGTCACTGTGCTGCCTGCTGGGGCCCCAAGTGAGGGTCTGGGGAGAGCAGTGGTAGGTGGAGGGTAAGCTGGCCTGTCAGTCCTTTCCCCGGTGAGACTTTGGGCCTGGTTCCTCTGCCTTCCCCAGGGCTGGAAGCTCTGGCACCTTCCAGAACTTTCCATCCCCTCCTCTCACTCCCCTCTACACATACACCCTAACGCACGAAAGGGCAGACCAGAGCAGCCCGGCCGGAGTCCCAAGGTGAGGCCTGATTGATTTGCAGTTGTTGGTCTGTTTAATGTCCCTTCTCCCCAAGCGCCCATCTCCACAGCAGAGGCTGCATTACCTCGCAGGCCTGGCTGCTGCCTGCTGACACCCCGCGCCCAGAGGATGCTTGGGGAGGTTATAGGTGCAACAAGCAAAATGAAAATCCATAGTTTTTAAACCTTTGTGAATTGAGAATGTAAACCTGGAAAATGGATCTGGAGTTACTAATGGACAATTGGTTTGATCAGCCCATCCATCCTCCAGGCGCTTGGCTGAGGGCACTTCCATTACAGCCACTCCTGAGAATGGAGACCCCGTCCACCCCCAGCCATCCTTCCCTCCCCACCTCCCAGAGGCAGGGAAACAATGCAGGCATGAGAAGGGGACCCGCAGACAGCCTGTGAGGGGCCCGGGCCAGCCCCGTGTGCCCCGCCGAGAGGCAGGTGCTGGCCAGAGGAAGGGGTATTGGGTGTGCAGGAAGGATTCGGGCCTCGTGGGCTGGGCTAGGGCTTTGACCAACAAGTGGCCGTGGCTACGAGAAACAGAGCTGTATCCCAACCTCCGGCCCAGGCGAGGCCCAGACCAAGCTTGCAAATACCTCCTCTGGTAGGAAGACAGACAACACCCCAACCAAGGGCTTGCCCTCGATTCTGTAGCCATGTTAGGGAGGGGGGAGTCTGGCCCTGACGTCCTGACTGTCCTCGGATCTGTCCGTATGGGAGCACGCTGACCCCTCAGGGCTGGCACACCTGTCCCCCTCTGCCATCCCTATGAGTCACTCACCTTTCCTGACCATTCTGTGTCACATTGCCCCCTGCCCCCAGCCCTGCGTTCCCCACCCCCTGCCGGCTCGCTTCTCTCTCTGCATGGTCACACTCAGACGGTGTGTTACTGTTTGTGGTGTAACACCTGTCTCCCGACTAGGATGTAAGCGCGAAGAGGACAAGGATCTCCCGACCCCTCCCCCCAGCACCTGGAAAAGTGCTTGGAACGTAGTAGATGAATAATAAATACTTGACAAGAGAATGAACGGCGATCTCCGAGGTGTGAGCTTCTTTCTCCTGTCTCCCCCTCCAAGAAGGGCAGGGTCCCCCTTTCTATTGCTCCCTGTGCATAGCTGACTGAGGCTCCAAGACCCTCCTTCTTGGCTGCCTGGTGAGCTGTGCTTCTCCAGCTCAGCTCTGCCTCCTTCTCCTGCCCGGCCTGCGCCACAGTTCACTGCTGTGCCCCCACCGTTGCCTTCTCCCTTCTCCTGCAGGCCCAGGGCTGCTAATTAAATAAAGACACTTGACACCTGTTCCCCGCATGGCCCTATCCTTCAGCAAGCTCCCCCCGCCGAACATCCTCCCACAACTGCCGTTGAGCGGGGGTTCCCTAAAAGTCAGTGGGGACTTTCCCTCGGGGCAACAGCGTGAGCCCCTTCTCATCCCCCAAGAACATGGGAACAAGGGGACCAGGTCAAGCCTTTCATGATTAGGCTTATACAATCTACGCATGATTGATGAGAGCAGAAATAAACAGCTCTGAGAAATAGAAGGAAAGAGAAATCAATAAACATTAGTTTCCTTCCTCTTCCCCTTTGTTTTCTCCCTGCATTTGTGAATCTGGCGATGGGGCGGTCAGGATGAGCGAGGTCATGCTGCAGTAACACACAGGGGTTATTTCTAGACAATACTGCCCTAATGAGGGCGTATTTCTCCTTCATGCTGCATGTGGCCCATGGCTGGGGGAGCTTTGCGCTACTTTTCTCTATGATGCAGGCTGATGGAAGAGTTGCCATGTTTAACATTGCCTGTTGTAGACAAAATGATGGACATTCTCTTACATCTCCTACCTGGGAGTGACGGCTCAATACCCGCTCACTTTTCCTTGGCCCAAGCAAGTCAATCACATGGTCACACTTACCTTCTATGGAACAAGAGGGCAATCCTGCCTCCCGTGTGCGTGCACATATGTGTGAGAGAGAGAGAGAGAGAGAGAGAGAGAGAAACGGGGAACAGGGGGCACCAGAAATACTTGCTAGATAGCACAATGACTCCCACAGATGACAGGTCTTCTTCTTGAAAGAGCAGATTCACCTGACCTCTGTCATCACTCGTGGGTGAAGCCCTTGGGAGCCTCTGTCCCAGTCATGAGGCCAGACCTTTTGGGGAGACGCAGCTAATCCTCTGACATTCGGGTTGGGCTCCTGGGCACCGACTTGCTTGGAAGGGAGCCCCGGTTCTTTGACAGCTGCCCTGTCAGCTCCAGGAGGCAGCCATGGGGCCATTTGACAGCACCTGGATTGTTCGTGTTGGATGAATGTGTCGGCAGAGCCTCCCGCCCCCGCCCCTGCCCCTGCCCTCTCACCTTCCACCCAGAGCCCAGCAAGAGGGTGCTGCTGCACCTGCCGAGCAAAGGGGGGGCAGGAGGCCAAGGCTGCAGACTTCGCGCCTGCTTCCTCTGACTCCCAGGCCGCGGAGGACTGGCGCTGACTCCGCTGTCACAGAGCCGGCTTCCAAGGCTCAGGCCACGGTGAAGGCAGACCAAGCGCCTTTTGAGTGTCAGACTTGGCTTTGGGGCTTTACCTCTTTTTCTCGTTGCTAAAAAAAGAAATGGCTGGCTCGGTACCTCATTTCAATAACACCCTGATCAATAGATGAAACTCGGATTTTTCGACTGGTTTTTTTATTGAGTTTTATTGAGATATAACGGATACATCCATTGTGTTAGTTTAAGGCACACAACATAACGATCTGATAAATTGCAAAATGATTACCACAGTGAGCTTAGCTGACATATCTCACCTAACACGCACATTTTTTCTGCTTTCTGTCTCTATGGATTTCTCTATTTTGTGGCATTTCATAGAAGCAGAATCGGTACGATCTGTGGTCCTTTGTGGCTGATGTCTTCCATGTAGCCTGATGTTTTCAAGGCTCATCCTCATTGTCACATGGGTCAGTGCCACAATTCTTTTTATTGATGCAAAATACTCCATTGTGTGGAGATAGGCCATTTTTAAATTAGTTCAACATTTTGAATATGTGACTTAGGAGCCAAGGTTGTCATAGCCGGTGAAGAAAAGAAGCCTACAGATATTTTTTAAAATTTAATTAAACTTTTATTTTTATTTGGAAGTAACTGGAGATGAAACCTACAGATTTTTTTTTTTTTAAGTTATCTCCATGCTCAACACTGGGCTGGAACTCATGACCCCAAGGTCAAGAGTCACATGCTTTACCAACTGAGCCAGCCAGGCTCCCTGAAATCTGTAGATATTTTAATGCTAACCTGAAGTTCTCCAGTGGTAGGCTGCCCTGAAAGGATTATAGCCCCAAGAAGGGAATCATGTTAAATTTTTAAAAAGGGTTTGGATCAGTCTTATTGATATGATCAGGGATAAGATTATGTAAGAAGGAAGCACAGATTTTGTTGAATGCTAGGTTCTATAAATATCTTTAATGTTGTTTATTTATTTGGAGAGGAAAGTAGGAAAAATACATTTGGTCAATGCTAGTAGAAAATTTTCCTAGGATCCCACGGTTGAGCGCCGCGTAACTCCACCAGCCCCCAGGGGATGAGACTCATACCCTTGTGTGAAAGGGCAAGGACTTCAGGGCTGCCAGACCATAAACCTGAAGCTATCAAGTGAGGGTAGACCCACACCGTCCACACGGACGCTACTGCTCCCGCTGTCCACACACGGCTGGCATACGCTAGCTGATGCCAAGGCCCTCTGGCCACATAGTAGGTCTGTGCCCATCAAAGCTGCATGTAATAACCGTGTTCTCAGGCCAGCGCAGAGCCAGGAGATGAGAGCCTCGGGGCCGTGAAGCTGCTGCTAATGAACTTCTGCTAAGTAGGGTACTTGTGCTTGATTGCAACAGTGGTCCTGATCCTACAGCCTTCCCGGTAGCTGTGCCCTGTACCATGTGCATATGAGCACTGCGTGGCAGGCACAGTGACCCACCCCACTCTTTAACACTGGGCTCAGCCACGTGGTCTGCTTTGGCCAATGGGGTGTCAGCAGACATCGGAGCAAGCCCGCTGAACAGGACCTGGATGAGCCCAGCCGCGATCAGCCGACAGCAGCCAGCCCTGACGTGTGAGCCATCCGTGGTCAGCAGAGCCCCACAGCTGCCCGTAGCTGACTCCAGACATTCGGATGTGAGCCGGTATTACTGTTGCATGTTGCTGAGGCCTTGTGGTTGTTTGTTACTGGCACAGGGAGGTGATGGATAACTTACGCAAGACCTTCACAAAATCATTCTGAAAATCACTGATCAGCTCCTGTTTTTAATTAGTAAATATAACACCCACCTTCTTTTTGCCTCATGCATCTCATCCCTGGGTTTCTGATTTTCTCAGACCTCACCTAACATTCTAGCTCCTCACATGTACCCTCCCCGGATGGGTTTCCTGCTCTTACCTCCTGTGTTATACACCAGTGGTTCATTATACTAATTGTCTCTCATTCCTTCATTATACAGTGTGAACAAGAGAGCAAAAAAAAAATGAAGACGACAGAACTTTGGTGAATTGACTGTTCAGCTGCAAGATTGAGATATAGAATGAATGAATGAACTAGAAAATGGAAAGCATTGATTGCTTTACATTTTCATCCACTCCACGTTCATCATAGAATGCCCTCACATCGTGGCAGGACCATTATTAACCTGTCTTAACTACACCTGGAGAACTTTCCAGTGATTGCTTTCATTAAAGGGTATTAATATGAGCTGCACAAGCTGGAGAGGGGCATAGAGGAATAGAGGAGGAGAGGAGGGGGGAGCGTGGCTTCCTGCCACGGCCAGTCAGGGTTCAACTGGCTTTTCTTTTTTTTTTTTTTTTTTCAAAAGAAGTTGTAAATACTGGGGATCCGCACTCAAATACCAAATGTCACTAAGCCGTGATGGCTGCCTCAAATGAGATCAGCTGTTTCTAGGGAACCTTGCCCTGTGTTCAGAAAAGGAAGACAGAAATAAGAAGCTGAATGCAATAAATAGAAAATTCAAGACAGGCAAGGAAGTGATCGTGATACGGGTGTGAGAAAGGAGAACTGTCAACTGCCCTCAGCCTTTGATTCTGAAAAAGAGGTGCATAGATAGACTTTTTGTGATCACATCAGCCTCATTCTGTCTCCCTGAGACGTCTCGCCTGGTCACGGCTGGTGGGAATCCATTCAATCAGGAAATTGAGAATTGGGGCTCAGAAGTGTGTTAGTCCCAATGCTGGGCACACAGGGTGTGCTAGCAGCTGGGGGGTTGCTGGTCTGTCCGATCCAGGCAGGGGAGCAGAGACAGCTGGGTGGGGGTGGGGATGAGGGAGATGTGAGGCAAGAGGCATAGGGAGCACGAGTGCTGGAAGGCTCCTGCCCGGGTTCTTGTTTTCTGAGGCTAGTCTCTCAAGGAAGGGCCACTTCCACCCTTGGGTACCCAAGGGTACCCTGTATTCTTTTAACTACCCCTCGCCCAGGCCCAGGCATTTGAGGTGTTTCCTATCACACCTAAAGGAGCCGTTACTAAGACAAACAATAGTCCAAGAATGGGACTAGGAAACAATCCATAGCCCAGTTCTCTGTTTCACTCTCTCCCTAGGCTCCTTTTCATTTGTCTCCAGCTCCAATTTGTGGAGATCCCTCTCTCCCCGGTGTTAATTCGTGCGAGTTCTCTGTTATGCGCAGGAGGCCCCAGGTCAGGTGACTAGTAAAGATCCTCTGGTGTACAGGTGGTATCACTCTGCAGAACTACCCAGTGGCCTCGCCACCATGCCCCTGGCTCTATCAAAGTGAGGGATTCGGCCTGACTTGGTGGAGAAGAGCAGTGTAGCGTCTGGATTGTCTGTCCCCCTCATGCCCCCGTCAGTAAGTTACCCTGATACAACCGTAAATGGCATGGAGTGGCTTTGCTTTGTTTTTCAGTCTCAAAGTACCTTCTTGGTGTGAAGGACACTGTACTGCCCTCCCCCCACCTTGCAACAGTTGAGACAGTTGACTTGGCAGGGAACATGGCGTTGCTGAGAGCGGATGCAGGCACGGGGCGAGGTTGGCGTGTAGAATGTTCTGCGTTGTTGCAACTGAACACTGGCTAGTGGGAACGAGGACAGAGTTGGACCAGGTAGAGCCGCATTTTGAGCAAAGGCTACACTGCCCACGGGCCAACTGAGCCACTTCAGGGCCTGCGCAGTGGGGTTCCAGCCTTACGGTAACGATGCGGATGAAGTCAAGGGCAATCAGGGCAGTCAGAGGCAGAGCAACAGGTGATGCCTCTCACTCTGTCTTGCCCCCCCCCCCCGGAAAGCAGGGGGGAGCCAGTGCAGCAAAGACAAGGAGCGAAGATGGGGCGATGACATTCTGACTGGGTGGCCACGAAAGAGTAGGTGGGCAGGGTATCTGAATTAGTGCAATTCAAGTTAATAAAGCTAGGTTTTATTGACAATAAAAAAATTTTATTCTTCAGCTGTTCACTGCATCATCGGGAGCTCAGCCTCATGACCCAGTTTGAAAACCAGTGGCAGGGACTTAAAGAAACACAAGATCGAATCCAGCAGCCACCCAGGGCACGGACAGCCTCCCAGTGGGGCAATCGGAAAGCTTGTAGGAAGCGCTCACTGAACACGGGCCAGCGTATTTTCCATAGATTTCTCTGAAGACCTTCTCTGAGTGGTTTTTCCAAACCTCCGTCAACACACTGAACCCGAAGAAATCCATCTTTGTTGGAACTAGCCTTTTGATTCTGTGAGGATAGTCGGGGAGCCCTGCCAGTGGGCCCTAATTATCACCCAACCATCAAACCTCCCTCCCTCGGGGTTCAGACATTCTTTATCTTCTCTGAATCCCGTCAAGCAACGGGGCAGCGGCCTAGAGGAGACACTGGACACCCCGCATTTGTATAATAGCTAACTCTAAATTCTTTAAGAAATGGAAAATGGTCTCTAGGCATCAGGCAATAGAAGAAATTCAGAATCATTTGGGGGAGGACTTGCAGTCTTTCACCTGATTCTTTGTAGATCTCCAACATTTTTCTCCCTTGGATTTTAAAAACCAAAGATGCCTTCTCTCCTCCAGAAAGGTTTCCTGGGTGGAGGGAGAAGCAGCCTCCAGGGAATGAACTTCTCAGAAGATGATGCCATCAGTCCAGGGCCCGAGTCCCTGGCCTGGGGGTGATGACAGCGAGGGGTGCAGTGTGAACCACACGTAGCATCGTTTCCCTTTACACAAGGTGAGCAGGAAAAGTCCGGCTTGGGGGAGAGATGGCATGAGGGGATGGGCTGGAAGGGAAGCCTTAACTGGGCACAGGGGAGGAAGTTATGTCCCCAATGCAGCATCCTAGAGAAACAGGGCTGAACGCCTGAGGTCTCACTCATCCTGTTTTGCTGGGGTAGGGGAGGGGGAGAGGGAGAGGGTCAAGTGGTGAGAGTAGCTGTGGGGCTATCCAGGGGTGATGGGAGGTTCTCCGCAGAGTTGAAACCACCCTGCTCCAAGGAGAACAGCCCCAAAGGGTCTCCAGGGGCCCTTTGGCTCTGGTGCCCTGGGTCCTGGAGATTTGGAGCTCCTCGCTCCTCAGAGCGTGGCCTGGAACCAGCAGCATCAGCCTTACGTGGGAGCTTGAGACCAACACAGAACCTTACTGGATTCCACACACCCGCCCCCCTTCCCGCAGATCTGCTGACCAAGAGTCTGCATTTCAGCGAGACCCACAGGTGACTCACGTGCACACTCCTGCAGGTGTCTCTGCGAAATCCAACTGAAGAAACCTTGACTTTCTTAAAGCAATAAAAAGTCCTCTGGATTTTAACCACGGGTGTCTGTCCCCGGGCGTGCAGGTGCACTGAGAAAGGGTACCGTTCTTTAGGGTAAATGACCCAAGGATCAGATGATGTTCCCAATGTGAAGGACAGGAAGTTTTACAGATAGTTTACCCCTCACAGCATGCATAGCATGCACGGCAGTGTCCATAATGCATTAGGGACCCACAGATCATCTGGTGTGCCTTCCCACCTGCCCCCCACCAAGCCACTCTGGTTCCCAAAGCCCCAGCCCAGCCCACCGCCCACAGACTCCTATCCATGCGTGTTCCTTAGGCTTTCATGCACCACTACTCTTCTCCTATTTTGTCTTCCAATCATGGTGATTGCATTTGCCTTCCCAGAAATGCAGGTGTTTCTTACTTCTAATAGAATAAGGAAATGGAAGGGAGGGAGTGAAAGAAAAGAAGGTAGCCCAGACTGATGACACATCGTATGTCACCATTTGAACCACATTACCTTGGATCAGGTATGGTGAAGCCACATGCAGAGCGAGCAAGAGACACTGGAAAGTTCCACAGTTTGTTCTTCCCAGCTCCCCAGGGAGCATACAGCATGCCATACAGGGCCACTCAGGGGAAGCCCCAATAGGTTGCAAGGCAGAGATGGGGGTGCTGGGCAGGAGCCTTTACTGTGGCTTCTGAGAGAAGTTATGGGTGAGGCAGGGTAAGCAGGCTCAGTATCGGCTAGTCTGAACAATTTCAAGGGTCCCCCAGCATGAGGGCTGTCACACTGGTGGTTTGGTGCCTGGCCCAGGATTGGAGAGAATGATTAGAACAGGTGCCTGGTGGCCTGGAGTAAGAGGCCCCATGAGGGACGTGGGTGGGGCTGTGGATTTAACCCGCTACTCATTTTTTAAAACTACATTGCAATCAGTCTCCGAATGAAGTACATTCCCATAGTATCTCCTCCAATCTGAGCAAATAGGTAGGTTCCCGTATGTCCTGCTTACCTCGTGTTGCAAAACCAAACACATCCAAACTTAGTGGCATGAAACAACCCATGTATAATGTTCCCAGACTGGGGAACAGGAGGCTGGCTGCACCATGACGTTGGGCTTTCATCTGGGGTGACTTCGCTGACTACAAGAGCCAGGGCTGGAGGGCCCATCTACAAGGTGGCCGAGCTGGTCTGGCTCAAGGACGGGCTTAGCTGGGACTAGGGAGCAGCGTGCTGATGGGTGGCCTTCCCAGCGTGCTGGTGTCTGCCCAGTCCAACTTCTTGCGTGGAAGTCAAAGTTTCCAAGAATGAGTGTTCCTAGCAACCATGGTGGAAACCGTATGACCTTGTAATCTAGCCTCGGAGGTCACATAGCGTCCTTTCTGTCCCAGTGCTTTGGCCAAAGCAGTCACAGCCCCCTCCTCAGATCCCATGGGAGGGGACACAAACTCCAGCTCTTCAGGGAGGCATGTCAAAGACTTTGGGACCATGATTTGAAGCCGCCACAACATTTATAGAAAACAGATGCCCAATACAATGGAATAGTACTCAGCCATCAGAGAGGATGAATACTTAACGTTTACATCGACGTGGCTGGAACTGGAGGAGATTATGCTGAGCGAAATAGGTCAATCAGAGAAAGACAATTGTCATATGGTTTCACTCATACATGGAATATAAGAAACAGCGCAGAGGATCATAGAGTGAGGGAGGGAAAACTGCATGGGAAGAAATCAGAGAGGGAGACCAACCATGAGAGACTCTGGACTCTGGAAAACAAACTGAGGGCTGCTGGAAGGGAGGTGGGTGGGGAGATGGGATAGCTGGGGGATGGGCACGAAGGAGGGCATGGGATGTGATGAGCACTGGGTGTCACACCCCACTGATAAATTATTGAACACTACATCTGAAACTAATAATGTACTATATGTTGGTTAATTGAATTAAATTAAAAAAAAAAGAAAGAAAAAGACAACGGATGCCCAAAGAGGTCAGGTAACCTGCCCAAGGTCAGAGTTGTGCAGTGAGTCTAAGAACATCAGACTGAAGGCACTTCGGGTACCATGCCTTTCTGTGACCCGCATTGAAAAGGCCTGAGGGAAATTTTCGATTAAGAAGATGCCTGTTCTGTTTTAGGCGACCAGCTTCCAGTTTCCCACTCCTGAACTCTCTCTCCTCCCAGTGTTCAGAATCTCCGGAGCAGTGAGAGGCCAGGGGACATCAGAGGATCGTGAACTTCTGCTATTACAATCTACTGGAAAGACCTCTCCTGTTAACTTTAATTCCACACACTTGCATCGAGTGTCTACAAACAGGTACAGTGGCCCGTGGTCAAGCTCCAGAACGCCCAAGTCCAAGCGCCTGCTCGAAATCCCATCTCTGCCCCTGCCCAGCCATGTGAGAGTCCCCGCCACGCTATTTCAGCTGCGGGGGCCTCCGTTTCCTCAACCGGGGAGCGGAGAGACTACGATCGTCTTGCAAGACCACAGGGAGGACGACCTCTGCGTGAAGGACCTGAACAGGGGCTGGAGCGCGGGAGGCTCCGTGCCAGGCTTTGCGGTCTGGGGTCTGCTGCTTCGGCCCCCGGGCAGCGGCCCCGCGGGCTGGACGCACGGACCTCCAGCAGCAGTCACGCCCTCACGGGCTGTGAGGCCGGAACGCAGACGTCAACCGCGGCGAGAGCAAAGCAGAGGGAGCTGGAAAATGGAATATTGACTAAATTGTAAAACTGCAAACCCGCGTGTATTCGGGTTCCGGGGCTCTGCCTCGGCCTCCAGTTTTTCAAACCTCGTCCTAATAGCCATGACTCCCGAGTGGGAGTTTTATAGTCCTATTTGGGCTTCAGAGATTGCTGAATGTAGTCCTTTATGAAAAGGGAGATTCCCTGACAAACCCACCTGAGCACCGGAGGCTTCTTGACTCCCTTTCAAGACCTCAGGACCCATCACACAGGTTGACGCTTACTTGGACTTAATTTACAGCCTGACAAGGTGCAGCTTTGCCTGGCCCCCATCCCTGAGGTTTGTGGCTCCCTATTCCCTGCCCAACTGCAAGCGAGCTTCCTGAGGAAGGGGCGGTGGGTCCCACCCACTGTGCCTCCACCTGAAGTTCCTGATTCTCATGGGGTTTTGGAGACCTTCAGGCAAATGTTCCATAGCCGTGTCCTATGGCTGGAGGA
The DNA here is from genome assembly GCF_024610735.1 of Ursus americanus. NCBI lineage: Eukaryota > Metazoa > Chordata > Mammalia > Carnivora > Ursidae > Ursus > Ursus americanus. The sequence continues at coordinate 17,701,922 of NC_142145.1, read as the reverse complement.
GTTCACAGATAGAACACACCTGCCCTGGATACATGGCACATGGTCTCTCCATGCCGTTTACGAAAGCAAGTTCTTGACTTGCTTTCTCTCCTGTTTCCACTGCCCACCACAGCGCTTGGCACATAATGATGATTTTTTTTTAAAGATTTTATTATTTATTTGACAAAGAGAGTGAGAGCGCACAAGCTGGGGGAGCAGGAGAGGGAGAAGCAGACTCCCCGCTGAGCAGAAAGCCCAATGCAGGGCTCAATCCCAGAACCCTGGGATCATGACCTGAGCAGAAAGCAGACATTTACCAACTGGGCCACCCGGGCGTCCCCATAATGAAGATTTCATCACGTTTTTTTGAGTGAATGAGGAAGGTGTGTGTGGTTGATGTCCCCACGTTGAAATTCATAACCCGAGGCCTAGATCTGTGAGAAGCAAGCTCGGCAAACAGGTGATGAGGCCAAGAACCAGAAGTGAGGCCGGCTCTCTATCCCGCTGGAGACACTCAGATATCTGAGCCAAAAATGTAGGGGGAACATCCATGTTCAGAATCAGATGCAGGAGGGTGTTTTTGGTTGCACATAACAGAAACTCTGGTTGACGTTGGTATAAATAATAAGTGAACATGTGAGGTCCCATAGCAAAAACGCCAGAGGTGGGTGGACTTCAGGAGTGGTTGATCCAGCAGCTCAGTTGGACCCAGGGTCCTGTCATCAGGCACCTAGGTTCTTTTCTCCTCTTTCTCTGTCCCTGGGGGTTGATGCCTCTAAAGGCTGGCTTCTCACATAGTAGCCAGCAGCTCCTGGGGCAATCCATCTTTGTTGGGGTCCAGCCACTGGCTGTCTACAGCTGTCAACAAGAGGTCTGGGGTTTGGGCTGATGGGACCACCCTGAGCCAAGCCCCCTGGCTGCAGTAATGTCAGCCACTGGATGGATTAAGCGGCATTAACGAAACCAGTCATTGTTGCAAGGGAAGGGCTGCCGGGTGGGCTTAATCCCCACTGAACCCCGAGGTTGCTACGCGGTGATGGTGCTGGGCCTGGACGCTGGGGAGGTGAGCACAACACCCAGCGAGGGAGAAGCGGCTAGTGGAGCAGTCCTCCTGAGGCTGCTTCCCAGCATCATTTGCATATAGCCTTGAATGGGCAGATCGGGCTGTATTGATTATGCTTCCTATACTAAAAATTCTATTTTCATTTTCTACAGCCCCACTCTATTCTTGCTAGTTGATTCAGTACTTCTGTGCCCCTATAATATGCTAGCCCTATGGAGGAGAGGGGTCTCAAGACACAGACAGGGGCACTGCATTGTGCAAGGGGCCATCTTCCTCAGAAGAGCTTGGGGAGTAGACATCTCCTTCTCGTTTTACATATGAGAAAATGGCGATTTGGGTCCTTAAGTGGGCAACGCTGAGATTAGACGCCAAGTCTGCCTCATTCCCGAATCCAAGCCCATCCTACTGCAGAACCCTGTTGCTTCTCTCTCACGTTGTAGAGCCGCCTGAACTCAGCGGGAGCCGGAGCCGCCAACGTTTGGCCACGACACACAGCGGAAGGAGGAAAGTGCTCAGGGTTATCACCGGCAAAAGAAGCAGCGATTCCTTTTGAAGGATGGTGGACACAGAGGCAAAAATATCCAAGTTTGGGAGAGCTGCAGGGCCAGGCTGGTGGTCCTAGACAAGATGAGAAAGTGTGCTGTTTCCTTAATACTTTCTCCCCGGCTCCACCTGTGCCATTAACCAAGCGCTCCCAGGGAACGCCTCCTCCCACCCTGTCCTCCAGCCGTTGTCCCTACATGTGCTGCTTCTCTCTTTCCAAGCCTAAGTCACATTCTTGCAAGACCTGGTTAGGGGCTGAGGCTAACAGTTTCATAAAGGCAAGCACTAAAAGGTTTTAATGACATTCCTAGCTCATGCGTTTGCAGTTTGCAAAGACGGTTCAAGGAGAGCGGATTGGTTGACTCCACAGATGTCTGTAGAGATACCGGGACACGAGCTGTGCAAGTGCCCTCATTTTCCAGCCTTGACTCTTCCCTACATGCTTTACCAACCCACGGTGCACTCGACCAGGCAGGGCAATGCCGTGGAGGGTGAAAGTGTCCCAGGAAAGGAATATTCCTTGCTAGAGCAGGACCAGGGCAGAGAAGGGACAGGAAACCCAAGCTTTCCCTGGGGCAAACCAATAACAATATTCAGGCCAGCCCCCCCCCCCCACACACACACAGACACACACTGCAAAATCCTACCAGGCAGAATCTAAAGTAGTCTTTTGCAGAAAGGTCCCACCAAGATTGTCCCCAGGAAAGAGGGGCTTCTTGTGCCCCTTGTATACCCGTGTCAGTGAGGACAACCACTTGCAAGGGGAGGAAATGCCGCTAAATGTTGATAATGAGAAAATTGGTGATGGCAAAATAACACCCAGCTGCTCCAGGGTGTAATCAGTAAGGGGGGGGAGAGAGGCGTGGGGGAGGGGGAGGCAAAGCGAGAGGGAGAAGCCAGGGAGGGAGGGAGAGAGAGAGGGAGAAAGAAAGAGGGCATGCAGATGTTCAGCTGGAGAGGCGGCTGTCTTGCTCTCAGATGCCCTGAGGGAAAGGGCTGGGGGAATGAGAGCGAAGTCTAGCCATCTGCTTTCAGCTCTTGTGGCACTGAGCCTGCTTTCTCCCACTTCGCCTCCTTTCTTCTCCACCCGGTATTATGCTCTATTGATCGTTCTGGCCTTTGCAAAGCCTCAGGCTCTTCTCAGACTCCAGCCCCCCCGGGAGCCCTTGGCTTTGCTCCCCTTTGCTCTAGCAGGAATGTGGTCCCAGCAGCTCCACCCAGTCCGAGGAGGGGTTGGTGAGCTGACCTCCGAGCCCAGGCCGGGTCTGCTGCGCACTCTCTTCCTCAGCCAGAGGCTCCGGGGCCCGGGGCCATGGCAGGTGCATCAGGGAACCCTGAACTTGGTCCAGCACCCCTGCCCAGTGCCCTGCCTCAGTGCCCCTCTCATGTCAAAGACCATCCATCTCCCCCTGCCTGATCCAGCCTCCTCCCCCAGTCCCCACAAGCTGGCCCAGCGCCATCCATACTTCACAACACTCCCTTGCTGCCCCCAGCTCTCAGGTCAAGATTCAAACCCACCTGCTCTCTGAACCATGCCCTTCCCTCCCTCTCACCTCTTGTCCCTGCTGCAGAATTGTGGTTAGTAGGGCCGTCCCATGCGTGGTCTCCTCAAGGAGGTTCTCCCTTCCCATTCCTTCAACTGCCAGCAAGGTCTTGGGGTCCGGAGGAGAAGGTCCTTCCAGAGGGCTCTAGCTAGCTCTTTCCTCTCAAAGCCCTTCATGAATGACTTCCACAAAGAGCTCCTATCATCCTCATTTTCAAAATGAGAAAATCGGGCATGTGGTTGAAAGGAGATCGGCCTGGGAGTCAGACTGGGGCTCAAACACGGACTCTGCCACTGATGGGCTGGGTGGCTTTGGGCAGCCTTTGTGGGACATGAGGGGAAGTGGACCTCCAGTTCCTGCCAGCTACAACATCTAGGATCCATCAGGGCAGCAGGGCTTCACAAGCTTGCTTAGTAATGTCCAATTTTGATACTTGCTGACCTGCTGCATTTCCTGGGGGAAACCAATTAACCCTTCTCTGCATTTCTTTTCCCTTCTTTAATTTTGGCACTGGAGAGCATTAAATGTTGCAACATTCAACTATGAGCATCCTTTTTTAAAATTGCAAAATGGCATTTTCTTTATAAATAAGGCATGTTGGGTGAAAGCATCAATGCTGGGTGGTGATCGCCACGTAACTGGACAAAACAAAGCTTTTGGGTGGATACAAAACCCGCACTACACGCAGGCAAATCTGCACTTGGTGCAATGCAGCCTCTGTGAGGGACCCTCGTGCTACCCACCCCCACGCTCTGCTCCGGCCCTCTCTGAATAGTTCCTGAGCTGGGTGCCCTTCGCCATGGCTGCTGACAGGCACATGTGCTGGAGGAAACTGGAGTCTGAGGAATTCTTGGATGTTCTGATATGTGCTGAAAAGATGTCAGGCTTCAGGTAGAGGTGAAATCTGAGACTTCAGTTTCCTGCAGAGAGCAAAGGGAGAAGGCAGAAATATTGAGGCTAAGAAGTCAGACAGTGGGAAACAAGAGAGAGTGATTCATTGGGGGCCAGGAGGAGGGGGAGACGGCCTTGGAGCCATGATCAGAGAAGGAACAAAAGCTTGTAACGTCAAAGAAAAATGACTTTGTAAGACAGCATGAGTCAAGAGTGGACACATGTTTCGACCTTCTGGCCAAGCCCCTCTGGATGGATTTGGGGCTTGGTTTGTTCTGAAAGAAAGCCCTTGCTCCTGATGAAGAAAGTCCACAATATGGATGAACTGCTTGGGACATAATAAAAACAGTTAAAGTACATTCTGGAGGAGTCAGTCCTTTCCCCCTCTCATTCTATTCTTTGCAAGGGCTTCTAGCTTTATATCTGATATGCCTAGTGGCCAGAGAAATTCCCTGCAGGAACTGACGACATCTGTGTGTTCTGGAAGCCAAACCGTGAAACCAGCTAAGTTGGTCTTTGCTTTCCAGCTCTCTTTTTTAAGACCGTCTCCCCTACTTTCCATGTTTTCGTGATACCTCTCCTATCTTTACTTTCATTACCCTCTCTCTCTCCCCAAAGCTCTTGTGACCGCATTCCTTTTATAATGGGAATACATCTGGTAAAAAGCCATTCATACTGTGAAGTCTTAGGAACTTACTATGTTGGTCCTCCAAGCAATTAAATCACTGTGAGCAACATTTTTGATACCAGTTGGAAAATATCTGGCTAGTGGACCTTCTCCAAAGCCCCAAACCTTGACAACATAGAACATATCTTTCCTCCACCCCAGCCCAGATCCACTGAGTACAAAGTCAGGGGAGAAGTTGTTTGGTGGCTCATGACTGGAGTTGGCATGGTCCAGGGCTTTACTTTCCAGCTTGGCCACGTCCTCGAGGTGCGACATGATGCACAACATTTCTTAATCTCTTCATGTGTTGGGTTCTTCATCTGGAAAATAGTCATAAGAATAGTACTCACTTTGTGCAGTTATTGTGGGGATGAGATAATGAGAGGCACAAAGCTAGTGCTCAATAAATATTTTCCATCATGCTTTTGAAAATTTGAGGTAGATGTACATGGAAAATGACATTTGGAAATCAAAAAATTTTGAATTCTCAAACACATTTGGCCCTGAGCGTTTTGACTAAGGAAAGGAATGCCTATATTGAGTTCTATCTGTCATGAGAAGGAGTAATTGCTTTCCCTGATCTAAACTTCGTCACATCCTCCTCCTATATCTGTTTTTTTAAACTTCCATTTCTTCTGAGATCCTGATGCATAAATACATTTAGACCCCAGACTGTGCATTTCCAAATCTCAGTCAGTGGACAAGTATCCATTATCTGGATGCAATGGAACCATCTGGGGGGGGGGGGGTTAAAAAACACATTTCTAGGCCCATATTCAGAGATTTTAATTAAATATGAATGGTATGGGCTTGAGAATTTGAACATCTTTAAAGACCCTCATATGAATCTGATGTCCAAACAGTTTTGGAAAAAATGGTCCAGTACTCAGTAGCAATACTTTAAAAAAAAATCACTGGATTGCTACAAGTATTTGGTCTTATGAGAGCCTTTACTCATTATTGAGTATAATTTGTTAAGAGTCACATCAGGAGAGCTCTATTACTATGGTCCAGTCATCTGACATGTAGAAATAGATAGTGGGGTAGATACCTATTGGATTTCCAGCCCAACAATATCCCTTGCCTGGGAACTTCCCCTCACCTTACATGGTTCTCATGTTATACTAACATCTTGACAGCAGTTGATTAGTCCCAGGAGAAAGATGTTACTTTATCTAAGACAATGAATCTCTTCTTTGAGATTCTTGAATTTGGAACTAAAAGGGTTCAATCATTTTCTTCCCCCTGTGGTTATAAGGTCCAAAGTTTGAAAGGTACTTTGTTCTCTGCTATGTGGAGAAATGGAGTCTGAGAGATAGAAGAATGTAGCTGATACCCAAGTGAAGAAGAGATAAGAGACAAATAGCAGTCTTGATATTGTCATATTCCTAGTACAAACTGTTCTTGAATCTCAAGTGAATTCTTGTCCTTTTAGTGATTCTGTGAAGTATTCCAAATTCCCTCCCAATCAATGTCTCATTTTTCTAGGTGAAGTTGGCCTCCATCATTTATAACCAAAATATAGTCCCAACTATTTTTTTAATTTAAAAATGAACTGGGGGTGCCTGAGTGGCTCAGTTGGATAAGTGTCAGACTCTTGATTTTGGCTCAGATCATGGTGTCAGGCTCGTGAGATTGAGCCCCAAGTCAGACACCCTGCTCAGCGCAGGGTCTGCTTGAAATTCTCTCTCTCCCTCTCCCTCTGCCCCTCCCCCTGCTGTTCATGTACATGTTCTCTCTCCTTTTTTAAAAAAATTTAAAATAATTCCAAAGGGGCACCTGTGGTTCAGTCAGTTAAGCAACTGACTCTTGATTTCGGCTCAGGTCATGATCTCAGGTTGGTGAGATCGAGCCCCGTGACTGGTTCCTCACTCAGCGAGGAGTCTGCTTGAGATTCTCTCCCTACCCCTCTACCTGTCCCCTGGCTCTTGCTTGTTCTCTCTCTCCCTCTCTCCTTCTCTCTTGCTAAAATAAATGAATAAAATCTTTAAAAAATAAAATAAAAATGAACTGGAAATAAAAATAGAATTTACAAAAATGGAATTTTATCTGTGATTGCAAAATGAACTTCAACAGACCTCCTCAAACTTGCATATCACTCTTCAGATCCAGAGCTGAGAAAATCTTGCCACTGGACACACTCTGGGTGATTTCTTTGTCCATGTACCTTTAAGTCAATATGATGTGCCCAAACCCCACCCATCCACAGACCATGAGGACAGATCTCCAACTTTTTTTTTTTACAGAACCAAGCTCATGTTTATTCTAATTCATCCCTGCTTCTTAAAATACTTCTCATAACATCTATATTTGTCCTTTTTTTGAGGAACTGTGTCTGCCTTGTGCTCTAGATGTATATTGTTCCCTTGGCTTTACACTCAGATCTCACTAAAGGGCTTTACTTTAGGAAAATTTCCTTCTAGATAGTTTTGCCCTAAACCACCTTAGGTATGCCACAACTTGGGTAAGACCAAGTTTGGGTAACTTGGGTATGGCCAATGGTGTGATAGAGCCAGCTTGCATTAGCTCAGGACATCTGATTGTGTATATGTCCTCCCACCTTTGTATTCAGTGCCACCTCATGAGTAGCTTGAAGTCATCCATTGTGGGAGAACTATTTACATAATGGAAATTAGAAAACACAACGAGTCATGTTTGTTTTCCCTGAACAATGCTTCAAATTTTTAAGTACATACCAACATACCACTAGCTGCCAACCACTTGACTTGAATTCATTAAAAAGGGGAACCAATTTTGATATGTCTGGTTAAGTATTTATGAAGATTTATAATTTTAATTATTATCTTACTTAATTTTGTTTGGCTAAATAGTCCACCAAAATAATCAGATGTGTTATAGAGAACACTTAACTGCATTTCCTACTCAGGCTGTACCGTCACTCTGTTGCTAATATCAGCACCACGGACAGCGACAGTAAATCCATAACGTGGCCACGATTAGAAGAACCAAAAATATCTCAAAGTTAAGGGTATGGAATTGTCAGTGGGTTGAAAATGAGAAGACAGTGAGGAATCTAGGATGAAGGAAGAAATGAGTATCTACTAATATCCAGGACATTTGCTAGGTAACATACCCTGGATTCAAGCATCAGGGTAAAAGCAGAAACCAGAAACCATAAATGTAAGCAAAAATGATAGCATCAGCCTTATAAAGCAATTGATGAAGGCAATTAGTAAGAAATAGGTGAAAATTTAAGTTTCATGGTAAAATGGATTGCCCAAATATAAAATAGTTGGTCAGGAAATAGTCAAATCATCGGCAGTGGGATGAGGGTAAGTACAAGAGAGTATAATATAGAGGAGATGGTAGCAGCAAGGTGGTCTATATACTAGACAGAGAGTGTGGTGTGATGAACAGAACACAGGATGATATTTGCCTTAGCTTTGCTGCTAATGTGCTGAGTGACCTTGGTCAGATCACTTGACCTTTCTAAACTCTGGCTTTCTCATCTGTGAAATGAGGATATTGAACTATATGATCTCTGAGGTTCCTACCAGCTCTATGACTTCGTGGAGAATTTTGCCCAAACCAGGAAATGTCTTCTATGCCCTCTTAGGAATTGGAGTGGAATCCAATAAGTGGAATCCTTTGACTGGAGTAGAAATTAAAATGAAGTCCACTGAGATACTGGCTTTCACGTTTCATTGAGATAATAAATTGGGATAGGTTTTTGGAAAGAAAAAGAAAAAAAAAACCCACTAGCATCCCAAGGAAACTCAGCCTCCTAACCCATGGCTGTCCCCAAATGACTATTTATCAAATGAATTAAAGCTGAGACACACTGTGATTTCACGGTCTTCTCCTTGATGCATTGTTATAATCCAGAAATCAGCTCTACATTACAATTATTTGGAATTGAGCATCAGTTAGGTGCCAATTTTAAAGTCTAAGGTTAATCCAGATACAGAGGGAAAAAGAGAATTCTTAAATACAACCTGCCCTACAACACACACCCTAGTGAGAAGTTCAGAACATAAGTGTAAGGAGAAATATCCTCAAAGCTGACTAAAGAGATGAATGAACCACAAGTCAAGAAAATTGGTCTATTATTTATCAGAATTAATGAAAAAATGAAGCTGAATTTCAGAAAACTTCACCTGGGTTTATATTATTGATGTCCATAAGAAAACATTTAGGTAAGAAAGGAACTATATAGCGTTCAATTCTTTCTTTGAAGAGTTGTCACACTACCTATGAGTGATGTGTTAGAATCAAATACTACATTTTGTCAAGTTTGGAATACAAGGGCAGGTGATCTGTTATGAGAAGATCATGCATTGATATATGATCTAACTGCTGTTCTGAAACACAAGCAGATATTTAAGAAGCTTCTGTGGAGGCACTGAGGACACCATTTATAGTACAGAGATCCAAAGAAAGAATTATTTCAGTCCCTGATAAATAAGATTCTGACTGTGCCCAAGGAGAGGGACATGTGTCTGGAGAATATAACCCCAGGTCTTTTGTTGTGGACTACAGGCTTATAGAAACACAACCTTATTCAAAGTGCACAATCCTCTAATTCAAAGTTGACTGCCATGGGCATGCAGAAGTCTAGGGATGACACGGAAATCCATGTCTTTACTCATAACTGGAAACTTTATTCTCTATTCTCCTCTTCCCTCTTTTAAGGTTGTATCAGCTCAGCATCATGAGATTATATTGGATCCAACTCTTACTATATAACCACAAGTAAGAAATGTTCCTGTTTCAAGACTTTTTTTTTGCCCTAATAATATGAGCTTTAAATCACCGTAAAACTTGAAATTCTTAGAACTTAAATGAACCTAGAAAAAGCATGTGCTGTGGGTGGTGACATTATAAGATAAATGTCTCTTGGGAGAACTGAGTTTACCTGAGGTAGGTGCAAGGATTTGCACATGATAAACATAACGAACAAATTGCCAATCCCAGTGATCATAGTGCTAAGAATGACCATCATCAAAGTCTTTCAACAAAGGCTGAGGCTGCTCTTTGCCATCACTATAATAGGCACTGTGCATGCAGTGGTCACAGAGCCTGGCATGGTGCCCGCTCTTAGATGGCTCCCAGGGTGGTAGGAGGGACTGGCAAGTAAACAATTAACTGAAGAACAATGGGAGCCTAGCTGTTGCTTCAGAGGTTATACCACCACCTATTCTAATTCTTTCTCATGGACCCTAGACACACCTAAACTTTAAGGAAACTTTGGGGTGGTAAAATCAGAAAAAAAAATCAAGCTTGTCAGAGAACATTCTGGAATGACCAAAGAGTTGAAGAAAAATTTGCTATAGTCTTTTCTCCTTTCTAGGATTTCATAATTTCTGGTTTGCTTTCAGCTCATGAAGGTACAAACCCCCATGACTGCTAGTGGAATATGTTCAAGGACCCTGTTCAAAAGCCCTCTTCCCAGGGCGCCTGGGTGGCTCAGTCGTTAAGCGTCTGCCTTCGGCTCAGGGCATGATCCCAGAGTTCTGGGATTGAGCCCCCACATTGGGCTCCTCTGCTGGGAGCCTGCTTCTTCCTCTCCTACTCCCCCTGCTTGTGTTCCTTCTCTCACTGGCTGTCTCTCTGTCAAATAAATAAAATCTTAAAAAAATAAAAAGCCCTCTTCCAGAAGATAGCCTGATGAATCCAGTCCAGCCATAAGCACTGAGTTAATTTAGCTTCCCACCATCACTATGGTAAATCAAATGTCATTTTTGTCTTCTCTCTCCCACCCTCTAGCACCTCTTTATTTCCTCTGTCTCCATCCTATCTCTTCCACTTATTTATAAAAGCAAAGAACACATATCCTAATTTTTCTAATTATCCTGTGCCACTTAGCAGAGTACTTTGCACCCAGGAGATGCTTGATCAATGCAAGCATAGTGCCTCTTTCATCCCCAAAGCTCACAAAGCTGAACAGGTATGGTTACTGTGGCATTGATGCTGGGGATCGTCCCCCCCAAAGCACTCTTTTTTTTTTAGTACCTTGGGTTCCATGATAAGACCTGAATTTTCTTCACCTTCAATTCTTCCACTGGCCCTTTTGGATTTAGCTAACTCTCTAACCAAGTGCTGAAGTGCAGGTGTCAATAAGTTACTTGAAAAAAACCTCTTAAAATGTTGTAGGAGCTCATCAAGTGTTTGCTATGGTTACCAAAGGGCTCTGATAATAAATAGCATGTGACAGGAAGTAATGAATTATCTGCGATCATGAAATGTGACTTGCATAAAGGACTCATGATGTGCCACTGGAGGAGGGAGTGTAGGAGGGGAAAATGTACTGGACATTGTTGGTGCCAAAGAATAAGCCATTTTGTGTAGTGACACCCATCTGACGGTGCCCATTGGGGCAGGGGTTTTCAGTGACTTGTATGGTGAAGAAAGAGTCATGATTCAAAAGCTGTCATCATGAGAAAACTTGATACTGTATCAATAGCACACTAGTCATCTGCTTTAATAGTATGCAAACAACCTTGCCAGGTAGTGGATGAGCTGGCTGTGAGTCAAGTTGTCATATTCCAAGACAAGTGGATTGATTTATGTTTGCATTCTTGTTCTGTTTCTAATGTGTGTGGAAAATAAAAAGAGATGCTTTTCCATTTCTCCCTTCTGCAAGGAGCCACCATATTCCACAATATTCTGGTTACTTTGTGGCGTTTGGTGTGAAACGTGGCTGTGAGCTTTGGCGGGGGGCTAAATGTGGACCTGTCTGATCAGAGAGCCCCATAAGATGGTTTACATTCTGGCTTTATTGACTCCACCAATCCATGGTGTGCTACTAAATATTTTACAATCAGCTCCCTGTGGGGTGGAGGGTAGGTAGAGAGGAAGAAAAGCCCAGGTTTGCAGCATTTCCTGATTGCCATGGTGCTGATCTCAAGCTACTAACGTGACGTCGTTGAATGTGATGTTGGGAAAACGTGCACAGTCGGCTCTCATGGGCTGCTACCAACCAGCTCCAGCTGAGCCCCACCATCAATCCAAACACGTACCCACAGCTAGATGTCCTTGTGAAAAGGGGACAGAAGCACCGTCCTGATTCCCTGGTCAATGCAAGGTGAGGAGAGCCACTGTATACAAGTACTTCAGGCACCTATAGAGACAGACATTCCTCACTCACATGGCAGCAAGCGGAGGCCTGCATGGTCTCTCTAAGTAGGATGACCTTATACTTTATTATCTTAACAGGGACACTTTTGATATAAAAGGGGATGTCATTAATAATTATACTAGGACGGGGGGGAGTGGGTTGTTCAGTGGGTAAAGCAACCAACTCTTGATTTCGGCTCAGGTTGTGATCTCAGGGTCATGGGTTGGAGCCCTGCATGGGGCTCTGCGCTCAGAGGGGAGTCTGCTTGAGATTCTTTCCCTCTTCCCCTCCCCAAACTCTCTCTTTCTCTCTCAAAAAAAAAAAATCTTTAAAAAAATTATACTAGGACAATGGTGTCATTACTAAGATTGTGCCTGGACAAATGAGGACAATGTATTCATTCTTTTTTTTTTTAAGATTTTATTTATTTATTTGAGAGATTGAGAGAGCACTAGCAGTGGAGAGGGGCAGAGGAAGAGGGAGAAGCAGACTCCCTACTGAGCAGGGAGCCCGATGCAGGACTCGATCCCAGGACTCTGGGATCATGACCTGAGCCGAAGGTAAACACTAAACCGACTGAGCCACCCAGGTGCCTGAGATATTTCCTTTTTTTTAAGTGAAATGTGAACTTAGTAAAGAGTAAGTCCCGTGTCTATCTGAAGCTGCCTCTGGAGTCTCCATCCCTGGCTTGGTTCTCTGTCCACCTAGGAGAACGGTGCCGGAGTCTCCACTCAGCCTGGGGCTGCAGCCAGTTCGGCAGAGGCAGGGTCTGCATAGCTCATAATACTCTATTTTCAGGCTTATATCTTCCTTTGATGCATATTTTTCAACCATTGCAAATGTCCCTTCCCATCCAAGCAACTGTGTCATTGGCTAAATGCTTCTCTTGTTGGTCTGAGTCCAAACTTTCTGTTCTTCTCATTAAAAAGGTAAAAAATATACAAGATTCTATGGCAGAAAAAGAAAATCCAGTAAGTAATCCTCAATTTATACAACTCTAAATTGGCTTTTAGTCCTTGCTTCTGAGTGTGAGGATGTAATTACTGATGGAATTGTAATCAGCATAGGCCAACTACTGGGTGTTCTTCTTGTTTCTATTTAACATTATTTCACATACTCATTTCCATATATTGACACAATCCACACACTTATCATTTTTTATGGCAACGTAATACTCCATCATGTTGACAAATGCTAGTTTTATATCCTGTTATCCAAAGGCAAAATGTCCCAGCTTCACTCAAACTGGTGGTTGTGACGGCCCACCGGTAGGGAGAGCTCTGGTGGGCTCCCACTTCGGGGCGAGCAGGGAGCTTTGGGCAGGGAATCAAAGTTTATCAGTAATAGGTTTTTTAAAAAATTTATTTACTTAGCTGATGTGGGGGAGGGGCAGAGGGAGAGAGAGAATCCCAAGTAGACTCCCTTCTAAGCACAGAGCCTGACATGGGGCTCAGTCTAACGATCCTGAGATCGTGACCTGAGCCGAAATCAAGAGTCAGATGCCCAACTGATTGAGCCACCCAGGCATCCCTGGTGCTTTCAGTTTTAGAACTGAATCTCTAGCTGGTCACTGTGATGTGTGCAGAGTTGGGGGGTGGGGCGGAGACACTGAGACAATGACACAAAGTTTTGTATGGTAAGTTCAATGTTAACCCTTGTCTGCCTTCTGCTCTTGTAGCCTCAGCTCCTCTAAGGCCCAGACACCAAAAGAGGCCACACGTCAGTAAGCACATTTAACAAAGAGGCAGCTAACGTAAATAGGCATTGGGTGACTTCTAAGTCATGCCTAAGAATACAGGCATTTTAATTATGCAATAGTTGGATAAAGTCTGTTCAACTCCTCTGGGGTTTCTGAGGGTCATGGAGCTGCCCAGCGGCAACTCCAAGGCCACAGCAGCTGACAGTAGAGAATTCAGCCCTGGAGGTGCAAGCCCTTGGAGTGAGGTCTTGGCCTAGGGTCCTGAGTCATAGGATTCCCCTCCTCTGTATTCAGAATCCAGGCCCAGATTGGGCTATTGCTCTGAATGAGTGTTGCTTTGGATCTTAGGGAAGATCAATAAATAGTATAAGGGAAGAGGGTAATACTTAAGTACAACCTTCAGCCTTGAACCTAAGGCTGAGTTAATTAAATTTGATTATCTTCTTTGGGGTTAAATTCTCATCTTTTGTGTAGTGAGCTTGCTTTTTATCAAGCATGTCTAGGCAGGAGGTTTGACTTATCCCCCGCGCCCCCCAGCCATGTGCTGGCCTCTGCTTTAAGCATTTTATGCATATTAACTCACTAAATCCTCACAACTGTATGAGGTATGTACTATTATTATCCCCCATTTTATCAATGGGGAAACTGAGGCACAGAGAGGTTAAGTCACTTGCTCAAGTTACAAAGTTAGTGTGTGGCAGATCTGAGTTTTGAACCCAAGAGGTTAGGCGTCAGGATCTATGCCTTGAACTGTCACATTCTTCTAATGAAATTCCAGTCTTTTCATCCAAAAGTGGGCCTGGCCTTCCTCTCCCTTTGGCCCCTTTCTGCCCCAGGCCAGACCAGGCCATCTTCAGCCTCAAAGGAAGAACCCTAGACAGGATGGGCTGATTTCATTCATCTGAGCCTCGTGGGCTGAACAGTAGAAAACAGCTAAAATGATTAACCCCAATTTTGCCTCTAATTTCCTTCCTAAATGGATTTTTCCCCTGCTGATGAAATCTGTCTCAATTTGGGGGTGGGTGGGTAGGTAGGGGAGTCTGGACTGATTTTGTATCAGAAGGTCTCACATGTCTGCAGGGAAAAATATAGGGAGGGATTATACTTTTCAAATATGGTGGAGAAGCCACAGCTTCTATTATGGTTTATCCATCCATCCATCCATCCATCCATCCATCCATCCATCCATCCATTTGACCATCTATCATCTCTCTCTCTCTCATCTATCTTCTACCTACCTATCGTCTATTTCTCTATCTATCATCTATCCACCTATTTATCTATCTACCCATCATTTTTGCAGGAGGTTGATAATAGCAGTATTGAGGCCACCAATCAGGATGCTGCCTGGTGTGTCACCCCGCCACAGCCCTGTTTATGGCCATCATAAAATGTCTGTGGATAGCCCAACAGCTGATTTTCCAGGGTCTTTTTCTACTGTCTGAGTGATCAGAAAAAAAAAATCTATCAGCTGGAGAAATTAAGCCATTTTTCTTCAGGGGAGAGAGATGGAGTAACAGGCTTTCCACATTAAAATGCTACAGTGGATTCCAGATGAATGAAAAATTGGTCTGCATAGTAATGAGACTCAAGAGAGATTTGGGAGGTTGGTCACTGGCTCCTGGCGGAGACACAGGGTGGGACAGTACATGAAGCCTGGTAGAGTCAGGCCAGTGGGGCTCTGGGGGCTTCCATTCAGGGGAGCCAGGTGCCATGACATCGCCCTCTTTATTTTCCCGGCCATTTATTTTTCCAAAAGGCTAGTTGTCCAGGCAGGTGTCTTAGAAAGGGGCGATTGCTGACTGCTCTTCCAATTACCACCTTGTTCCCTCCGGTGCCATGAACCAGGCTGCCCCTCACAACTCACACAGGCCGAGCGCGCCAGAAAGAGGGCTCTGGCCTTTGGAAGGTGCACCTGTCACAGAGGAAGCACGTTCACCCAGCTTTAGGCGACTGACCCAAAAATGATCCAGGTATAATGTGATGATTGGCCGGAAACCTAATCATGGCCCATTTCTGGACCTTACCAAATAGGAGCAGCCACTCTGATGACAGTAAGCAGGTTAGTGGGAAGCCACAAAAGCAGGAGAATTCACTTAAGGATGCCAGTCCAGACCCCGCCCTCGCTGGGGAGTAGCTTCCTGTGGGCTCCGGATGCCTGATCTTCCTGATTTGCCCTGGAGTTCCTGGCTCATGGGCCATTTCTCACCTGGGGGTTCTTGGGGACAGAGGCTACTTCATCTTGTCACTGCCTTTTCTGGATGACTCTTCTGCCTACAGCCAGTTCTTGCTCGCTAGAAGAGCCTCTGGGTGGTAGAAGAAGAACAGGCCCTGGCTTCCTGAATCTGAATCTCCCTGTCAGGTGGGTGGTTAGTGCTTCATGGCTCTAGGTGGGATGGCAATGTCTGTCCTGCAGACGCAGGTCCTACCTGGCAGGTGCCCAGGAAGGGATGGCTGCTTTCCCATTATTGTCTATCTGGCATGAGTAGAACGGCCCCAAACTCCTGCTATCCCCCAGCATTGCCTGATCTACAAGATCTCCAGTTCGACGATCATTTCATTTATTTATGTCTAATTTCATTCCAGAGGGGTTTATGTGCTCTCCTCCTTGGCGTGCTCTTAAAAGGCGAGTATTTCTGGAAAGGTACTGCATCAGACCTGCCATTTTCAGATTTTCCCGCAAAGCAGGCTCACGGCAGCAGGGAGCAAGCATGTATATGCTGGGTGGGTGTGGGGATCAAGCCAGACAGCACAGCAAGTGTGAAATTTCTTTGAGCATTCTCCTTAAAAGTTCACGCAAGCTTTGACATCTACTCGCTAACATAAGCATCCTCCAGATGATTTGATCAGAAAAAAGAAAACTTAGGTGCTGCAGGGAGGGGAGCAGCGATTCCCCTCTGGGCTCACTGTGGTTTCGAACACTGCTCCCCAGACTAAGGGACCTTATCTACAGCTGCCCGGACTGGGGCTGGACGGTGACGGTGAGACCCAGCCCTGCCCACCTGAGACCAGGCCCAGCGTGGGGGGGGGTTCCCAAAAGCTGCCACTGGTCATTGCACTGCAGAGGCTGTGTGGCATTGTTTCTCTGACTGCTGGGGAAGGGGAGGGGGCACAGATGCCATTGTCTCTTTAAAGACAA
Organism: Ursus americanus; assembly: GCF_024610735.1. NCBI lineage: Eukaryota > Metazoa > Chordata > Mammalia > Carnivora > Ursidae > Ursus > Ursus americanus. The sequence goes on along the minus strand of NC_142145.1, from coordinate 17,685,319 downwards.
GGCTCTGGAAGGTTCTCTAGACTCTGAGTCCAGGATACAGAACTTCCGGATAATCTTAGCCAGGGCCCGTGCCAGCTCTCGTGGGCATGCTCCCTCACAGCCAGCTGCCCCCCGCCAGGAAGCCCCTCGGTGCATTTTTCTCCTCCTCCCACAGTCAGACGAAGGGGGGACAGCAGGTTGCATGCAGGCTGGCCAGGAGCTTCCCACTTCAGGTTTTCCAGTTTGCCCGATGAGGCAGGCCCCAGGCCTGGATTTCTGCTGAGGCAGGTGGACCCCTGGGACTTGACCTCTGCCCCCTGTCCCTCGGCAGGGCCAGTTGTCAAGGAGATGACAGGATTGAATTCAGAGTTGAGGGAACCAATCTTGTCTGCCTATTTTTATCTTCACACTCTTCCTCCGCCTTCCCTTCCTCCCTCTCCTCCTCCTTCTTAATCTCCTGTGGCCATTAAAAGAATGGTAATCATTTCCTAAACAGTGACCAAATCATTATTTTACATTTTGCCAGCTTTGAGGAGATCTCCGCTGCCGGGTTTATTCTGCATGCAACGCACACGGTGCGGCCTTCCATTATCGAGAGCTTCCCAGCACTTGCACAAACTCACCTATAATCATCCCCACACCCTAGGAAGACTGCTACCTGACTCGAAAAATAGACATGGAAAGGAAAGACCCACGGCTAACCAGTGATGGAGCCGGGTCTGGATCCCGGGTCCCCTGAGCAGCTGTTCGGAGACGGCCAGGACTTCGGATGGCTTGTCTAACTGCCACCGTGGCTTCCCCCGCCTCCCGCCGGCCCCACCCCGAGGCATTGCAGCTCTGGGCACAGAGTAAACGCAGTCGGTCAGCTGCACGCAGGAGGGCTTTGAGCTCACTTCCACGCCCGGCTCAGACGATGCTGAGGCACAGGATACCCGGCTGATGGGATATAGTGTCGTCTAGATACTTCGTCAAAAGCTGTCGACTCCCTAGGACAAACCTGGAAATGGTGACTCTCGTTTCTCCTTTTGACAACCACTTGCTCCTGCTCCTTGCAGGACACTAAAAATATGTGACATTTCTAGAACTCAATCTTTGAAGTTAACTTAGAACCTTGCAAAGAAGTGACACAAAATGACAGCGCCACTCAGTGGGGTAGACTTACCCTCTTCCTCTTTGAGGGTGATGAGGTAGTTGAGTCCACACGAACGGGGTCCTTTTCTCATCACCTGGTACCTGCAAAACGTTAAAAGCAGTCCCTTTACCCATTATCCTTTACTGTGTAGCCCACAGGCATTTTTGTTTGTTTGTTCTTTTTGCAATTTTTAGTAAAGAACAATTAGCTGGAAAGAGCCTGGCTATGCCAGGACTTAGGGGAGCCCGAGCCCAAGGACGCCAGGCCCAGCTAAGGGGCTGTCTTACTTCTTTCTCACCTTCACTCAAGCTCTTAGGCTGGAACTCTGCTCTAAGGGTGTCCTCCCAGCCGTCCCTCCCCTAGGTCCTTAGGATCCTCACCCACAAATGTCTTACTCCCACCCGTGAAGATGTTCCCAACCTTTATCTCTAGTTATTTTCACAAATAAACCTTTCTGTGGGATTGTGACTGTCACGGTGTGACCATGACAGCATGATCATGAATTTCAGGTTCCTTTTGTCTCCAAATATCCTGGTTTGGACGATAAATTACCCGGTGTCCCAGTCATCAGGCGCTTGAGACAGGACCCTTTCATTCATGTTACCCATATGTGAATGGCCCCCATATGACGTCATAGTACGCCACACAAAGAGAGAAAGAGCCACTGTGAGACAGGCCTCTTGAATGGCTTGCCTCCCTGAGTTACAGGTTATTTATCTTGGTTTCTCCGAGCTTAGCACACATTAGAACAGTGCTTCTCAAACTTCTTGGTCTCAGAAAACTTTTAGTCTTAAAAGTTATAGAGGACTCCAAAGAGCTTTTTTTTTTTTTTAGGTTGATCATGTGTTACATATTTAATACATTAGAGACTAAAACCAAGAAAAATTTAAACTAGGTATTTATTTAGAATAATAATAAACACATTAAATGTTAACATAAAGTCTACTTTTTATGAAAATAGCTATATTTTCCAATACAAAGAAGTGTAGCAAGAAGAGTGTTTGGGTTTAAATTTAGTGAGAAGACTGGCACTGGTTTATATTTTTGCAAATCTCCCTAGTCTGTCACATAACAGTGAAGAGCCAGATTGCCATATCCGCTTCTGAATTCGATCTTGCATCAACCCCCACCTTGGAGTTTCTGAAAAACTGTACTGTGCACTCAAGGGAGAAAGAGAATGGGAAAGGCAGAAAAGGGGTAGTAACACCATACAAATAGTTGTGCCCCTGTGGACCCATGGGTCCAGGGCCATACTTCGAAAACGACTACACTGGCTATTCAGTTAATCCTTGTTGAATAAAACAAGTTCTAACGTGGAAAATCTATAAAAGGAATGTGGAAACTTCTAGTGGGTTGGGGAGAGAGATTACTTGCACTTGCTTGGTTGGTCCTCTATCACTTAAGCAGCTGCTTATGATGTCATATTATGATTCAAATTTGGGGGGATGGGGTGGATGTATTATAAAAAAAAAAACCTATCATAAAAATTCTTCTCCATGGAAAAAGGTCAAAGTCCAAGCAATAAATCAGCAAATTCTTGAACATATTTGTGTCCGTGTGAAAGGGATGCATGCAATTTTCAAGTCATTGGCGGGGTGAGAAGAAGGGATATTCTGTCTCTTCTGATGAAATTATAAACCTCCCAAGACTGGGGCTATGTTTTTCTTTCTTTAGCTCTGTGTTGTCTAATACAGCAGTCACTAGACACCCATGACTGCTGAGCACTTGAAAGGTGGCTAACCAGATTGAGATCCGTTGTAAATAGAAAACACACGCCGGATTTTGAAGACTTGGTATGAAAAAAAATGTAAAATATCCAAAATATTGATTACCTGTTGAAATGGTAGGTTAGATATATTCAGTTAAGTAAATTACATTATTAAAATTAATTTCACAGCCAAGATGTCCTTCAGTAGATGAGTGGATAGAAACAGCTGTGGCCCATCCAGACAATGGAGTATTATTCAGTGCTAAAAAGAACCAAGCTACCAAGCCATGAAAAGACACAGAGGAACCTTAAATGCATATACTAAGTGAAACAAGCCAGTTCGAAAAAGCTACATACTGTACGATATCAATTAACATTCTGGAAAAGGCCAATCTATAGGAACATTGAAAAGATGAGTGGAGCTGGAGTGGAGGAGAGGGAGGAAGGGATGAATGGGGGGCACACAGGAGTGTTTTAGGACAGTGAAACTATTCTGTATTACACAGGTGATACAATCATTTACACATTTGTCAAAACCTGTGTGCTCTGTTTTCTGTCTAACACAAAGTATGAGCCTTAATGGAAACCTTGGGCTTCTGTTAATAATAATACATCAGCATTGGCTCATCTAGTATAACAATGTCCCACAGTGTTGCAAAATGTATGTGTTGCAAAATGTATGTGCAGAACTATGTGTTTGTGGGGGGAGGGAGCATGGTGGTGGTGAAGACATATGAAAGCCCTAGATCACTGCTTAACTTTTCTGTTTCTACATCTGAAACTGCTCCAAAGAGTAAAGTCTACCAATTAAAACATTCACTTGTTCTTTTTTGTGCTTTTATTAATGTGGCCGCTGGAAAAATTAAAATTGCATATGTAGCTGACATCTGTGGCTTGCTTGTGTATTTCTACAGGCTACTCAGACTCTGTACCACCTTGCCAGGTGCTTGAGGAACATAAGCACTTAGCAACGGTTTCCTTGGCTTAGGCAACCAGCGGGTATGTGATAATTTGCAAAACAATTAAAAGAAATCTTGAAGGCCCAGGAAGATCACCAGAGTGCAGATGGGCTCCACTTTTCACTTTTCTTGTGTCTTGGTTTGGGGAGGAGAGCACACCCATACCCCACAGGGCGTTGGCTCCTAGCTGCTTCTGGAAGAGCATGTGGGCTAGTCTGTGGGGCCTGAGCACCGGACAGATGGACAGGTGGCAAGCCAGCCATGGTCCCTTACCCCGGGGGGTGGCCAGGCAGAGAAAGGCGCCCAGTAGGGGGTGCACTTCCCCAGGCTTGCAAGGGGCTGGCCCCTGCAGGGCGGAGGGATCCAGGGCCTGGGCTTCTCTGGGTGGAGCGGATCCTGGGGCCAGCTCAGTCTCAGACCCAGACAGAAACACCTAACCTCACAAGATACCTTGGTAGCTGGCATCTTAAATCAAATAACTGCATTTCTGCAGAGAGACCTGTGAGTGGTCTTTTTTTGTTGTTGTTGTTATTTTGGTCTTTTGTTTTTAATAAATGCAGAAGTAGCAGCAGAAACCACCTCCTTCCCAGTCCCACCTCATGCTGAGCCAGTCTTCATCCCAGGGGGCAGCTTCCTGGGGAAGCTGCTTCTCCAAGGGTGGGCCCCCCCCTACCACTCAGCTCTGAAACCAAAAGGTGTGAATGCAGACCAGGCCCCCTATCTGGGGCTCTTGGACTTAGTCAGAGCTATGGTCTGAATTCAGATGTGGGATCAGGGCAGCCTGTAGGCCCCATGGGGTGTTTGGAGGTTCCCAAAGCATCCATCATTCCCCAACTACCTTCCTTCACCTATCTTTATTTTAAGTTAGGAAATACTCCAAACACACAGAAAAGCACAGAGAATACTGTAAGACCCCTTGTGTGCCCACCATCCAGATTGTAACAAATGTTAATATTTTGCCATAAGGCTTCAGATCATTTTTTAAAGAAATAAACTGCTATAGGTAGAGTTGGACAACACGTCACCAACTGTTCCCTTTGCCTCCTGTCTTTCCCAACGGTCCCTCTCTCCTGACACTGCTGGATTCTGGGCCACTCAGTTTTCGTATGCTCTCTACGCACCTAGCCATACCCAATATGCATTCCTCTTTTTAGCAATGTCCAATAGATACTTACTGAATGCCTAGGAGGCCGTAGCCACTATTGTAGGCTTGGAGGATGGAGCAACGAAAAAACAAAATCTCAACACTCGAGCTTAAATTCCAGTGTGGGGTGGGGGTGGGGGAAATTAAAACCCAGCACGTGAGTGTGCCGAAGAAAGGTAAAGCAGGGAAGGAGCACTTTGGGGAGCTGCGGGCTGACTCCTGCTCTCATATGGCCTTATGCTTTGACTTCTGGTCCATGGTGGTCTGTTTTCTCTGTAGGAGTCCCACTGCCCTGAGTCATGGAAGTGTAGGGGCGGGGGTCTGCATTTGCTTCTGCTGGGAGCACCAGGCGCTCCCTGATTTGTGAATGGTCTCATAAGAATTCCTCAGCTTGGAGCTCTGGCATCCCGTGGGGAGCTCACATTCAGACTTGACCTCTGTGGGGGACTCAGCCTTGGGATTTCAACTTCATATGGAGACGTTGTTCCTCTATTGCCCTGCGGCAGATGATACATCTCTGGGACATTTCCCTGAACCTTTGGGAGAGATTTTCCAGTCTTTCCCTCGTGGAGGGGGCAGCTCATCCAAAGGCCAGTTAGACACAGGGTCTCCTGTCTGCAAACCCGGGCCCCACGCTGTGCGTGCCAGTCACTGGCACCCGTGTCCAGGACCTGTATCGCCCCCCTCCTCCCCGCCCGGCTCTTCAGGGCTTGTTGGCTCCATTTTATAGCCCATGCCTCTGGCTCCTGGGAAGTTTTCTTTCTTTCTTTTCAATTTGGCTCAAAATTTACAACAATTTTGGTTATGTTTTATCCAGGACTTCTGGGTTTGGAGCAGGAGGGGGTCCACATGAGCTCTGATGGCTGCGCTGCCGGCAGTTTAACCATCTCCTTGTTGGCTCATCTCTGTGCCTTACCTCCCTCTGGTCGCCAGCACGTGAGTGGGAGCACGATTCCAGAGCCACACACTCGGGGCTGAAACTCTGGCACCATCACTTATTAAATGTGGATCCGGGAAAACTTAACCAGCTTCGGCACGCAGGAAGGACAGTCCTAATCCTGACCTCCTTGGGTTGTTAGGAAGACGACGTTAGTTTTGGTTAAGTGCTTCCAATGGCATCTGGAACCTCATAGGTGCCATAGAGGTACTAGTTATTAGGATTTTTGGTTTAAAGTCTTCCTTGTTAGTTTGCTTCTAGTAAGAGACTCAATTCTTGGAAAATATATCTCTTTGGGTCATTACCATGTGTTTATTACTAGAATATTTAGTTCGTTCAGTTCTTACCTAGTTGTCATTTCGGAAAACAGACACCAGAGTGGGAGTCCCAGCAGGTACGCCTTAGTGGGAACAGTTGATGGAGGAGGATGGTCTGCCCAGGTCCGGCCCCCGGAGGCAGTGGTCTTGCCAGTATGAGGAACTATATCTCTTTGACTTAAAAAAAAAAAAAAGTTAAAAATTAACCAAGAAAAGAAGGCATTTTAGATTTTGGCTCAGATCTCCTGTGATTTTGAGGAAGGAGTCTGTTTTTACTGGGTTTTTTGTCTGGACCACTTTTGCATTTATCTTTTACTGAGGGGAATATTACTTCCCAGTAGATGGTGTCTAGGAAACATTTTAAAGTACTCCTGTGGGACGCTAAGTGGCTGGTGAGTCTCTCCTCCCGACATAGTGAAGTGAGTGCTCGGCCGCCGAGCCGGGACCTGCTGTGCCTTGCTGCGCCTTGCTGTGCCTTGCTGTGCCTTGCTGGGACCCGGCCAGCCGTGTCAGGCTGCGGAAATGCTTGTTACAGATGGACATTCACTCCATAAAGCCAGGGAAGGTTGGCGCGGGCCCTGGTGTCAACTTGGGGGAATAAGAATATTAGGATACATAAACTTGTGTTTCAGGCTTGGTAGTTAAGCGACTAGCCCCAAGCCAGCGTGGAGCCTTCAATGACAGGTGTTCACTGAGCATTTGCCGTGTGTTAGACATCAGCACCCAGAAGGCAACCACTGTTTACAAGTTTCTAAACATTCTTCTCGAATTATTCTATATCGGCAGACACACACACACACACACACACACACACACACACACACATTTTACAAAAAGACAACATGCCGCACACATTGTTGTGTATCTTACTTTTTCTCTAAACATTGTATCTCATGGGTCATTCTGCAAGAGTGCATAAGCACATAAGCTTCGGTACAGCTTTTTGTTTTTAATACTTTCTTTTTCACAAGATTCTTTTTAATAACTGCATGGTATCCCATTGGATAATTTATATGAACGACTCTGTATCAATGGAGAGTTAGGTGGTTTCCAATCATTAAAAAACGCTGCCGTTGTAGGGGCGTCTAGCTGGCTCAGGCAGAAGAACATATGACTCTTGGTCTCGGGGTTGTGAGTTTGAGCCCCACGTTGGGTGTAGACATTACTAACAATAAATAAGCTTTAAAAAATGCCTCAGTGTATAGTCCTCTACACACACTGTTTCACAGATGTGAGAATATATTGGTAGGAGAACCTAGAAGTGGAATGACTGGGGACTGTTTTAAAAAAGAAAGAAAAAAAAAAAACATCGTACATAAATCTGTTCCAAAGGTGGCAAGAAGTAGAAGTTCACATTGTTAAATGAATTAATAGATGTGGAAAAACAACGTAGCAGAGAGCAGTGGCCTGTGGGTACTTAACTTCAGTCAGACAATTAACCTTGGGCAAGTCGTTTAACTTCTCTGAAACTTTGTTTATAAAATGGATCCCTGGGTCATTCAAAGCTGAGAGAAAGCCACAAACCTATGTATTTTTAAAATTTTTTTTTAAAGATTTTATTTATTTGAGAGAGAGAGAGAGAAAGAAAGAGATCATGAGTCGGGGGTGGAGCAGAGGGAGAGGGAGAAGCAGACTCCCCGCTGAGCAGGGAGCCTGACATGGGGCTCAATCCCAGGACCCTGGGATCATGACCTGAGCCTAAGGCAGACGCCCAACTGACTGAGCCACCCAGGCGCCCCTTTAAAAGCATTTACTATCCCGAGATTCAGTGTAACATTTGTCTCGACTCCTCGGCTTTTCCTTGTTGAGCTATGGGAGCTGTTGGTTTCAGGTTCTATTACTTTCAAAGGGGTTGGCGCACTCTGTCGCCAGCTTCCATTTCGCAGGAACGCGTGGTGCCATGAAAATAGCCCCGGAGAGCTGGCTGAGGAGTCTGACCTGGACTCTCGTTCCAGCTGCGTGATATTGGGACTTCCTCTTCTCTTGTAGGGCCTCACTCCATTGTTGAGTGGATGAACCCATTGTGAGGGTTTGGATTTCAAAGATGGGTAAAGCCCCATTTCCCATTTCTCCCACTTTTTTTTTTTTAACAGAGAATGGGATAAATCTTCACAGGATAAACATGTCTGCACCATGTTCAATTTCCAAATGTCACTGAGTCCCTATAAGCTTCCTTCCTTCCTGTGGACAATGTTTGCTCAGGAACATGGGCTGCCTGAGGAGCCCCAGACAGAGGAGACAGAATTGCTGGTGGGAAAGATTAGACTAATCCCCATAAGCCAGCAGGGCCGTTGGTGAAATGTTTTCTTAGGGTTCTGTCTGTGGTGCTGTTGTGACAGGTAATCATTTACTACCTGAAGTAAGCGCGGAGCTGTGCTGAGACAGGGTTGTTCAGAAAACACTGACCTGAGTGTGGGCACCAGGGTAAGATATGAGTAACCTGGAGCAACTCCATGGACCGGAGGCCCTTGGTCTGTCAGCGAACGCCGTCTATGACTAGTGGCCAAACAAGAACTTGATCAATGAAAGACTGTTGTTGGTTGGTAATGGAAGTGTAAATGGAACCTTAAGTATCGAACTTTGCTTGTAGTTTCTTTATCAATATTTTAGCTCAAGTTTAGACTTGGGCCTTCAGGGATTACTAGGGGAAGAGTGGGGGTTTGTACACACAGAAAGAGACAGGGTCTTAGCAAGCAGACCTGACTGACTGAGCTTGCACAACGTTGAGAAACGTGAGTGAACTGAACTTGCTGTTGGAGAGAAGCTTCTTTCCTCAGTCAGGAAAAGTCCCACCTTCCGCCTGAATCCTATCCGTCCCCGAAGCAGTCTGTCATCATGGACATTCCCTGGTGCTCCTTAAAGTTCAGACTGAGGTGAATCTCCACACTCACAAAATCCAACAACAGGAATAGAAGTCTGCTGGCTCTTTAATTTGAGGTCACGTCTGCCTCCAGGCCACCTGAGGCAGAGCGTTTCCCTGGCACTCGGCACTTGTGACTATGGGGAGAACGGCTGCCATCTTGGTCAGGTCTTGTCCACTTCAGGTCCCGAAGACTGTATCAAGGTGTCTAGTCTATTTCTTAGCTGGAAATTCTTGGAAGCCCAGTGTGTGGAAAGTTGGTATCGCAGTCCGAATTTTTCCCCTGCCATCACCACATGGAGCTCACTATTCTCAGTTCTAGAGCTAAATGCCACCCCATTCTTCACACAGTCTGTGATCCCAATGCATCTTCCCTCCTCCTTCCTTGTTGCTTATGTCTTTCTATGCTTACAGCCTCCCTGGCCATTGGCCACCTCAGGCTGGCCTTCCTCTTCTGGGCTCCCTCATATCTGCCCCTGGCCCATGTCCAGATACCCAACCTGGAGACTGAGTCTTTGGAAAAAGAACCACGAAGACACTCTTACGGGGTCAAGCTGTGCGCTTTCAAAAAAAGCCCCTGCCTGTGCTGAAGATTCTTTTGGCCACCACAGCCATCCCTTCCGCTTGTCTTTCATAGCTTTGCTCTCCTGGGTTCTTTTCTAGCTCACGGCTCCCCTGGCTTGGCAGGGTCACCATGTTGGTTGACTTCACCAAGTTGGCAGCATGGGTGACTGGTCTGGGGAACCCACCCTGTTTTCGGCTGGTGTCCATCTTCCCAGCTTTGTGCCTCTCACACTGGCCCTGACCTGTCCAGGGGCCCGGCTCTGCTCCACAGCATGCATGTGAGAGGTGGGGGAACACTTATCTTCTGCTCCCTCAAGTTGGCATGGCATGGAGCAGTATTAGAGTGAGCTCTTCCGGTTTTCTCTCCACTCCTCCGAACTGCATGATGGGATCAGTTGCAGCCTGCATCTGTCAGGCCACATCTTCCAGGAGCAGGAGCATCCCAGTAAAAGGCAGCCAACAGGGGCCCTGTTTTCTCAGCTTCCCTAAACCTGAGACTACAGCTTGCTTCCGCTTCCGCTTCCTAGCATCTTGGCCCAGGCTTGGGAGGGTCACTTCCAACTTGGGAGGCAGGAAGAAAGCCCAGCAGGGCTCTCCAAACCAGCCTTCCACTTTGGGTGAAGGGGCTCATTTATTTTAATCTTTTTTAAAGGCAAATTTGGTCTAGTTATCAACTGATCAGACCTGGACGGGAGGAAGAGCTAAGAACAGGATCTCCTCACTTCCAGTAAGTAGTAAGAATTAAGGTACCAGGCATGGCGCTCCTACCTTGTTGCTACCCCCGCTTTTCTTTAACTCCTCATTCTCACATCTTCCTGGCTGCAGCCAGGAGGACAATGGTCTTTTTCTGATTGACAAATCCTGCTTCCCTCCTAAAGAAGCATCCTCCTGCCCCTTCAGATCAGGGACCTCTCCCAGGCCCACATAGTGAATACTGGTGCTGGGTCACCTTCTGGGACAGCACCGTAGAATGACCCTTTTCTCTCTTCCATGTGCCTGTCCTTCTGGATCAAAAAGCACCAGCAAGCATACACAGTCCAGTTATAAAGGCCATGCCATCAGGATCCCACACTGCCAATTTCATTGTGATGCTTCCAGGGTATGAACATGTCCGGTGCCTTCTGGGTATTTTGTGTCCTTATAGGAAAGGGTGAATCAGCCTGAGAAATCTTCGACTGCTGGTGGCATCGGGCCTCTGCCTTCCCGGCGGTGACCTTTCCCACTGCCTTTCTACAGACACAAAGCAGGTGTCCCCAGAGGTGGCTGTCAGCTGCAGCAGCCACAACATGAAACCAGGCTCTGGTTTTCCTGAAGAGACTCAGCTTGCCTCAGTGCTGTGGCCTGGGGGGGGGGGGGGGGGGGAGGGGGAGGAAGGTTTTTAGGGACCAGACAATGCCTTCCTCTTTGTCCCTCTTTCCAGCTCCATCTCTCTGCCTTTTCCTGACTTTGTTCTTTGTTTAAAAGGTCTGGATGGAGGAGCAGAGGCAGCCGTTGTGCAAGGGATGTAATTTTGACCCCTTCTGCTCCTAAAAAAATCAATACTCCTTTGAGTCTCTGTGAAGAGTGTTTTATAGACTCCTTTCTGGGCAGCCCCAATCTGTAAAAGCTGATATTATCTGATGACCCTTCTCATACTTACACATTTTTTTTTTTTTTACAAAATATTTCCAGAACGTCACCTTCTTCTGTAACCGAGACTTTACTGCATGTGTCTGCTTTGTGACAGTGTATCTTTTCCGCCCAGGATGGAAGGGAAAGTCCCCGATTTACACACCTGAAGGCACTGGGGGATGACAGGGGTAGTTTTCAGAGGGACAGGAGCAAGAAGTGGGGTAGCCATGTTAAACATGAATGGAGGAGCTTGGCTATGGGCGTTTTGCCAAGACAGAGAAAAATCCATCAGCTCGAGGACGTCTGTCACCTGTGACAAGGCCCAGCCTTCACCAGCGTCACCTCAAAGCCAGAAGACACCTAGGTTTTATTCTTCCTATCGTGTGGGCCACTTCACAAGGGCAGAAACACGCAAGCTCCACTGAACTGCCGAATTCTAGAGCTAGAAGAGGCTTTCGATGTCATGTCATCCCCATGTTGCAAACTGGTGGCCAGCTGGGTCCCCGCGATGGACACAACTTTGGGTGGCCTGCACAGTGTTTTTGTTTCTCCATTTGTTGTCAACATTTGCAAATCAGGAGATTTCAGATAAAAATAAAGTTTGAGAGATTTTCTTGAGGCTCTGGACACTCTGGCCCCATTCCTACATGGGAAAAACTGAGAGGCAACCATTCCTTGTGCTTCCAGAGGCCCAAATCCCTACCCTTCACTTACGCACAGCACGTCCAGATGCACCTGGGTTTGTGACCCCTCGCCTGAACTCAGCCCGCATCCCACAGCCTTGTTCCCCTATGAGGAGACAGGAACCTAGAAAGTGAGGTGCTTCCCAAGGCCTCACGGCGACTAACAGGGAGAGTCCCTGCCGAGTCCCTTGCTGTGCCAGGGACTGTTCTAGGGTGCTTTGTTTTAGTTAAAGCATTCCTAAAAAGTTAAAACAAAACAAAACAAAACAAAACCCAAAACCGATCATTCAAGAAAAAGGAAGGCAGCATTCTGTGGTGGGAAAGGCATTGTGTTGGGTTTCAGACAGACCCAGATCCAAACCCCGGTATTTTGCTGTTGTTGTTGTTGTTGTTGTTTTGTTTTTTGTTTTGTTTTGTTTTTTAAAGATTTTATTTTTATTTTTTATTTATTTGACAGAGATAGAGACAGCCAGCGAGAGAGGGAACACAAGCAGGGGGAGTGGGAGAGGAAGAAGCAGGCTTCCAGCGGAGGAGCCCGATGTGGGGCTCGATCCCACAACGCCGGGATCACGCCCTGAGCCGAAGGCAGACGCTTAACCGCTGTGCCACCCAGGCGCCCCTGTTGTTGTTGTTTTTTGACAGATCCTGCCACAGGTTTATTTGTACAAATACACAGGAGGACACCAGCCCCAGAGAGCCAGAAGCCTAGGGGTCATACCAGTCCTTGCATCCTCACATTGGCAGACAGAGACTCTATACTTGGAAACTTCCTGGGGGCCTGGGCACCTTTTGGAGCCTGAGCCACAGCTGCCTCCTGGGCCTTGGGTTGAGCCTTGGCCTTGGACTTTGGCCGGCAGAGCCCGAGACGCTTGGCAATGTGGGCATGAGCACGTTTCCCAAGTTTGTGGTGAGCGATGTAGGCAAGTCGAGCTTGTGGCTGCCACCCTTTGAGATCCGGGGCTTGACCTCCTTGGGCTTGATGAGGGCTCGGACAGCCTTGGCATGGGCACTCATGGTCTTGGTGTTGTGGGCTTGCATCTTCTTCAGGCCCTTCTTGTTGTGCTTCTTGGCAAAGCACAAGTTCCTCGGGAACTTGGGGTCTACGCCCCTTAAGAGATTTGTATCTTTGTGACCAGGGTTTCTTGATACCGTTTCTATGCCATTTTCGTGGAATGGTCATGCATGCTGTGGTTCTTGGACTTGGCCATGTCTACACTGAAGCCCACAGCTCCCCCAAACCCTGGTATTTAGTACTTGAGTAGAATTATGTGGACATCTACCAATGAGCCAAGCAGAGAGAAAATATCTTTGGTTCTCACTCTTAGCTGTGTGACCTTGTTCCCCCTCATAACTTCTCTGACCTGCACAGTGGGAATACTGATACTTACCCTAGGGCTGGTTGTGACGGTTGGTGCTCATTCTGTGAAGTCTTTCCTGATACCCTATGCCTGGTCATCAGTCCCCACTGCCCCATTAACTCCCTAAAATGTGACAACACCTTCCTTTGTGCCATTTGGCCCTAGACACCTCTATTCCTGCACCTGTTACCATACTGCATTTGCCCCCAGTTAGATTGCAAATCCAGACATTGGAGCCCTGTACCTGTTTTTATGACTCCAGTACCTAACACTTCACAGGTACTTTGTGACTGTTTGTCAACAGCCCCTAATACAATGGCTGTGATTTTTAATAACTAGCATGTTGGAATGAATCCATCCAAATCCATTCCGCCCTTCAAAACAGTAGATCAGTGAGACCACCATTGCTCAAAGCTGGTCTAGAACTTGGTGCTTAGACTTGCTTTTGGGCCATCCTGGAACTACCCAAGAAAACTTGTCTCTTTCCTTTGTTACCATGTCAAATTTTCCACCCAAACAATATTTACTATCCTTTAGTTGTAAATCTTAATTCTGACTACCAACATCAAGGATGTCATAGTTCTCCAAACCTGTAAAATGCTCCATACATTTACTTTGTTATTATTATCTGGCCAAAGAGCCTAAGGGATGAAAAACTGCCACCATTGAGAATTACACAAAAGAATATTCTGCATCAAGGAAAGAAATGCCAGAAGAGATATCAATACATTTTGAATAATGAGGATGTCATTAGAATAAGAAAGTACTTTGAAGGAAAGTCTTTTCATTTAAATGAATGAAAAAAAAATCAATCCCATTGCTATATAGTTACCCTGTGCCTGGAGGGATGAGGGAGGAAGGAGCCAGCCAAAGAAGTAACAACACAGCGTCCAGAAATAGTTAAGACCCAAAGTGCATTACATACCCTCCAACCATTGTCCCCCATCACCTGACTCCTGATTCCTCCATTTATCATAGGAAGAGGAGCATCCCTTGTGGTGGTCTTGTTTTTGCTCCAAAATAATTGATACAAGTATCTCCTCCAGCTAGGCTTTTCTGAGTGGTGGTGGGAATGGCCACAGAGACAAGGCTGGGACCATGAATACGGCAGAGGACCCAGGAAAGGAGCTGACAGTCCAGCTGAGGAGATGAGGCAGGAGAGCGAAAGCATACACAGCATTAGGGGAGGCATCCCGGGGCAGGGGGAGAGGTTCACTTCTACTGGTGGGCCTCAGGAAAGTGCCGTGGAAGAAACAGTAGTTCTGTTGGGCTGTGAAACCCCGGAGCAATGGGAATGTGTTGGAGCAGCAGAGTGGGCGGGGGAGGAGGCCACCCAAGCTGACGGAGTAGGGTGAACTACTTGCTAACATTAAACCATACACAATAAAGACATCGTGTGCATCAGTCACTTACCTTGCTTCGCATCTTCCCTTCGAGGGTAGAAAGAGCATCGTGAGTTCTAAATCGGTGTTACTCATTTTCCATGTAGCTTTGGAACATCATTAGGTCCCTCTGCACCTCAGTTTGCACATCTGTTAAAAAGAAGAGAAATCTCTGACTTTCATATCTCACCAGCTTGTTCAGAGGATGGAATGATATAACGCATGTGAAAAATTGTTTATTCATTCATTCATCCATCCATTCCTTCAAGTAACCACACACTGAGCCCTTTGGGATTCCATCAGTAGGAGAGGGGGAAGGACGTGGATATGGAATTCCAATCAGATCCAGGGCTATAACCAGTTCTATCGGAAGAGAGAACTAGACAATAATCACTGGAGACATTTGAGCATTGGCTTTGGAAATGCTCTCTTGGCCTCTAAACTGCTACTAATTGTATTTTTTTCTCTCTTTTCATTAACTGTTAAAATGATAAAGTCTCAATACCGACTGAGAGGCATCAACTGGGATCAGGAGGGTGCGCCCCAAAGCTGGTCTCTGCATGTGAATGCCCAGACAGTGCCAGAAGTCCATGCCCCACACCTGCAAGATGTCTTGCCTGTGTGCCTCTTCCCCCTTTACAAGCCCAGCACTCTGCCTGAAGACCTGGGTGCTTGGTTTCTCATTTCTTTGCGCAAAATGGAAGAACCAAGGGCACGTGGGGGGGGGGTCACATTTTCCTTGATGTTGTGTTGTCCCTGGTAGGGTGTGTCCAGTACCCTCGAGAGTCCGCTTTACTTCTTTGAGGAAGATCCCAGAATGAGGCTTCCCAGCTTCCCTCTTTTCGGTTGATATTGGTCAAAACACTGACTGCTTTGTCTGAGTTCACACCCCTCCACTTTTTACCTGGGTTCTCGGGGGCGGGACAGTTGCTAGGAGCCACTGAAGGAAGATTAGGAAGAGGTGAAAAGGTAAAGTCTGGGGCAGTATTTACTCTCCCACGGCAGGCTGTGTGACCAAGAGAATGAATGAGGAGGGCTACAGATAAGGTTGACCAACACAACACGCTCGTTGCTTCATAGGGACACTGGTTACGATTTTATTAAACCCTGAGAATGTTTTTTGATAAAGAGAAAAATCACGGGGTGTTTTTCACTGTTGAATTCCCTCAGAAAATCAGGCATTTCCAGACGATGGTTTGACATCCTCTGTAAACACAATTAGTCTGGGGTTCTTGCTGCATGGTAGTAAAGATGCCTTCACAAAAGCAGGAGGGAGATTAAATGATTACATTAGCAGAGCAAATATATGTATGATAAAGTTTTATGAGCTCTTCTTCCAAGAAAGGGGCTCTGTAAAAAGAATATTGTATTAGCCTTGTTCCAAGGCTCAGGGAAATGCAGCCTCCCCTATTTCTCTTGGCGGTTCATGATCACATTTATCTAGTCATGATTTTTTTTCCCCCAAGAAAATTCAGACCAAACATCACCATGTTATTAATATTATTTAGTGTTGAATCTTTAAATATCTTGTTTTATACCATATATCCTTCTCTTTGAGGCGGTAACTCAAAATTTTCCTCAGGATAGAGCAAAAACATATAGCAGCAAAGCAAACATTAAACTATTAATGTAATGTGATTTCTTGCCAAGATGATAAGATTTCCTTCTTTGTGGGATTTTGACAGTCATTTCGTTGACTCTCTGGGAATGGGCTGAAAGCTGATGGCTGGGCCAGAAGATGCTCTGGGCATTGCAGTTACTTTCTCCATAAGCACAACCCGTAGGTAAAACCAGAGCTTCTGCCCAGGTGATCTCCTTGTCCTTGCAGCCAGAGGTTAACAGTCCAAGACAGACAGGTGGCTGTTGCAGGTCATACCATGCTGTTCTCATTATAAAGCTAAATTAACGTAACACAAGCTAACTCTTTACATTAGGTAAAGGACGAGGTGTACCTCTAGCACCAGTGCGTGAAAAGGAAATTATAGAAGGCATAGATCAGAATCTGTCACCACTGGTCTTCCAGTTAGTTGAGGAAAACATCCCCAAGTAAAAGTTTTTGTTGTTCGTTTTGCTGAATGACAAGACAGAGCTTGAAGGGTTGGGAAAGGGGTGATTCTCGATCTTCCAGACTTTTGTCCCAGTAATTGGGAGGGACGCCTAACAGCCAGAATGCCATTCCTCTTCATTTCGAAAGCTGTAAAGGAGTTCCCAAAGGCTCATTACATTAAAACACCATGGAAATCCTGCTTAACTCTATTTGTTATCTATTGTTGCATAACAAATCACCCTCAAACCTGACGGCTTAAGGCAATAATTAACATTTATTATCTCACACAGCTCCTCTGGGTCAGGAGTTCTAACATGGCCTAGAAGGGTACTTTCAGCTTATGGTCTCTCATGAGGTCAGGTGACACCTGGGATTACCATCATCTGAAGCCTTGACTGAGGCTGGAGGATCTGCTTCCAAAATGGCGCATTCTCATGACTGGGGGGTCGGTACCAGCTGTGGACGGTGCACCTCAGTTCTTCACCACTTGGACTTCCCCCATAGGGTGGCTCAGGTTCCCCATGACATGCCAGCTAGCTTTCCTCAGAGTCAATGACCCAAGAGAAAACAAAGCCGAAGCTATGATGTCTTTTAGGACCTAGCCTCAGTGGTCACACTCGATCATTTCTGCAAACTCCTATTGGTTATACAAGTCAGTGTATGTGGGCAGAAACAACAGAAAATGATTAATACCATTGTGGAGGCTGGCTACCATATTTATCTGAATTTTCAGCCTATCTTTTACCCAGTGTAGCAGTATTTGTTTGAAACCTTGTTCTGTGGTTTTCCTCAAGCATTTGGCAAAAACCACTACCTACCCTCTCCTTGACCCCCACGACACATACATAACACCACCACTACCGACAACAACCTTCCACGGTCAAAAGAAACATGGCAAACTACATTTTGGAAACTCATAATTCACTTGACACCATGAAAACTTCGAAGAGCACTCTAGTAAGTAGAATTGTTCAAATGTCACTCACCATTTCTTACTCATTTGACTTCGAATTCTCCTTCACGGAATGCATATTAATGTCTCCCCAAACACTATGCTCAGCAGGCCATAATTTAAGAAATGCCTTTCCACTGTTGTTTCAAATGAGGGCTAATCAGTCCTTAAGTTTGGCTGGTCAGTCTCCTAGGAAGTGTCTGTGGCTCTGATGTTTGTGGGAATTCCACCGAGGTGTGGGGGATCTGCCTTGGTCACCACCCACTTTGCCTCTTCAGCCTTTCCAGGACTAGAACATTTCTATCACATCAGAAAGTTCCCTCACACCCCTTTGCAGTCAGTCGCCTCCGCCCCTACCACATACACCCCAGCCCCAGCAAACACGCACCTGATCTGACAGTAAGGTTCTCGTCAACTGAAGTTGGAGTAATTCTGACTCCGTGCCTAGCACCGTCCTCGTGCCCTGGAGAGAGAGGGTAGAGAGGGGCCTCTGTGAGTCTGTGATCTGCTTTGCAGACAGGCCTGGGAAACAGCTGAATTGCAGTAGCCTCTTATAGGTCAATTAGGGCCAGAATGACCCTGGAATGAGGTGATTTTACAAGTCTGGAGATGACTACAGGCTGCTAAGATCAGGGAGGTCTTGCAGCTCTGAGGGGCATCTCTGGAAGATGGCAGGGTGTGGGTGGTTTGGTGTGAGAAGGGGGGTATGGGGAGGAAGGCAGGCAGCTCAGCAAGTGATAGGGTTGTGGGATCAGGGGGGCTGGCCTCCAACATTTGCAACCCTTTCACGGACCCAAGGAGAAGGTTCTGCTGGAGGAGGCTGTGGGATTCCTGCTGAGCCGCTGCGGAAGACAAGTGAAATCTGGGATAGTGGGATCAGGTTATTTCCCTAATTATTGCATAATATAGCATATGTTGCATTAACATACATTATTTACTAAATAAATGCAGGTTTAAAAAAATGTCCGACTATGAGCCTGCTGCCCTTTGCTTTTGAAAATGGCCTTGGTGCCTCTCAGCCCTTGGCCAGCTCTCCTGGGCTTTGGGGAGCCCCAGAGTGTGAGCGTTTGCCAAGCCTCTAATGACAGGGGCCCATTAGAGTGCATGGCTGCGTTCCTGGAACCGCTGGTTAGATGCAGAAATGGAGCCGGAGAATTAGTTTGATGTGCGCTCTGCCAAGGAGGGACGTGCATTCCCAGTGGTGGCAGCTCCCCAGAGGGTGAAGCGGATGGGGAGGATGTGTCTGGGTCATTAAAGCAGTGCCGCCACCAGCAGGTGGGCTCGGAGCACCCCTCCACCCCACTCCAGCTCTGGCCAGTTCAGGAATCCCTGTGGCCACCAGGGCCTGCATTGGCAGTAGCAAGCGGAATGACGAGAGGAAGAAAAGGAGGAGTAGGGAGGCATGGGAAGTCATGAACCCAAACTGCCCTAGGATAGGCACTGGGAATGGAGGGGAGAATCAGGCACTGTCCCTGCCCTCAGTGAGGGGGGTGGAAGAGGAATGGCCAGTTAGTATCTTATGATAGGTGCAAAGTGATAGGGCCCTGTTAAGGGTTGAATTGGGTCACCTTCCAATTCATATGCCTCAGAAATGTGACCTTATTAGGAGAAAAATTCTTTTCAGAGGTAATCAAGTTCAAGTGGTCATTAGGGTGGGGCCTAATCTAATATGACTTTATAAGAGGGAACATTTGGACACAGAGACATAGAGAGAAGACAATGTGAACACAAAAAAAGAAGACAGCCATCTACAAGCCAAGGGGAGAGGCTGGGAACAGATCGTAGAAGGACTCTTCCCTGCCAACACCCACCTAGATTTCAGACTTCTGGCCTCCAGAACTTCGAGACAGTAAATTCCTATTGTTTCAGCCACCCAGCCATGCGGCCCTAGGAGACTTAATGTGGGCCCCACCGGAGAACACTGGAGCAGGATAAGGTGTCAAAGAATGTGCCAGCAATAGGGGACCTCTAGGCTGAGACCCGAATGACAGAGGAGATGGCCAGTGGGGAAACGAAGGGGCAGACCTGTGTCTGGCCCTGCAGGGCGGACGGGTTTACCCGCCCATAAACAAGGCGTGATGACTAATTGCCTGTCATAGGTAATCAGCTTGACACGGAGCCAGCAACCCTCCAAAGTCAGGTTGGGGAGTGAAGAAATTGGCTGGGGACTTTGGATTTTAGTTCATCAACGTCCAAACAACAGGGAAGCTTTCGGAGTGGAAACAAGCCAAAATATTTGCCCTTAGAAATCCTTTCTGGGACCATGTTAAGTTAGGGTCCAGGAAAGAAGACGGGGCATTGTTTAAACACAGCTAGCCGGTAAGGTTTATCTCCATTAAAATGCACAGAAAGTGAAGGATCTCAGGATGCTGGCAAGAATACTTGCTTCGCAAATGGGGCGAAAGAGAAGACTGTTAAAACCAGGAGTTTGGGCCTGCAGTTTTGTTTCTTAGAAAGGTCACGTGAGGATGAGCAATGAACTTTCTCAGGGCCAATTCCTGGACAGCAGACCCTGTTTTATCGTCCAGAGAAAGGCAGGGTCTATTCTCCAACATTTTGTAGGCTGTCGAGAAGGGGAATAAATCTGAGACCGCCTTTAAATACTGGGTTTCAATTGCTTTCTTTCTGGCTGGGGCAGATATACGGGCTTGTGGTATGATTTAGTGCCCAAGCCCAAGGGACTGGTCTGCTTCTGCAGGATGGAGACAGGGCTTTCCAATTATTTTTGTGTTTTCTGCCGAGGATGAGTCTCAGTTCCCGGTAAAGAGACTTTCAGGGCCCGGCTTCTCTCCTCGGGAGGGAAAGTGAGAGACCACAGTTACTGCTGCCCCCTGCTGCTTCTGGTGTGGGGAGAGGGCCCGTATGAGGATGATGATGATGAAGGAGAAGAAAAAGAAGGGAAATTGCTATTACGATTGAAAGAGGAAGTCTTGGTTCTAATTCATTAAGGAGGTAACTAGGATCTAAGAATCGATTATATTACCAGAAGCACAGGGCTCCCTGCAGGATTTTCCCCTTGGCTCCCTGGTCTGAACACTTACACTCAGCCACAGGCACCCGAAAGAGAGGGATCCTCCCTCAAGGGAGGATGGGGGCAGGAAGGGGAGGAGGGCAGCAAGCATCAGATGAAGCCAGCAGGTCTAGGTGAGAACTAGCAAGACACATCCATGTTCCACTCAGGGACCTGGATCCCATCAGGCATGGCTCAGTGCATCTGCCTGTTTCTCCTTCTCTCTCTCTTGTTTTAAAGATCTATTTATTTATTTTAGAAAGACAGAAAGAGAGAGAGCAGGGGAAGGGGTGGAGGGAGAGAGAAAGAGACTCTTCAAGCAGACTCTCCACTGAGTGGGGAGCCCAATGTGGGGCACCCAATGTGGGGCTTGATCTCCGGACTCTAAGATCACGATCTGAGCCAAAATCAAAAGTCGGACACTTCACCGACTGCGCCACCCAGGTGCCCCCTGCCTGGTTCTCTTTGATCTCACCGAGCAAATCAGCCTTTCCTCCTCTGGCTGGAGAAGCACATGACAGGGTGGGGAAAGGGCCTGGAAATGTTTATCCCAATACTGCTCTTTTCTGTGTCCCTTTACTAACCGTAAGAGTTGAGAGCACTCCTATGTGCCAGGTATTCTCATCAGGATGTAACATACTTTCTTAAGATGAGTTTTTTTGTTTTTGTTTTGTTTGTTTGTTTGCTTCTTTGTTTTTGCCAGTTCCTCTACACAGTCACTGGCCTCCCTAAGCTAAGCTTAGGGCTAGTGATGGGTTCAAGGATGGGGACTGATTCAAGTTAGACCAAGAGACAGTCCTGGGGCTTTCACTGGAACTTCTCTTTCTGAGAACTAGCGGCTAAGTTGTGGGCAGAGATTGCTAACTGTGCGGGTAATGTAAGCCTGGGGAGGTTGCCGGAGCCCTTATGGAAAAGTCCAGGCTGGGAAGAGAGCCAGGGCTGAGAAAATCAGAGATCAGGTCGTTCTGACTTTGTTCAAACACTTGGAGCCCTTGCTAGAGCCTGAGTTAGATATTCTTCAGGCTTCCAAATCAAGTGAAGCTGTAGGTCCTGCCTCCTTTCTAAGCTGGGTTTCTGTTGCATATAATCAAAAATGTCTTAGTTAAGGCATCTGTGGATCTTTCCAAAGAAATAAACCATTGCAGATAGTTTATTGTGAAAATAAAGTAGAAAAAACACACCTAGTGAGATCTGAGTGTTCTCAGAGCCTCTGTAACCAAACACAGCCCCCTCCCATCTCCAGGCTGAACGAGAGCCCCTGAAGGTGCCACCACATTTACTCTTTTTAACTTAAGATAAAAAGCCCTAGTTAACTACAAGAGTGGTACCTAAAGATACCAGCAGCCATGACCATCTCAGTTTGAGTGGATCCGTTTGCCTTTAGTCACTTCCTAGGGGTGGGGAGAAGGCAGCCTTGAAAGGAGAGGATTTTGTTCTATGGGGAAGGGCTAGGAAAGGTCTAGGTTATGTGGTTGGGGTGACTGGAGAGAGCGTGCAGAATACAGGGCACATTGAAGACAGAGGAAGAGCTGATGGTGGAAAATACCAAAGGTTTTGTTGGTAGAGATGTCACAGGAAGTAGACTGAAGACAAAATCTTCCTGAGTCCTGGCTTTGCAGTGGGCCACCCCTTGCCTTAGACAACACTGGAGTAGGGGCCACCTATTACATACCATTGGCACAGACTGTGGGTGTGACCTGGATCAGACTCCAATGGGATTGCAGGTGTGGGTGCTGTGGGTGGCTGGGTGGCGAGCATGGTCTGGGGCACTGGTGTGATGGTACGAGTTGGTAGGTATACTTGAGGGGATGGGTGTGGTCTGATCTGGGCCCTGTGTGTTCCTCTGTGCGTGTGTGTGGGTGTGTGTGGTGTTGGTGGGGTTGGAACCAGGAGGGGGCTAGTCTTGGCGGACAGGCAGCTGTCAGCTAAGGGACATGTCCAGTTGTAATTGAGAAATGGCAGTGCGCTATCTCTCCCAGAGTGGGATGATAGTAATTAATTGTTCATTGATCCCTGCAGGTCAGCTAGAGGTCAGGGAAGTTACTCCAGTGGCCTTCCAGTTGGCCAGGCAGCCGGGAGCAGTGGTTGAGACCTCAGTGGGAACCGTCCTGTGCCCTAAACCCTGACAAAAGGTGACAGGATAATTATGGTAACCTTAATGTCTGTTATTACAAATAATACACAAGTGACCCATTCGGGAAAACCATGCCAGCAAACGATCTAAGACTCGGGGTCGGGGGTGGGGTGGGGAGGAGAAGGAGGAGAAGGAGGAGGAGGAGGAGGAAATGTGTCTGACAGTGGACATTTTTCAGCATGGAGCAGAACACGGCAATATGATTGTTATTATGGTTGCTCGCAAAAGCTTCAGCAAGTGTCCATCTGGGTATGGTCTGTGCCTGGGGAGCCACACAGATCTCATAGCTGATCCATACAGGCGACTGCCGCCTGAGACAGAACTCTCACACAATCTGAAGGGCACCCACACAGCGAATGGATAAAATAAGACTCAGATCAGGGCCCAGCTCTTTTGCAAAGGCTTCTCCCATCTGCCACTTTCTCCAATTCTCTGCTATTCTCCAGCATAAGATAGGGACATGACCTTTCATCAATGCAGTGTCTTCATTCAACCACTATTGATAGAACCCCTCCTTTGTGCCAAGCTCATGATATAACTATGTTTCTGCAGAGCTTGGATAGCTCCCAAGCTGTCGTCCCTGTCTATTTCTCCCCTCTCCAACAAGGCTATAAACTTTTGGAACCTGGAGCCATGCTGGATATCTTACACAACAGCCATAACAAATATTTATTGAGTATTATATCGTGCCAGGCACAAGGCATATTCGTAATGCATCCATAATGGCATCCACGATGCTTAGCATAGGGCCCCACATGTACCAGTCCTTTAATAAATATTGATTGATGAAAAAAATATGGAAACTAACTGTTGCATTGACCATAGGGGTGGTGAAGGGTGGGGGTGCCATTGCTGTGGTGAAATCTCGGTAGGTTCACTCTTTCCTCCAAGATGAGATTCAACTTATTATCCTTCCTAGTTATCTGCAAATGGCTATAGGGTGAGATTATTCACAGAGTCTGCAGTTGTGTGAATATTCCTGTGAAATATACTCTCTCTGAGTTAAGCTAGAGCTCATAGAACTATCTTCTGTCTACATTTCAGAGGCCTGACCATTTTAACTTGGACGAGAGTGAAGGTTTCAATGAAATCCTGTCTGATTTCTTTTGAAATGTTAAGTTTTCTTTCTGTGCCCCTGCATTACTCTATTGAGCAGAGCTGGATGTGGTTGCCTTTTGCAGCTTTTAGATGCAAAATAGTTCTCTCGCTGCCACAAGGCTCCATCCCATTGACACCTCCACTCTAGGGCCATCAACGGCCACCAAACTGAAAGGACATCTTTTGGAACACAGTGTGGCATCCAAAAGACACTTTTGGGAAAATCTTCTTGAAACCTGGTCTTTTTCAGGCTAAAATTCCAGGCTCTAGTGGTTTTCTCCCATCTCTTTGGCTATTTTTTCCCCATCTGCTTCATGGGCTAACCCTTGGTGTTCTTCCATCTGATCTAAGTTCACACTGCAGCTGCCACCTATACGCCCTCTTTCAGACAGATGTCCCTCCCAAACCCCTGTTTCTTTGGACTTCTTAGGCAGAGATCTCCACCTGAATGTCCCATAAGCATCTCAAATTCAGTAAATAAAAATGGAATGCATTATCCACATCTATCTTCCCATCCTCGTCTCCAAATCTGTTTTCCATTTAGTGAACGGGACCCTCACCCGTGTTACCCAAGTCAGAAACCGGGGAGTCATCCTGAGCCTCTTCTTTCCCTCACCTCTCATTCCCAGTTGGCCCCCAAGCCCTGTGATGAACACCCTGAGTTATCTTCGGGGTCACTACTATATTCTTCACCTGCAGGGCCACCAACAGAATTCAGTCCTCACCTTCTTTGTAGGTCACTGAAATGACCACTTAAATTGTCTCATTCCCTTTCCTGTGGCCTCCTTCCCATTCGTGTTCACCCTGCTATTAAAGATTTTGTAAGAAATGCAGGTTATGTGCCTGCCCTCCTTGAAGTCTGCCAGAGTTTCCTGAGTCTCTAGAAGATCAAGCACACGGCATGGTTTATAAGGCCTGTGATCATCTGCTGTCCCAAACACTGTCAGTCCCCATGTGACAGCCACGCCACATGCCCACCATTGTACATGCCCCTATCCCTCCATGCCCCGTGAAGAGATGCCCTCAGCTACTTGAGAACGTCCTACTCTCCTTTAAGACCAGTCCCTGGGGAGCTGCCTGCCATGCTCTCCCCACCTCTGTGACCAAGCAGAGTGACGGTCTCCTTGCCCTGTGCTCCCATAAATCCCAAAGGCTATGTCAATACTTGTAACAGGAGCTACTATGTATGCAGCCCATGCCATATGGCAGGAATCACACTACGCACTCTGCTTCTTGAGTTAGTCCTCATGATCCGATGAAGTAATCCCACCTTTATTCCCATTTTACAAATGTAGAAACCAAGGCTCAGACATGGCCCAAGCGGCAGGGCTGGGTCTGAGCCCATGTCCCACACAGAACTCCCACTTTGAACACGGGCTGCACACTGTCTCACCTCCGTAGGGAGCTGGTTTTGCTGAGACCTCCGTCCTCCCCACTTAAATGTGAGATTCCTCCAAGGCAGGGATTTGCTTTGTTCATTTGCTTTTTTTTCTCTTTACCCCAGCGTGTGGCCCATCACAGGGGAGCTCAGCAATTTGTGGAAAACTCGTTCTGATTCTGTCTTTTCCAGAATGTGTTCTATTTCTCCGATTGTGCCTTTTACAATCTAAAATGTGGAAAAAATTAATTTTGCCTCTTGTTTCTTCATGCCCAAGCAAGAGAAAACTTTCTTACCCTGGTATTTGTCTATTTATCTATAATATCTGTGAACTATTTAAAATGATTGTCCAAAATGTAGAGTCTTCAAGACCAAAGAGTTGGACAGAAATCATGTCCTTTCAGAAATGTCCCTTCCTCTCCCAGGTATCAGGCTCCTTTTAAAATTAGCTTCTGAATATGAACGACACAGCTCTTTAAAGTTTAATGTCCCAGCCATTTTAATTGTTTCTTTCAAAGTACAAAAGAGCAGCTGGGCCACATCGGCACTAATCACTTGCCAACTTTCCTTTTTACAAAAACAGCTAAGCTCTTTCTGAGATTTAAAATCACTCCATCTGAGACCCCAGCTTGGCACCTACCTTTGCACTCACATAAAAGGAGCCTAATTTCTGCTTTTAAGAAATGTGTTGCAGAAGCAATTTTTGGTTTTGTTCCTTTTAAAAAAAAGTATAATAAAATATAATACAATTTTTAGTTATTCTTTTTCTTCTACCAGAGTCCCCTTGCCCTTCTCTACTTGAATTGTCCTCAGACCGTATTTTGCCAGATAAAATACAAACAGAGCTGCCAGATAAAATACTCAGTAGATTTGGATTTCTGATAAACAACAAACACGGTCTTAGTATACATATGTCCCATGCAATACTTGGGATATATTTATATTAAAAATTATTTGCTATTTATTTGAAATTCAAATTTACAGATGCCCTGTGCTTTTATTTGCTAAATCTGGCAATCCTAGCCTGGGAGCTCCCTGTTTCTACCAAATGGAGAAGGCTAACTTACAGGATGAACAATATTCCTGAAATAAATAAGTAAGCAAATAAAACTAACATTGTGTCTTGAGATGTCTCAGCATGCACACACATGCTCACACATTTGCTGGCCCCTGAAAAATAATTCCCTTCTTGCAATCCATAAGGATAAATTAATGTAATTTCTGGAACCCTGAACAGTCTTTATCTATGACCTGCAAGCACGTACTGACAACGTACCTGTTTTTAGGGGACTTGGGATCCAAAGGGAAAGATGGCACAGTCCCTATCCAGGGGTCATGGTCTGGCTTTCATGGGGCAAGAAAGAAAATGATTTATCTTAGTTGTGGCTCTGATGAGGACTGAAGCGGGTTGCAGAGAAGGGACAGAGCGATAGGAGCCAGTGAAAAGGAGGGGGCGGAACGAGGTGTGCATTGCTTTTGTAAACCTCGGGACGCCCCCTCCTCCCCGCCCCTCCCTCCCCGACTCCAGATCTCTGGCGGGGGCGGAGTCAGTGCCTGTCACAGGCACGCCCCCTGGGGCACTATTTGGCCCTGGGTCTGAAATTGATTCTTTCTGGATTTCAGGGCGGCAGCAGCAGGCAAGAGCTCCTGCTGTCACTTCCAAGACTTTTATAGACTCTGACAGCAAGGAAAGCTCCCTGTCTTTTGTCTTTTGTATTCTGTTTGTGTTCAGCCTCTAATCCACGTGGGGAATAACATGAAGGGGCCTGAAGGGGAGGGCTTGCTCCCTGGGCTGTGTGCTGGGAGGAAGATCCTAGGAGGAAACTGTGAGGTCCCCGTGCCCCCAGGCCATCCTTTTTGATTTACACACTGGCTCGGGGATCTCCTTTGGAGAAAAAGCTTTCTGGGCCCACCACCTGAGATCACCCAGGGTGTGCATGGGGTCACGGGGCGGGAGACAGGGGGAATTCCAGGGCAAGGGTGCTGCCCCCCAAGGCACGGCTAGCCTGTTGGGGAAATGACTATCTAAAATAGACCGGCAAGTGCAGAATGGGAGTTATAGATGTTAGTGTCTGTGGCTTCAGAGCAGGGCTGATGGCTCAGGGGTCTTCAGAGGAAGAAAGACGACTCAGATTTTGAAAGAAAGCTAGGAAACGCAGGGGAGCCAGTATGATGCCCAGTAAGGCGGCACAGGGAATGGAAGGCAAAGGCGTGTAAATGGGCAAGAGCAGCTGGGGGCTCGGAGTGCGTGTTCGGAGTGTCTTCCACTCCAGTTTGAACGGCCCCAAATGCAGGAAACTGGGGGGGAGGGGTAAGCTCCAGGTGAGGGACTCCTCAACCTGGAGTGAACACCTGCCTCACCCCCAGGGCTTGCTGATCCCACCCCCGGAGGTTCTGATGCATGGGGTCTGGGGTGGGGCCAGGCATCTGTGTTTCTAACAAGTTCTCAGGGAGGCTGGGGCTAGATGCTGTCCCCACTTCCTGGGACTGGCTGTTCCTAGACTACTGTTAAACGTAAAAGGTGATACTGGCTAATTGCCTATTTTTGTTTCGTTTTGTTTAGCAAGAGGGGTAGAGAAGGAAGAAAGCTTTCCCTGGTTTCTACTCAATCTTTGGAACTTCAGCTATCATTTTTGGGGTGCTATACCTGCCCCCCCATTTACACCCCCTCTCCCAATTCACAGATAACTACAAGTACCCAGCAGGTCTAGGTCATTCATACTAGCCTTTTCTGTTCCTTGCCCCTCCAATGAAGGTACCACTGGCATGTGAGGATGCCAGGTTTGGACGGTGTTCTTACTGAAGCCTGGGGGGCAAATGGGTTCTTCCTTCCCCCCATCCCTTGAAGAGACTCAAAATCACCAGACTCCAAATAGAGCAAGGAAGGAGTTCAGTTAGGTTTGGTGCTTTAGACCTGTCACCACCTACAGATGGTCCCAGTATAAGAGGCAGGCACTAGGACTGAGGAGGGGCAAGCCATCCAGTGGGTTCTCACCACAGGGAGGGGCTGGTGGAGCAGCCCACTCTCTAACCCCTGGGAGGAGCTTGTGTTGTTGACTGGTGAACACATTAATGAGGGCCCTTTTCACTGATGTTTCAACTGCATATTCCTTGCTGCTTCCTCTAATTTTTTTTCTTTTTTGGCCGTGGTTGTAAAAACCATCATGTCACTATATCACCCTGAAAAATCTGCAAAGGCACTGAGAGTGGGGAAGGAGACGCTGGATGGTCACCTCTGTTCTGTTTTGGGCAGTCCTGAAGAGGGCTTCTCTAGGCTTCAGCAATGGAACGTTTGAGCCAGAGCACCACTGCATGGTCTGGAAACTTCTGGGGGTGGAGGGAGTCCAGTGCGGGTCAGAAGAGATGAAGGAAAACAGTGTTACTTGCAGCAGCAGTAGAAGAAGAGGAGAGGTGTTGGGGGTGCCATCAGTCAGGGTGGCCCAGGCTACCTGACCCAGGCATGGGGCGGGGGGGGGGGTCAGGTAACCCAAGCATTGAGGCAGATTCACACTCTTCCTGGGGACAAGACAGGACAGGGGGCTCCGTTGCCCACTCGAGAGAACGGATGCCTGACACTAAGAGGTCCGGTGGCCACTTAGCCCTCCATGGTCTCAGTTTCTGCCAAGATTTTTCCCTCCCTGTCTCCTTTTCTTTGTTCCTCCCATGCCCTCCACTGTCTCAAAAGGCAGGCAGCTTCCGTCATCGGTGGAGTTCCTAGCAGCGCTGCAAGTGGCTTTCATGAGAGCACTGTTTGCTAAAATGGGGTATTTCTGGGTTTCTGGATCCTCTCGTTATTCCAGCCTCTCTTTTTATATTCCCTTCATGGATTGTGGGTGGAACGTGCATTGAGTGCAAATGGCCGGGAGCCACTGAAATTCTCAAAGTGGGAAGAGTCCTGTGCCGGAGTGCAGGTCACAACCCCGTGTGTGACCTTAGGCAGCTCACATGGCCTTCCTGTTTCCTTGTCTTCCTGAAATGCCCCCTGTGGCTCCACACCAAAGATGGACACTATCTCAAGAAAGCTACCACGGAAGTCCTCCTTTGTGACCTGGAAGTGTTAGGTGAGCCCTCACTCTCCCTCAGGAGCATGCGTTGATTTCTTAAGTTGGGATCCCAGCATCAAAGAGATGAGGTCATTGAAACCAAAGGTTGGATTTGAATGGTGGAGTTTTAAACTCAAGACTCTAATGATTGGGTTTGAATGGCTAGACATGCCCCTTGTGAGGCCTGAGGATGGAAGCCTAGTGGGGTAGCTGGTGGGATCAGGAAACACCTGAGACTGAACTGGGGAAGGAGGCACTGAATGGCCAGAAGATTTGGTACTTCTCCCTCCTCCCTCATGGTTCCCATGGAGGATCCCACCTGCGAGAGACACTGTCTACCCCATAAAATGCATTGATTCAGAAATTTTATGTTCCTTGTTTGTATTAGTCAGCACACAAAATTGATAACTGAGCGTCTAGACAACCACACAGAGTGGATGAATAATTCCAGGAAAAATTGAAATATATATACATATGTTTGGTCAGCCTGTATAGCTTATTACGGATAAATGCATAATCCCCCCCCCCCCCGCCACCACCTTTTCAAAGATTGGAAAGAGGCCATGGACTCTGACCCTTGAGCCCTTCCAGGGACTCGGAGGCTCAGGTTGGGAGGATGAATTTCTAGGTTAGAAGTAAGGAGAGGGCCCCAGAGCAGTGGGTGAGACTCCCATCTGGGCTGCACAGCGCCGGGGTTCCCACACCCTGGGCTCACCTGGGAGCTTCCCACCCCATTGTCAGTGCAGGGCTGGGTGGTCTGTGCGGAACCAATGCTCCAGGACCTTCTTGGCAGCCAGCTTGTAGGCAGTCCTCCAGACTCATGCTTTTTCTACCTCGGCCTGTGTCTTGGCACGAGCTCATCTCCCCAGATCCCTGACACAGGCTAATTGCTTGTAACAAACCTTGGCCTTAGAAATGTCAGGCATAATGGGAAGGGGAGGAGGAGGGAAAAGGGAATCAAAAACAAAAAGAGGAATTTGGCAGAAGCCACCACAGAGGGTGCAGCCTCTAGGACCCCCGGGCCAGCCAGGTTCATTAACTGATCCGGATTTAGAAGGTCACCAACTTTCATAGCAGTGGCTTCAGCCCGTGGCCCCCAGGTAGCAGGTGTCTTGAGAACACCTTGGAAAGGTCAGGGAAGTGTCAGTGGGCCCCACTGCACTTTGGAGGGATCTGAGGCCTGGCCGGGGTCTGCCCTCCTCCAAATGCCAAAGTAGAAACATTTATTAAGCCAGTTCCTTCCAGTCCACTGGGTCCCCCGCTGACAGGAGGCAGGCTCCTTCGGAGGCCTGGCCTTGACTCTAGGAGGCCACAGGGCCCCCTCCTGACCACTCATCCCCTGCGGCAGCTGCTCAAATAGGCAGAGCCAGAAGCTAAGAAATGCGAAGCATGACCTTAGATTTGGCCCCCAGAAACCCTGTTTTTATACTTTGCTGATTGCTGTTTTTAGATCTCTTGTTTTCAGTCATTTAACAATGGGGTTTTGGCTTCTAGAGTGTTTGCACTTCCTGGCTGAAAATCTGGCTGAGGGCACTGCCCCAGGCAAAGTGATGCTGGGCTTCCTGCCGAGCTGTGGGACCTCCATTGGCCTTTCTGCCCCTCTTGCAGCGGGCCCACTCCCCCACCTCCTCCACCCCAGCCCAAAGCCCCCCTTGGGCTCTGTGAGGCCCCACGCTGGGCCAGTGTGTGTGCATTTTCTGGTACTGCCCATCCAAACATCATAGTCAGCTCCTTGCCTCTCTGTCGAGGTCCCCTTGTGTGTTGCCCACAACTAAACCCACAGAGCTTGTGTTCTGGGGTCCCAAGCACACGGTGCAGAGGGAAAAAGCCAGATGGCCTGGGTTCTCTCCCTGCCTCTGTACCTTCTAGCTGTGCGACCTTGCACAAGTCCTTTCACCAGCCTATACCTCCGAGTCCTCCTCTACGGCGCGGAGAGTATGGTACCTACTCTTATAGGGTTACTGTGAAGAATAAGTGAGTGAATACATGAAAACCATGCCTGACCCAAGTATATTGGTGTTACAATTCCTTCATTTGCTGTTTGAAATCTTTGCACCCATGCTCTAACTGCCAGCTAGCTCTTCTTTCCCTAAAAACCCACTGTTAGGAAAGGATCTGAACGAACAGGTTCATCCAGTGGGGTTACTGATGGCCTACTGCATAGTGTCAGGTGCGTGCACACAGAAACAAAGAGCTCGGATGCCAGCCACTGCACCTCCCGGATGGAAGTGGATTTCAAACTAAAGATGTTGGCAAGCACGTATTCAGAGTGCTCCGTGGGTGGCGGATGGTGCCAAGGGCCACAGGGCAGGGATGGTGAAGGGCTCAGTCCTGCTGCTGCCATGGGCTGGAGCCAGGCCCTCCTGACCACAAATGTGGTTTTTTGGTTGCTTTTTTATAAAAGTGAAAGAGACTTCAGAGCCATATCAATCTAATATCTGGACTTGGTTTAGATCATGTTTGAACAAAACAACTATAAAACCACATTTTTGAGACGATTGGGAAAATCTGATCACAGACTGGTTGTTAGGGGTGATAATGGTATTGTGGTTATATTTCAAAAAGTCTTTCTTAATTAGAAATATACACTAGATGTTTATAGAGGAGATGATATACTGTCTGGAATTTGTTTTTTTTTTCCAGTTTTCTTGAAGTATGATTGACAAATACATTGTATATAGTTAGGTTGTATGATGTGATTTTTTAAGGTGTATAATGTGATGACTTGATATACATAATCACTATGAAATGGTCACCACAATCAAGTTAATTAACACATCCATCATCTTACAGTTATCTTTTGTGTGTGTGTGGACGTTTTCAGTGTGAGAACATTTAAAATCTATTCTCATAACAATTTTCAAGTATACAGTAGAGTATTACTAACTCTAACCACTATGCTGTACATTAGATCCCCAGAACGCATTCATCCTATAACTGAAAATTTGTACCCTTTGACCAACGTCTCCCCATCTCCCCCAGCCCCCAGCTCCTGGTAACTACCATTCTAGTCCTGCTTCTTTGAGTTCAACTGTTTTAGATTCCACGTGTGAGATCACGCAGTATTCATCTTTCTGCATCTGGCTTATTTCATTCAGCATAATGTCCTTCTGGTTCGTTGACCCATGTTGTCATGAGTGGCAGGATTTCCATCTTTTTGATGGTTGAATAATATTCCATCATGTATCTATCCCACATCTCCTTTATCCATTCATCCTTTGACAGACCCTTAGGTCTGTTTCCCTATCTTGGCTATTGTGAATAACACTGGAACGAACAACACACATTGGAGTGTAGATATCTCTTCGAGATACCGATCTCATTTCCTTTGGATATATACCCAGAAGTGGGATTTCTGTGTCATATGGTAGTTCCATGTTTAATTTTGGGGGGGAAGCTCCATACTGTTTTCTCCAGCAGCTACCCCATTTTTGCATTCCCACCAAGAGTGTTCAGGGTGCGTTTCTCCACTTCCTCGACAACACTTGTCATCTTTGGTTGTTATTGCTGATGTTTTGATAATAGCCATCCCAGAAGTTGTAAGATGATCTCTCATTCTGGTTTTAATTTGCATTTCTCTGATAATTAGTAATGTTGAACACGTTTTCATGTACTTGTTGGCTATTTGTTTGTCTTTTTTGGAGAAATACCTATTCGGGTCCTTTGTCCATATTTTAATCAGGTTATTTGGTTTTTTGTTATTGAGTTGTAGGGCTCCATCTGGAACTTGCTTTTTGAAACTTCCATGAGGTGACAGGGAAGAATGTAGATAAAAAGACAGACCAAACATGGATAATTATTGAAGCTGGGTGACAGCTACAGGGGGACTGATTTTCATTTTCTCTCCTTTTGTATGAGTTTGAGAATTTCCATAGTAAAAAGTTAACACAAAAACACAGTGAACCTCCTTAAATATACTCAACTGATCTTTGACAAAGGAGCAAAGGCATTACGATGGAGCAAAGCTGGTCTCTTCAACAAATGGGCTGAAGCATCTGGATATCCACATGCAAAAAAAATGAATCCAGACATAGACCTAACACCCTCCGCAAAAATTAACTCAAAATGAATCAGAGACCTAGATGTAAATGCAAAACTGTAAAACTAGAAGATAAGAAAGGAGAAAACCTGGATGACCTTGGGTGTGGTGACACTTTTTTGAGACAATACCAAAGACATGATCCATGAAAGAAATAATTGGTAAGCTGGACTTCATTAAAATTGAAAACTTCTGCTCTGCAAAAGATAATGTCAAGAGAATGAGAAGACAAGCCACAGACAGGGAGAGAACATTTGCAAAAGACACATCTGATAAGGACTGCTATCCAAAATGTTCAAAAAACACTTAAAACAGAACAATAAAAAGAAAACAAAAAAAATTGGTCAAAGATCATAATAGATACCTCACCAACAAAGGTATACAGATGGCAAGTAAGTGTACAAAAAGATGCTCCACTGTATAGATCATTAGGGAAACACAAACTAAAACAACAAGATATCACTACACACCCATTAGAATGGCCAGAATCCAAAACCCTGACAGCAACGAAATACTGGTGAGAATGTGGAGAAACAGAAACTCTCATACACTGCTGGGGGGAGTACAAAATGGTACAATCACTTCGGAGGACAGTTTGGTTGATTCTTACAAAACTAAACATACTCTTACCACATGATCCAGCAATCACGTTCCTTGGTTTTTACCCAAAGGAGTTGAAAACTTATGTCTACATAAAAACCTATACCCCTTCATCTATATAAAAAGCTTCCATGTAGCGAAGGAAACAATCAACAAAACTAAAAGGCAGCCTACAGAATGGGAGACGGTATTTGCAAATGGCATATCTGCTAAAGGGTTAGAATCCAAAATCTATAAGGAACTTATCAAACTCAACACCCAAAAAGCAAATAATCCAGGTAAGAAATGGACAGAAGACATGAACAGACACTTTTCCAAAGAAGACATCCAGATGGCTAACAGACGAATGAGAAGATGCTCCACATCACTCACCATCAGGGAAACACAAATCAAAACCACGATGAGACACCACCTCATACCTGTCAGAACGGCTAAAATGAACAACACAGGAAGCAACGGATGTTGGCAAGGATGTGGAGAAAGGGGAACCTTCTTACACTGTTGGTGGGAAAGCAAACTGGTGCAGCCACTCTGGAAAACAGTATGGAGGTTCCTCAAAAAGTTGAAAATAGAACTACCCTATGACCCAGCAATTGCACTACTAGGTATTTATCCAAAGGATACAAAAATACAGATTTGAAGGGATAAATGCACCCGATACTTACAGCAACATTATCAACAATAGCCAAACTATGGAAAGAGCCCAAATGTCCATGGACTGATGAATGGATAAAGAAGATGTGGCATATACGCCTCTGGCGGCTGGGGCAGGGAGGGGAGCTATGGCGTGGGGGTGGGGGGAAGCTGCGGGACCATCACCTGCTTTCCTAGCTCACAAACAGGGAAGAAGCCTATGTCCTCGGATTTAGCCAGTACCCCTGGGAAGCAGCTCAGGCCTCCTTTGTGCTCTTTGAGGGCTCCCCCTGCACCTCTCCTTGGCCAGCAGTCCTGGGGCTGAGTTAAGGGAAGGTCAGCTTTTTCTGCTGATCTCGGGTTCCTCACCTAGCTGCTGCCCTAGACTGTCTCCCCGTGAGAGTAACCCAGGAGGCAAACCCAGTTTGGCCTAGAGGTGAATTCATTCCCTTGAAAGCCTCATATTTTGAGTGCTTACTGTGTACTCCCCCCTTGGCCAGGTGCTGGGGGACCCCAGACTGTGAAAGACAGAGGCTCAGTCTCCTCCTGGCCTCCATGCTCCTTCCAATTTCTTGGCTAGCCCCCACCACTCCAGGTATATGCCAGGCACCCTCTTGGCCCAGGACCTTCACCTTGCTGTTCCCTTAGCTTGGAACCTCCTCCTCTCGGATAACACACAAGCCTCTTTCCCTGGCTTCTTGCATGTCCATGTTCCAATGTCACCTCCTCAGGAAAGCCTTCTCTGATCTCACTGTTTAAATCAACCCAATACTCTCTGTGCTTTCGCCTGCTTTTTGGTCTTCACTGAACAGGATCTCAGCCTCTCCCTGCTTTGCAAAATCACCTCAAAGCTAATAACCACTAAGTCAGTATCTCCAGGACCAACTTTTCTTCGACTCTCCAAATCTCCACGTCCTCCTGCCCACTGGACACATTGAAGTTCTTCAACCCCTCTGTGCCAGTGTAAGGGCCACCTCCGTGAGGACGTTCCTGGCCCTTCCCAGGTAGATCTGCCCCCTCACCCTCAGTGTCTCCACTG
Source organism: Ursus americanus (assembly GCF_024610735.1). Lineage (NCBI taxonomy): Eukaryota > Metazoa > Chordata > Mammalia > Carnivora > Ursidae > Ursus > Ursus americanus. Next base: position 17,649,712 of record NC_142145.1, on the reverse strand, counting down.
TTTTTTTTATACGACTTACCACCACCCCCTAATACTGTTACCCAATTTATTTACATGCTGGCTTCTCCTTACCATTCTGACAGCTCCCTGAGGACAGGGACTCTTTCTACTTCGTCTCTAAATCCCTAGGACTTAGAGCAATGTCTGACACAGCAGGTGCACTATGGATGCTTACTGAATGGGTAAACTGATGAATGAATAAATAAGAGAATGATTTATATGCAAGAACCTACTTAACACTTTGGCTACTGCGTTTCTTATTATTCACATACGACCAAGAGTCTAGTACCATTACATGACCCAAGGGAAATGGATTCTGAAAACGCAAGGAAAGGATAGAGTCCTTCTTTATTTCCAAGCTGGAAGTCAGTGTTGGCAGTAAAAATACATAGAACTAGATCACAACAGGGTACGATAGCTATTTGTTTCAGTTCCTCAAATCAATTCAAACCCCGTTAATACTTAATTTAATTCCTTGGCTTTTTTTCCCCCCTAGAACATTAACAGATGTGTTATTAAGCTGTGGGGTCATCCATAATTGGTCGTCTCTCCGTGAATTAAATTTTAAAAAGGAAAAGTAAGATCAAAGAATAATCAGATTTCCTATTTATGCAGGGCAACCATGTTAAATTATATTTACTTTCTAAAAATAGATTATTTTCTTAAGAATCAAACATTTATTTTTATCTCAAGCAATCTTAATACATCTTATGCAGAGTTAACAAATAAATTCCAAGTAATCGTATTACATATTTAATAAATGTAGCTTGTATTGAATGATGGTTGAGTGCAAAGCACCGAGCAAATTCTGGAGGCAAACAAAGATGGATTGAACCCAGCCTCTTCCTTAAAAAGGAGTTTGTGAACAATAGAAGGGTGTGAGCCTTGAGGGAAGGGCTGAGCAGAGATGACCATGGAACTTATACTTCAAAATACCAGATGGAAGCTTTGAGGCATTTTGAAGTCTGGCCTAGTGACATGGTTAATGGTGAAGGCGACTGTTGGGTCTGAAGATAAAGGAGCATATGAGATAAAAGGCTACGTTAAACTATTCTTCCTTTATTAATTCCCCACAGTAATGGGCACCTAGATTGTGTCCCCAATACCAGTTGCCACAAACAATATTCTGTTGAGCATTCTTGTACATGTTGCTCTATAGGACATCTTTGGCATAGGTCTCCAGGATTGCTGGGTCGCCAGAATGGCTCTGTCTGTCCTGATAGCACATAAGGTTTGAGTATAGACCAATGGTTCTCAACTGGGGATGATTTTTCTCCCCAGGGATACTGACATCTAGTGGGTAGAGGCCAAGGGTGCTGCTGAACATCCTCCAATGTGCAAGACAGCCCCCATGACAAAGAATTACCTGACCCCAAATGTCAGTATGGTGAGGTTGAGAGACCCAGGCATCTAGCTGAGGCATGTTAATCTGTAGTCCATATTATTCCTTTCCAATGATCCATTGACGGAACTGAGTGATTCCATGAACCTCCTGAAAATGTATGCCAAACTTTGTGTGTGTGTGTGTGTGTGTGTGTGTGTGTGTGTGTGTGTGTATTTATGAGGTATGGAGTGGGTTCGGCAGCATCCCCCCCATCCATGTCCACTCAGAACCTTAGAATGTGATCTTCTTTGGAAATAAGGTCTTTGCAGATGTGATTTGTTAAGGATCTTATGACAAAATCATCTTGGACTCAGGGTGGGCTTACTTGCACCCATGTGCTCTAGCTCTCCTATTTGTTATGCGTAGACATAGAATCAGAGGCCCTGAATATCACCCAACCTCTTCATCTTGTACACAAAGAACCTAAGATTGAAAAGGTAAGGAGAATCCTCCAATGTGACAAAATGAATTGCAGAAGTGGGTTCGAAGTAGGCATCAAGGCAGTGGTGGTTTTAAAACGTGGCCCCCAAATTCTCTGACATTCCTCCTATTGAGAAAGAGTCTATGTTCCTTCTCCTTGAATCTGGGCCCTATGATTGCCTGATCAATAGAAGGTGGCAGAAGTGAGGCTATAAGCAGTTTCCCAACCCGGGTCTTTAAGGAACTGGCAGCTTCTACCTTTTGTCTCCTGGAATTCCCAGTCTTAGAGTCCAGCTACTATGCTGTAAGAAGCCCAAGCTGTCCCGTGCGGAGGCCAATGTGGAGAGGAATCAAGGTCCCTGACTCGTAGCCCCAGCTGAGCTCCCAGCCAGCAGCCAGTACCCACTCACTAGCCATATGTGTAAACCATCCTGGAAGCAGATCCTTCAGTCCAACCCCAGCCCAGGTCAGTGTTACAGAGGGAGCCCTTCCCTGCTAAGCTTTGCTCAAATTGCAGATGGGGGGCTAAATAAACATTTTTACACATTTAGTGGTTTTAAGCCACTAAGTTTTAGGCCACTATTGCTGTTACATAGCAATACATGAGTAGAATACTCCTTGTCTAAGACACTCCCTATTAAACACCAAACAGCGTCTTTTGGGGAATGGGAGTTGGGGCCAATGGGGAAGGTGCTACATCAGTGGCCCTCAAACTTAATTGGATATTATGACAATTTAGGGAGTTTGTCAAAATGCACGTCATCTGACTATTGCAATAAGTCTAGTGTGGGTCTGAGTACCTGCATTTTTAACACATGCCCCACATTGTCCTAACACTCTGTATAGTCATCAGTTCATTAGATCACAGTTATTCTAGTGAAAGAGCAAGTTTATGGACTAAAATGCTCTGGGACAATGAGAGCTGTCTTTCTGATCTGCCTTCTCTCCCATTTTCATCATTTTTCAGCTTGAAAAGACTGGTAGCCAACACTGTATAAAGGGGATCAATATATTACTTAAATCCACTTAATCATATGAGATAAAGTTTCATGGATCTGGAGTTCTGCCTTGTGTCCTCCCCACGGCCCATCACTCAGGGCAGGGTGTCCGGGTGGTCAGAGCACACGCCCTCGAATCAGACAAACCTGGTTTCAAATCAGAGAGACCTGGGAGCTTCTTATTAGATGCGTGACCTTTAGCCAATCACTTTCCCTTTCTAAGCCTCAGGGACTCCTTTGTAAATGGATCATGTGGCCTGTCCCAAAGGATCGCTGTGAGGATCAAATGACTCGACCCAATTCCTGGCACATGGTAAGTGCCAGTAAACACTCTTATTGGGACTTGCCCAACAGAAGATAAAGGGAAGGGGGCACTATACATATCATTCAGCGCTTGAACTTTTACCTGGAGACAGAGAAGTGGGTGAAATCAGTGGTAACCTCAGCCTGATGTAAACCATGGTCAGCTCACTGGGGCATGTTCTGAAAACACAGATTCCCAGGCCCCAGACTCACCGATTGTGATTCAGCAGAGGTGCAGAGGCCCTAGAATCCGTGCAAATAATTCTGAGGCACTATCAGGTTTGGGATCGCATAGAACACCCGGTGTTCATCGCTTCTGAACATGCTGGATAGCTTATGCATTAAAATTATTGGCAAGATACTGTTCTGTTCCAGCACACGCTCATGCATTTTATGCACCCCACCTGTGAGAAGGAGGTTACCAAGCTCCTTAACAAACTTGAATCACCATAGGCCTCCATGGGCTAGTCCTGTTTTATCTTCCAAAGAGGCCATGACTCCAGCATATGCAGGGCACAGCTTCAGGGTGAGGGGCACCCCAGGGCACCTCTGCTTCCCTAACCTCCCGAAGCTTCCCATTAGCCACCTGCACACCTGACCCAGCTCTCTACCCACAGGATGGAAGGAGATGTCACTCCTGGAGATTTTAATTAATCGTCTTTCTATTTTTTTTTTCTTTCCTTTTGGGTCAGACTCTTAAGTGTCTATCATGCTGATAGCACTCTAGGGAGTCTTTTGTTCTGAATAGGTGAAAAATTGTACCCACAAAAAGAGTTCCCCATCCGATCAATTCTCTCTAACAACTTTATTGATTAGCTGCAGGAACATTTTTCATTTATTAATTATGAAGATGTTTCAGAGATTTCTTAAAGTTAACTATAGTAATTTTTAGAAGAAATCCTGAGTTAACACGGACTGGCTTGCCTCAAACTGCCCACCAGAGCACAGAGTTGTAAGGCAGGCATTTGGGGCCTTGGCAGAGGAAGATCTCCAAGTCCCTGTGAGCAGAGGCAGTGGTTGGAATCTTCATTTGGGGCTGATTAATTGATTACTTGGGAAAAAAAAAACACATGGCTTGTCTTTTTCAATAATGTGTTAGCATCAAAATATCATCCCATTATGATGTCCAGGCTGGTGATGGTTAATTAATTAATAGCCGCCAGTTAAAAACAATGTTCGACCCAGGTAAATCTTTCATTTATTAAAATCAATTTTGATAATGGCTTTGAGAAGGGATTTGGGGGCAGTCAGGAGACTTGACTGGCTCCTTCTTCCCTCCCTCCTCCTTCCCTACCTCTCCTCTCCCCCTCCCTGCCCCCATTCCTCTTTCTCCTTCTCTTTCCACTTCCTCCCCTGCAGTCCAGGTCCCCGCTGACCTGTCTGCAGCAGGTGTCTGTTACAGCCCCTTCTGCAGAGCGGCGCAGCAGCTCCCTGGGCTATGGATACTCAGGAGGTCACAGGCTGGCTTCCCCCTCCTCCTGAGTTATTTAGCAGTAAGCCATCTGACGGCAGACATCCTTGCCAGCTTGATTCCCCAGCCTTCCTGAGGAGGAAGGCAGGGCTGCTCGGAAGTGAGAGAACCCACAAGTAATGAATCACGGAACTTTACATCAAAAACTAGGGATGTACTGTATGGTGACTAACATAATACAATGAAAAAATATTACCATAAAAAAAAAAGGAAGTGAGAGAACCTGTGTCAGGAAGTTAAGAGTCTTGCTCCCCAGCACCCATGAGCATCCCCAGCCCCTCCCTTCACCACACCCTGCTAGACAAGGTTCTAGGCAAGTGACCCTAATCCTGGATGCAAGAAGGAAGGCATCCGGTTCACCAATTTCATTCCACAAACATGAGTAGACAGGGCTAGGAGAACCAGGTACTGTGCTGAGCACAAATATGGGCCTGTTCTTGACCTCAGGGGGATTGCAGACTACGGCAGTAGCCTGAACCATTTTAGCGTTTTAGCATAATTGAGGAATATTCAGGAGGAAAGCTGGTGGGTAAGATCAAAGACAGAGGAGATGTCTGCCTCACCTAAAATACCTCAGAGGAAAAATGGGTTTGATCCCAAGGTAAAAGATCAAAGATACAAATGCAATGATCTGAAGGGGCACCTGCACGCCAATGTTATAGCAGCAATGTCCACAATAGCCAAACTATGCAAAGAGCACGGATGTCCGTAGACAGATGAATGGATAAAGAAGATGTATATACAATGGATACTACTCAGCCATCAAAAATGAAATCTTGCCATTTGCAATGATGTGGATGCAACTAGAGGGTATTACACTAAGCAAAATAAGTTAATCAGAGAAAGACGATTATCGTATGATCTCACTGATGGGTGGATTTCAAGAAACAAGGCAGAGGATCATAGGGGAAGAGAGGAAAAAATGAAACAAGATGAAACCAGAGAGGGAGACAAACCATAAGAGACTCTCAATCATAGGAAACAAACTGAGGGTTGCTGGAGGGGAGAGAGGTGGGGGGATGGGGGAACTGGGTGATGGACATTAAGGAGGACACGTGATGTAATGAGCATTGGGTATTATATAAGACTGATGAATCACTGAACTCTACCTCTGAAACCAATAATATATGTTAATTAACTGAATTTAAATTTTAAAAAAAATTTAAAAAGAAAGTGTTTCTCATGAGGAAAATGAAAAGGTAAAAATGAATCGGATTGGGGCAGCTGGGTGGCTCAGTCCCTTAAGCGTCTGACTTCAGCTCAGGTCATGATCCCAGGGTACCAGGATGGAGACCCTGCATCAGGCTCCCTGCTCAGTGGGAAGCCTGCTTCTCCCTCTTCCTCTTCCTTTGTCCCTCCCCCCACCTGTGCTCACGCTCTCTCAAATAAATAAATAAAGTCTTTAAAAAAATGAATCGGATTATTGAATGCGAATGATCCCAGTGAAAAGGAAAAGGAAAAATAAAGCAAAACGAAACGAAAAGCAAAATCCTTGGTGGCTGTTCTGGGGGTTCAAGGCAGCGTTCGTGGGGTTGGGGAGTCCTGGGACAGAGGGAACTGACCCACCGTGGGGTGGGGGTGGAGGGCTGAGCCAGAAGGAACCTGGGTTCCCACAGAATGGAACAGAACTGCAGAAGCTCTAAACCATGTGTTTAGTATAAGAAAATAAGTGAGGAAGGGCAGGATCCAGATTTGAGAAGGTTGGTGAGGCATTATGGGCATAGGGCCCAACTGGGTTCTCGAGCAAGAATGAGCCTTGCTAGTGACGGGAGCTGCTGAGCAGTAGTGAGAAGGTGAAAGGCACAGGGGAGGATGAGAACACTTGAAATGGGTTGATGTTTGCAGATAAACGGCCAGGCTCCTAAAAGAACTTGCAAATGTGACCTTAGTACTACTTTCTATTGTTAAGACATTAAGGAAAGAGGATAGGAAAATAGGTACTGGCAGAAGTCCTCATTTTCAAATAAAAAAGAAAGGGGAGATTCTAGCAACCTTAAACTTGAGCCCTCCCCTATCCCCTGACATTCAAGCTTAGCTCTCTGATAAAATTCCAGAACAGATTATTAAAAGGAAGATTGGGGACTTTCAGAAACGAATCCGGAGGTGCTTCATAATTAACGTGGATTTGTGAATAACAGAGCAAACAACCCACATTTCCTTTTTGACGGAGTTATAGATCTGGATATCATACGTACGACGTAATCAGGGCTCATCTTGATTCTAGCAGAGCAACCAAGCTAATCTTGCCCCAATATTCTTACGGGCAAGTCTGTAAATTCTGGGTTAAATGTGTGCAGTCAGTTTGAATCACTATCAATGAGGATTCTTACAGAAAAGATCCTGATTATTGACTCCAAAGAGGAATTTAGTTTAGAATTCTGTTCCTAACGCTTCCTGGTTCACATTTTCCTCAGAGGTGAACGAAGGCATAAAAGACAGGCTTCTCAGATTTACAAACCCGACTCTTGTCTGGGAGGGGCACCGTTTACATAGCAAGAGAACAAGTCAATATTCAAAGTTATTCTGTTAGGCTGGAATATGGAATAAACCAAGAGCACAACAGGAATAAACAGAGAGTCTGAGTTCAGGTTAAAAAAAAATCAATAGCCGAGGCACAGCATTAGGAAGTATGACCTGGCAGCCGCTGACACAAAAGAAAGGTTGGAGGTTTATCTGACCGTGAGATCGGACGCAGCACCGGCATGATGTGACTGCTAAGAAAGCCGAGGCACTCTTAGGCTCTGCCTTAGGTGGTACCCCCTGGAAGCAGGACCCGAGATAAGGATTCCAGTACAACTAATTAATTTGGGAGGTGACCCCATGACACCTCCTCCTGTGGGGGGGGGGCGGTGAAAGAAGTCAGACAGGGAAAGAGCCAGTAAAGGGTGAGTATGAAGCCAGCAGCCATGCAGGCGACAGGAGCTTGAAGCTGCTGTGAGCCCTGAGAAGCAGCGGGGACATGAATCTTAGGGTGACCCCCCACTGAGGGGCGAGAGAGCTGTGGCATCTATACTCCTGCTCCCACCTGCCATTCATTGAAGGCTCCCCTGGACACTGTGCATTCCTTGGCACTTCTGACTGGGCACCGTCCAAACGGGTTTTGGCAGCCCCAGAAAGCCCTCAGGCAAAGACATACAGGTGCTGGCACTTAAGTCAGCATGCACTAAATGATAAGGCCCAAGGGGGTATGAGCTGGGCAGCAGTTACCATCCGCGTAATCCCTAAGAATTATTTAACAAACTGTCTTGCTGGTCAACCATTATTTGGTATACTGTAATTCCGGGTGCCACATTTGAGAGAAACTTTGAGAACCAGAGTGTTTCTTAGAGGAGGGGCCCAAGATAATAAAGAGTTTCCATTTGAGGACCATGTCCCCTGAAGACGGAACTAAGGAGTTCCACTCTGGACTTCGGGATGGAGGATATATCCTTGATATCTCATTACTACCGTCAGATGGACATCTTCAACGTAACATGTCCAAGTGGGAATTCAATCCCCTCTCCAAAACTAGAACATTGTGTTTGAAATAATTTTGCAGAAATAGAGAAAATATGGCTTAAAAAAGGGGGGGGTGATGCTTTTGTTCTAGAAAAATGATGGGGAAGGGGAACTGAATAAATATGGAAGATCAAAAATCAAATGCCAAAACACTTTGTGTGTGTGTGCGCACGCTTGTAATTATTTTAAAAATTCACTGAATTTTGATATTGAAGCAATTGGCTGAAAGAATATACAAAACTTGGACAGATTCATAATCTGAGACTATAAAAGAACAAGGGGATTCATCTTAAGAAAATGAAAAACACCATCATGGACGAACAAATAAAAGACTATTTGCTGCTATGGGAGAATATACAGGTATCCCCACTTTTCAAAAGTTCACGTCACACTACTTCACTTTAATGAAAGACATACACTAGTCCCTGCTTTCACTAACTGAAAGAAAATCCAAAGAGGATTTTCACTCATATGAAAAAAAGTGCTTTTTTTCAGAAAAGCACAGACAGCGTTCAGCGTTAGTTTGCAGCGAGCTGGTCTGGAGGCAGTGAGAGCGAGAGCAGCGCTCCCCGACTGCTTCCCAGGAACCACACTGAGCATCTCAGCAGCAGCCCCAGAGCTTTGAACTGTCCGAGCATCTGTGCTGTATGTCGATTTAGTTTGGGCATCTGTTAGCAAGATGTGTTATAAGGTATCAAAAAAGCCTTAGAGAGGTTATTTCTTGGGTCTGGGAATGCTCAAAAATGTTTCCATATAAATTAATGGTAATTGCTTCTTTGCTTTACACCATTTGGCTTATGAAAGATTTCATGGGAACACTCTACTTCTGGACAGCAGGGGTATAATCTGTATTATATGAATAAATATCCCTATACACAAATATTTACATTCATCATATAGATAGAGGGATATTTAACGGTTAACTAGTCACACATTATGTGTATCCACATACAGCAGATTACAGCTGGGTATGACACCCTGGTGATTTTAATATTAATCTCAATTCTTCCTAATTGGTAAAAATAAATTATGACACGCCCTTCAATAGAATATTAAGCTGGGGAACTCTCTATGTAGTGCTATGGAATAATCTACAAGATACAGTTTTCCCCAAATCAGCAGACTGGACCCCTTGCCATGCACACTGCCCCTGTGTTTTATGGGGTTTCAATGCTAAAGGGGATCCTTATCTTCCTTTTATTGCTTCTGGGTCCTGGGTAGGCTACTTACTAACCATGTGGCAATCCTTTAACTTCTCAAGATTCTAGTTTCCCTAAAATGCTTTTGTCCTAGCCATTGTCTGGCTGTGGAGAAGTGGGCATAGGAATGAGCTTCCAGCGTTTAGCATTTTATTTTCTTTTGAGTTGGACAGGAGAAACAGAGAAGTAAAAAAAAAAAAGTCCCTAAAGCTGTTGTAGAAAGGAATATTTATTCTTCTTTTCGCTTAATATTACTCTAAGCATGGGACAAAATACTACGATCCCTGTTTTCCCCGTGGAGGTAGTCAGGGATGCCATGGCCCAAACCAGCAGTCACAGATAAGTACAAATCAGAACAAAAGGAGAATGATAGAGAAACAAAGAAAGCATCCACATCCCAGATACATGGGTTTGCACGGCTCAGGTTAGAAGCTGTGGCAAGAGTGCTCTGGGAATCCCAAGTCCGTGTCGAGCAGCGAAGCTGTCAGCTCTCATCTGGGCTTTTCTGAGACCTCCCGTGACAGTCAGGATTCCACAGCAAATTAAATAAGCAGAAAGACACAGTGTGGAGAGCAGACACTGGAAACGTCTCCCCCACATTAGGATGAGCTGATAGGATGCAAAAGGGCATGCCAGTGTCTAGCGTGCACAAAAATTCAAGTAGTCCCCTACTTTTAACTTAGAGTGTCATGTTCCTGTACAAATCTAAGAAAGCCAAGTTAGTGTTTAAGGCAAAATGAAAAAGTCAGAGTTGGTCCTGATGATGTAAAGATCTTAACAAGAATTGCATTGGTTAATCTGTGGCTACCAGTATTTTCTAGAGAATGAGGTGGAAACAGGATAGAACGACTCTGTCCTCTTTTCCTGCCAAGGGGCTCCTTGCGGGGTCAGGCATTCTGAGCAGCTCAGAATGCTGGGCTTCCGGGAATGCCAGAGGGAGAGTAACAGTAGCTTATATCCGGTCAAGTCTTCACTGATTACAAAGTATTTTCACATCAGTTATCTTAGCTGACCTCCACACCGCTATGAGTAATATATGATGAGGTCAGGGGCTGTCTGCAAGGTTAGAGGCTGCTGGCTTCACATGGTTAGAAGTGGTGACCTGGAACCAGTTTTTTCAGTATGTTCCTTCTGTTGTGCTCTTCCTGCCACACCACGCCATCTCTACAAGCCACCCTCCTCTCTTCAAGTCTCTCACCCTTGACCTACCCTGGTGCAGGAACTGCCATCCCTGAAGTGCCATTCTTTCAGCAAATATATCCTGGGGAGTCCCACACCAAGATGAAAATGCCTCCAGAAGGATTATCACATTGATGGCATTATCTGCCAAGGAGGATGACTCTATCTAATAGGACCCTTAGGAGATGGAAGACAAGACGTGTATGTTCTGAAATGAGGCCAGGGGGCATATAAGAGATCTGGCACACAGCACTATTAGAGACAGGGACTCCAAGCAAGGGCCCCAGAGGAATCTCAGAGTAGCTAGAGAGCATTTTGAGGGCATGGAGTGGCCCAGAGAAAATGGATAGGCCCCAGGACAAATGTCACCTACAATGAGGTTTTTATCTAGAAATGATCCAGATCATCTGACTTGTGCTAAGTCTTCAGTTTCAATATGGTAGAACAGCTAAAATTGGTAAGACAGGTCTGGTTGAAGTAGACAAAAGAGAGCCTGGATATGCAGAGATGGCCACTGCTGGGGTTAATGAGCATTGGAAAGCACCACTCGAGAACTTTACATCTAGATGGGGACTGTGATCCTGGGACCTGGGGATCAAGCCCACACAGAGAGGGAAGACCCTTCAGCCTAGGGTGATGGAAGCCCGAGTCTCAGAGGCTGAGATGGGGGCACACACTGGGTGGCTGAGGGCGAGCAAACTGGCCAGACGCCCTGAGACGCCCCAGACACAGGTTAGAGACCTGGGCCATCAATGAGCAGAGGCCTGCGCTTCTTGGTGGAAGTCTGGCTCCAACAAGATAGGGAATTTGTAGTTCAGAAGGACAGAATCCCCTTTAACCTACAATTCCACTCCAGTGAATGATTCTATGGGTATCCTCAGACTTGTGGGAAGTGACATGTGTACCGGAACAGGTGGCATTGTTAGTAATAGCCAAAGGTTGGAGACCACGTAAATGTTCATCAGCACAGGATGGTTCAAATAAACTACGGCATACTTACGCAAAGAAGATCCAGAACAATCTTCAAGACATATTTTCTTCAAAATAAGGGTGTCCGGTGACTCAGTTGATTAGGTGTCCGACTCTTGGTTTTGGCTCAGGTCATGATCTCGGGGTCCTGGGATGGAGCTCTACATCAGGCTCCCTACTGAGCAGGGAGTCTGCTTATCGCCCTCTCTCTTCACCCCTCCCCCTGCTCATGCTCTCTCTCTCTCTCAAATAAATAAATAAATCTTTTTAAAAAAAGACATATTTTCCTCAAAATAAGCACAGCAAAAAGGTATGTACAGCGAGCTACCATTTGTATTTCTTTTTGTAAAACATGTTTTGGGATCCCTCTGGGCATGAGACCTGGGTGCCTGGATGAGAGAGCAGGAAGGAAGTATTTCTCAGTATGTCTTCATGTGACTTTGGACATTTGTACTGTGTGTACGTGTTACCTATTTAAAACAAAAAAAAAAAAATACAGGTGTGGAAGGATGAGATGACAGGGAATAGGAACTCAAACCCAGAGGAAAGATTTGACAAAGATGAGCTCAGGCAGAGGAAGGAGGGCGGGGTGGGGGCCCGATGTTGGGCCGGGGTGTTTGTTGCCCTGCGCTCCCAGTCTGGGTCAGGAGGGAGCCCAGGAGTGTAGGGTGGGACAGCAAGACCCAGCAAGGGGACAGAGTGAGGAGGGGCAGGTGACCAGCAGCTCCCCAGTGACCTGCTGCCACAGGCCCTTAGTTCCAGAAGGGACTTTAAGATCACTCAGTCTGTGGTTCCAAAACATGGGTGTGTGATTTGGCTGCATCAGAACCAGCCAGAGCCCTTGTTAACAAAATTCATATTTGTGACCCCATCCCACACCCCTGAGTCTGAAAGTCTTGGGATTGGGGTGGGGCCTGGCCTCCCCGCAGATTCGGATGTTCAGAGTGGTTGGGAACCACTGACCTTGAGCGCCCATCCCTCTCGTGGCTGAATGGGATTGCCAGAGCGATAGTGCTGGTGTGGGCCTCCTGTGACCCCCAGAGCAGGCAGGAGGATGCAGGTTAGGGGAAGTACCTATAAGCCACGGAGTTCAGCGTATAGTGTCAAGAGCACAGGCTTGGAGTCGGTCACAGACACTGGCCTTGAGTCCCAGGTCTGCCACTTAATAGCTACGTCTTTGGAGATGACTTCATGCCGTATGTTGCAATCTTCTTGTCTCTCCCATGGAGTGAACTGTGCCTGCGCCAGAGGCTCAAAATTTAAGTAAGATTTTATACATACGTATAGATTCTCCAGCTGTTCTTCTTATTCTTGTTCCAGTGTTGTCGTTGCCACTGCACAGGGAGGTAAGGACCTTGCTGAGAGACAAAGGACTGTCATCGCGGGAAGAATCGGAAACTAACTAGCTGGCTTGGGCAGCATCCCTGAAATCCGAACCATCAGAGGAGCGACAGCGAAAAGTGGGCCGGCTACGGCACCCGTTTTCTGCAAGGATCATAACCCCAGGACTTCCCACTTAGATCTCGGTCCTGGCAAACGTTTAGCGCTTAATCACCCTTGAAATACACCATTCATGCTTGGAGAGGGATTGTCTCAGGGCTTATGCAATGAGCCCTACACGAGGGAATAATCACTTGCTTTTCAATCTCTAGAGGGCTTAGAGCCCTCGGCGCTCCTTGTCACCTTTAACTGGGCTCCTGAGCACATTGCTGTTCTGGGATTCTGGGATTCTGGGATTCCAGAATAGAAGCTTGAGGTATTCATTTTGTGTCTTACCCCTCAGCGTGCGTAACTCCATGAAGGACTACAGAACACATTCCCAGCACATAGACTTCTTCACTGTGCCTGGCCGGAGGAGACGTTAAAATATAGAGAACTTGAAGTCTGGAGGGCTCTGAGAAGTTCCCCTTGGCCCTTCTCTCTTCGGCAGAGGCTGGGCCACAAGCACAGATTCCGTCAGATTTGGAAATTCCAGGAGAGGTTTTATGCCAAGGGTGGTAGGCTGGTTGCAGTTGGGTTTTTAGAACAGTCCTATTCCTGTTTTTGCAGTGGCTGAAGAGGGTGAAACGATGAGCGACGAGCTCCCTCAATCTGACACTAGAGCTGACTGGTGCCTCTGAATGCCTTGTCGTAGTCCTCATGGGGCCGCTTTGGTTCGCTTCGTTTCTTTTCTCCAGATCAGTACTGGAGACGCATGTGAAGTAAGGGGGAGGGGGAAAAAGAGAAGAAATGCAAGGTGATGAGGTGTAAAACCCACCCCTGAAAGAAGTCTTTCCATGGAGCAGGGAGGACAGAAGAAAACAGGAGCTGAGCATGTCCTTGGGGATGGTGCCCCACCCCATCTTCACGAAGGGGAAACTGAGGCCCAGGGAGGAAGGGGATTCTGTGGCCAATCAGGGACCCAAACCCAGATGTCTGACTCTAACTAGCTTGGCAAAGTCAGGAAGAAAGCTGTAGGCAGAAGAGAGGGAAGAGAGACTAAGGAGTTAGAGCTACGTTTGTTGGCAGACTTGTCCCCAGGATTTTTTTTTTTTTTACAAAGTAATTTCTAAACTATCATTATATAAGTGTCTTACTTTCTATTGCCGTGTAACAAATTAACGCAAAGCTAAGCAGCTTAAAATAACAAACAATTATTATCTGCCAGTTTTTGTGGGTCAGGAATTCTGGCACAGTTTAGTGAGATGCCTCTGGCCCAGGTGTCTCACAAGGCTGCTGTCAAGGATCCGCTGGGACCACGGTCTCATCCAAAGGCCTGCACCAGAGAGGACCGATTTACTTCTAAGCTCACTTGTGTGGTTCTTTGCAAGATTCGGTTCCCTGTGGGCTATCGGACCGAGGGCTTCAGTTCCTTGCTGGCTGTTGGCCAGAGGCCCCCACATTTCCTTGCCACCAGAGCCTTTCACAGGGCAACTCATAGCCTGGCAGCTGGCTTCTCTCAAAGCAAGAGAGAATACCCAAAACAGAAGCCAGAACCTTCTTATATCCGTTTCAGAACTGACATCCCATCAAGTCCACTGCATTTTATTCTCTAGAAGCAAGTCACCAAACCCAGCCCGCACACAAGGGGACGGAGCAGGAATACCAGGAGACAAGGATCACTGGCTACCATAGAAAAACACAAGAGATAGCAAGGATTGGCGAGGAGGTGGAGTAAAGGGAACTCTTGTGCACTGTTGGTGGGAATGCAAATGGTGCAGCCATATGGAAAACAGTGTGCAGGTTCTTCAGAAAATGAAAAATAGAGGTACCGTATGTACGATCCACTTACGGGTATACACCCAGAGAAAATGGAAGCAGGATACTGAAGAGATAGCCGCACCCCCATGTTCACTGCTGCATTACTCACCACAGCCAAGCCATGGGAACAACCTGTGTCCATCAGTGGACGAATGGATACAGGAGATGTGGTGTATACACAATGGAATGTTATTCACCCATGAGAAAGAAGGAAATCCTGCCATTTGTGACAACATGAGGGGACCCTGAGGGCATGATGTTAAGTGAAATAAGCCAAACAGAGAAAGACAAATACTGCCTCGAATGGTAGGAAGAGAGGAAGAAAGGGAGAGAGACAGGAAGATGGCTGGCTTTGCTGAGAATCTCGCACAGAGAATGCAGAGCCATGGAGGTAATGGGGCTTCGTAGGCATGCCCAGTTCACACGTGAAGGGTCTGCCACAAATATGGGCACTTAACGTCATGGCAGACCATGGGAAGTAACTGCATACAGGCAATGAGCTGGAAGTCAGTAATTTCAGTTCAATGCCCAGTTATGCTACTGAATTTTGTGACTTCCGGCAAGTCACCTTATCTCTCTGGAAATGAAATTGTTGGACCAGGTCTAAGTGAGTAGATTTGGAGCACCTGATTCCACCCCTGTACCTATGGCAGATATCAGTAATTGATGCCTGCACTCTCTACCATCGTCCACAAGGCAGCCTCATGACTGGCTCTCCAGGTAGACAGTGCCACTTGGTTGAGGTTGCGCTCTAGATCACTGTCTTGCCCCAGATGCTCCTTCTAGAGCCGATATTCCAGTGATTTCTGGCTTGGCCTCATTCACCTTCTCGACAAGAAGCTATTATTATTCAGCCTACAGAGGAGGTAGTGGAAACTCTGTATCCGGCTATTATGCAGGATACAGAGCAGTGCTCCTCTTCCCTCCTCAAAAGCCTAGCTGTTTTGGCCAAAATACTCTCACAAGACCCCAACAGACCTATAAAAGAAGAAACTGAGAGTCCTTTCAAGGGGTTAGCTTCTTACATGGGTTCCTTGTCACATCCCAGGGCAGACATCTTTTTTTTCTCCTTGCTTCTGGGAGCCCAAGGTAGCCATAGAGGGATTTAATGTTTGCCTCTTGGTCAACGCTAGGGACCCACGACCAGATGCCACTCTCAGGAGATGGTTATATTCCTTCAGTCTTGGGGCTGCTACATTGGTGACCTCTGGGACAGCATCAGGAGGAAATGACGCAGTTGCTGCCAGCTGCTAGGACCTGTGTCTTTCCTTGTGGCTGAACTTCTCACTCTCTTCAGTCAGTCTCTTGGTTTGTTCTGGGCTCAGGGATTTCTGAACAGAAAGCAGCCATGAGCTGTGACAGAAGTAGAAACCTGGAGTGCTCAGAGAAGATTTGATTCCCATGTCTCTATCCCAGGCTCTTGAGCACAACCTTGTCTGCATGTGGGACTCCAGTCTTTGGCAGTGGGGTGGAAGACAGGACAGAAGGGTCTCTGCTGGAACTGCCACTGGAGATCAGAGACTCTATAATGTTCTGCATCAGATGGAACAGGAAAATGTAATGATTGGTAATAAAGAGGAAGCAAGGCCAGGAGAAGGAAGCAAAAGAGACCACTGGGGTGAAGGTAGAGCCTGGCTTCTGG